>NW_003852458.1:9084738-9136467 GCF_000181295.1 Otolemur garnettii | reverse complement strand
GCTGTTTATCCTTAAAACTTCTAAGGTTCTTTGCCCACTGAGAAACCTCCTCTCACTAGGGTTGGATCTCTGTTATTTGTCTCTTTTAGAGTGCATGTCACAAGCAAACAAGACATGTGCAAACACCTGACCCTGTCTTCTTTATGCCCTGCAGGTGAGGGAGTTCAATGGCCAGCACTTTATAATGGAGGAAGCCATTACAGGGGATTTTGCTTTGGTGAAAGCCTGGAAGGCAGACCGAGCAGGAAATGTGATTTTCAGGTACTGTGATGGCTTTAAAAAATTTTAATGTAGTGCGTGTTAGCGACTTTATATTTCGTAAATTATGATCATAAAAAAGGGTTTCAGAGTGAGTCTTCCATTTAAAAATTCATTTTAGAAATGGCTTAAGATCATACATACCCACATGTATGTGCACGTGTGTTGTGTGTGTGTGTGTGTGCAGGTTTGCTGTTGTTAATCAGTCTTGCTGGTGTAGTGTATTTGTGGGAGTCTGCTCAGATTGGCTATTGTCCTTGTTGCTCTGCTTGGTAAATATTTAAATATCTGTACTCTTTTTTTGAGACTGAGTCTCATTTTCTCATCCTCGGTAAAATGCCGTGGCATCACAGCTCACAGCAACCTCAAACTTTTGGGCTCAAGTAATCCTCTTTCCTTACCCTCCCAAGTATCTGGGACTACCGGCACCTGCCACAATGCCCAGTGATTTTTTTGTTGCAGTTGTCATTATTGATTTTAGCTGGCCCTGGCTGGGTTTGAACTCACCAGCCTTGGTGTATGTGGCTGGCGCCCTACCCACTGAGCTACAGGTGCCTCCATTAGTCAGTTTTTAAAAGTACAACTAATTTTGGCAATTACAGAAGACATTTTACATTATTTCTTTGTGTAATGTTTGCAAATGCCTAGTTGCTTTTTAAAAAAGATTTATGGCATCATACACTATCAAATGGGAATTATTTAAAATATTCCCATGAGTTCATGCTGAGCTCCACTGCCTGGCTCTGGCTTCTAAAGACTGTGTAAGGGCTTTTCTCAGCACCTGCTTTATGCCGGTGGTTACTGAACTTTGGCGTGAAATGAAAGCTCTCATTACCAGTGTTCCAGTGACTGAGGACTCCTTTCACATTTAATGGGACAACTGGTTCAGAAGTTTGTCTAGGATGATGTTAAAGTGGGAGAGACTTTGAACACTCTGCCATTAGAGTTTTTGGTGCCTGGATGTCTGGTGGACTCCAACTCAGCATCTTGTGAAAATTCACGGGGACTTTCAAGGACACTTCTATCCTTATCTCTATCCTTGAATCCAAGCAAAGGAAAATTGGTGGCCTAACAAAAGAGTGGTAAAATATGGCTGTGACTTACATGCTTCTACTGAAGAAATTTTTATTAATATGCACTCCCAGAAACAAAAAGACATTTTAATTTTTATGGTTAGGGAAAATGTATTAATTAATTCTGTAATGGAGAAATATCAGAAAATTACCATTTTCTTAAAATGTTTACACCTCAGGGTCTGATGTGGGTGTTATACTTTCAAAAATTTCATCAGAAAATGGTTTTCCAGAATGATCTTTATAGGTGACTCACAAATAACCAATGATTGTTTCTTTTGACTTCAGCAATAGGCTTTTCTTTAATAGAGAATATAATTACTATGCCTTTTCGTGTGAAGTACTTGCTACTGTTCCTTTCTTAATATTTTAATGAGAGCAAGTTGTTAAATGAAATATTTAACCATAGAAACAAAGTAGCTTATCAGTTAAAAGATTAAGGGAAACTTACTTGTAAATTTGGTAGATTTATTACCCACCTTTTTTTTTTAATATATAGCTGTATGTCGACAACGGAAAATGGTCCCTCTTTCCTCAACCATGTTAAAAAAAAACCCATATAAATCCATATAAATTGAATGAGATGGCTATCATTTTTTAAAAATTTGTGAGATAGTTTTAAAACTTCATTAATGGGAAATATATCCCCTTTCTAGAAGATTCTTAGATTCTCATTTCATAGAAAATCTTCTAAGTTATACTTTTTTTTTTTTTACATCTACACAATGTTAAAGCTGTGTAAGAGATGCTTCTTATTTTTTGTCATCTTTCAAATTTCTTATTCCTGATATAGGAAAAGCGCAAGGAATTTCAATTTGCCGATGTGCAAAGCTGCAGAAATAACAGTGGTGGAGGTAAGAGAAGAGGTTATTTCTGAATTTCTAGTGTTAACTTTTTAACTTGATATCATGTGTTCATTCAAGAAAAAGTACACAAGTTCATTTGTTTTCTGGACAACAAACAATGATAGCCTTTTCTTTGTTTTGGAAATGGAATGATTCTATTTAAATATATAATGGCTGAAATTTTGCTGCAATGCCAGCCTTCTGGTTAGCTAGGGTGTCACTACAATGCTGTCTTTGGAAATCAAGCCATAGGACCCACTTATAAAAGTCCTTTGGTTTTTGAATGAAATAGACCTTCTGGGTGAAATTCCAAGTTGAGTTTCTGTATACAGAACACCAGGAAAATAATATACTCTGTCAAGAGAAGTTCATTGTTTTCCTGTGGTAGACACTGAATTCTTTAAGGGAGGAGAATAGTACAAATAATTGCTTTGATGTTCCATTCAGAGCAGTTGAATTCAGGCACTGACTGTCCTTTGGGCATCTCAGTGTTTGGGAAAGGCTTGAATAATGCTATGGCCTTCCCAGAGTTGGAGCCCTGATGCAGAAGTAGGTACTAATACAAAAACCCTGCCCTTTTTGTTATACATATTTTAACCTCAAAGACTTCAAATGATTTTTAAACTGAGACTCTGTGAATCATCTTGGAACCAAAATTTAATGAGAGTTTGAGGTAGCTTTCCCTTGGGAGTGCTTTATAGAACCTCCTCGTTAGAATCTGAAAATGAGAATATGCATTCCTGATTCTTCATATACTGTATGTGGTGTCTTTTGATTAATCAGTACCAAGGTATTGTTTCAATAGGCAGCTATTCCTTCATGGAATAGTGGAATGGTGTTCTATTCCACCCTTGGAAAGTAAAGAGTATTTTTGTTTGTTTGGTTTTTTTGAGAAATTGTCTCACTATGTTGCCTTCAGTAGAGTGCTGTGGTGTCACAGCTCACAGCACCCTCAAACTCTTGGGCTTCAGTGAGTCTCTTGCCTCAGCCTCCCTAGTAGCTGGGACTACAGGTGCCTGCCACAGTGCCCAGCTACTTTTTTGTTATAGTTGTCATTGTTGTTTAGCTGGCCCAGGCTGGGTTTGAACTCTCCGGCCTTGGTGTATGTAGCTGGTGCCCTACCCATTGAGCTACAGGCACCGCCCAAGAGTATTATTTTTAAAGTGCTGGGGGATATGGTACTTTCAACCTAGGCATGGTGGTTTCTCTTGCAATGCCTCTAGTATATTTTCTGCATTTAAAATGGATAATGTGGATAATGTGGTTTACTCTTTCTGTGTAGTCTGTCTTTTATTTATTGAACCATCTGTAATGACATGTCCGTGGCATACATCTGTAGCAGTACTAAAGAAAGACCTATACCATAGCTTAAAATAATCAATAGTTTAATGCTATTGGTTTTATGTACTTTTGTAAAACTGCCAGAAGCCAATATTTATTCCCTGATAACAGAAGGGGCACTATGCATTATCCTGGGTGAAGTGTTTTTTTTTTTTTTTTTCCGTAGAGACAGAGTCTCACTTTATTGCCCTCAGTAGAGTGCTTAGGTGTCACAGCTCACAGCAACTTCCAGCTCTTGGGCTTAAGTGATGCTCTTGCCTCAGCCTCCTGAGTAGCTGGGACTACAGGCACCCACCACAATGCCCACCTATTTTTTTGTTGCAGTTTGGCCGGGGCTGGGTTTGAACCCACCATCCTTGGTATATGGGGCTGGCGCCCTAGCCACTGATCCACAGGCGCCACCCCTGGGTGAAGTTTTTAAATGTTTTTTTCCCTATTATAGTCTGGTTCTTTTCAGCCAAACTGATTTCCTACAAGAGCAGTGTCCAGGGATTGTAGATACTAGGAAAGAGAAGCTCTTTGGGGCATTAGGGGAAGGCAAATCCTCTAACTGAACCTGCAAATATAATAAAGATTGTCTTTCCCTGTCCTGGAATAGAAATCTCTGATCTGTCACTGAACTCTTTCCTGGTGGGCCAGAAGCACATTAGGACCCCTTTCAAGGTAGTGCTGCAGGTAGCCATGCCCAACTGACTGCACTGGTCAGTATGGCAGCCATGAGCCATTTGTGACTTTTAAAATTTAAATTAATTAAAATTAAATAACATGCAAATTAATTTCTCAGCGGTGCTAGTCTTATTTCAAGCACCACTACTGTGACTACAGCATTGATCTGCATAGGTATGGAACGTTATCATTTCGGGAAGTTTTGTTGTGCAGCGTTGGATTAATGGGAACAGGAAGAAATCTATGTCATTCTAGTTTAGGAACGTGAGCAGAGCAGCTGTTTGGACAAAGGATTATTGTAAGTCCACCACCTTTACACGCTCACGGTAGGAGAGTTCCACATGCCCATAGGTTGAGCTCTAAGAACTGCACTCTCAAAAGTGGGAAATAATTTGGAATCGGGGATGGTGCCTACACTGGGCATTTTCCGATATGAAAACTCTGTTTTGACTTTGTGGCTTTGGTATTATTCTGCGTCTGGGGAGTATCCTGGGTCTCTGGCTCCCTTGTTCTGCGCTGTGTTGTCTGCACGCCATTTCTGGCTTTGGCCTCCAAGGTTCTGGTTCTTCTAGCCCTATCTTGCTTTATTTTATGGTGCTCCTAGTGGATAGGTGATTATCAGCTGGTTTCTGAAGTGTAGCATTTAAGAGAAATCTTCAGAGATCATTAAATTATCTGTATTCTTCTGCTTGCTAAATACTAATAATGGTATCTATCATGAATCAGTATTTATTATGTATAGTAATAATGCTTTATGTGCATTACCATTATTTAATTCTCATAACAGGCCTGTGAGGTAGGAACCATCATTTATCCGTAGTTTTCCGATGAAGGGCACAGGGAGGTTAGGGGATACACCCACTGTCACACAGCTAGGTAGAACCAGGATAGAACTATGGAGAAACTGATTCCAGGGGCCTGCTTTTTCCCAGTACATCATGGAATGCTTCCGTATCATCAATAAATGATGACATTTCAAATTCTTGAAAGATATTGAACCCGCAGAGGTAGTCCTTTCCAGTGATAACTATCAGGGTCAGGAAGATTAAGTTTTTTCGTTGATGTATGTTTCTATTCCAGGCCTCCCTTGCCAGTTATTCTGATATAGTCTTTTTTTTTTTCCTGGTATCATCAGCCCTAGAGATGGCTCTGAGAATGGGGTCATCCTGTGATCAGTAGCCCTGTGGATTCATTTACGTTTCTCCTGGATTCTGTCCATTCTGATTTCCAGCTACTTTGATCCTTTCACCCCTTCACCCAGTTCCCTAAACACAGTGACTGAATGTCTGTTCCCAGACTGTAGTATCTTAAGCAGTGGGAACTGTCATAGGAACTTCGTCCTACATTTTGGACAAAGGTTATTTCTTTTCTTTTTTTAGAACTCTTTCAGCTCATTTTCTTTCTCTTTGGCTTGTTGAATCTGGGTTAGCGCGCGTCTTCTGAAGCTCCGTGCCAGCCTCTTCCCACCCCACAGTGCTGGTGTTTCTAACCTTTCTCCTTGTTTATTTGCAGTTAGCTTGGGTTTTAAGGAGGGACTATATATAGAACTATAAATAGCTAAAATATTAATGATACTAACTTCAGGCATCTTAAATTTTTTTTAAATTTAAAATCAGTGTAGCAAAGGAACGTCTAAGCTGCCTCTTGATTTTCTTTAATTATGTAGTAATTAATTTACAGTAAGTGTTTTATGTGAAGAAGGAAAGCAGTATGTTATCTTGGATTAAAAAGAGAAAAATCACATTTTCCGTTGATTTTAATTATTTCTAGTTTCTGTAAAGGGGGAACATGAGTCATTTTTTTTTTTGTTTGTTTGTTTGTTTGTTTTTGAGACAGAGTCTCATTTTGTCCCTCTGGGTGGAGTGCTGTGGCATCATCAGCGCTCACAGCAACCTCAAACTCTTGGGCTTGAACAGTCCTCTTGCATGAACCTCCTGAGTGTCTGGAACTACAGATGTGTACCTTTACACCTGGCTGGTTCTTCTGTTTTTAGTAGAGATGAGGTCTTGCTCTTGCTCACACTGGTCCCAAATTCCTGAGCTCAAGTAATCCATATGCCTCAGTCTCCCAGAGTTCTAGGATTATAGGCATGAGCCACCGTGCCCGGCCATTAGTCCTTTTTGGAAAAGTTTTTCCCTCTAGATGTGTTCTAAGCAAATGAGAGCTCTATGCTCTAAAGCTTATGCGTTGTACAAAACCAAAGTGGTGATCTATTAAGTCTGTTTTTAATAAAAACAATGTGAATATTATATTCATTTTTCTTAAAACTTGCAGCTATTTGTGTGGTCCTGCACTAAGTTA
The DNA here is from genome assembly GCF_000181295.1 of Otolemur garnettii. Lineage (NCBI taxonomy): Eukaryota > Metazoa > Chordata > Mammalia > Primates > Galagidae > Otolemur > Otolemur garnettii. Next base: position 9,129,983 of record NW_003852458.1, on the reverse strand, counting down.
TGACACAGTCAGTGTTGAATGTGCTTTTCTCCCCATCCTATGGAACTGGGTAGTTACTTGGGAGAAATAGTACATGTGAGTGCACATGCTGGCACACATACCAGGGAGATGTTTCTCTTTTTAGCCTAGACAGTGCTATTTCTGGACCTCCCTCTCTTTGAGTGGGTGATGTCTTCCCCCGATAAACTTCACAAGTTTAAGTGCAGAACTGGCTGGGGAATGACTCTTGGGCGTTGTGGTGCACGTGTGCAGCGAGGAGCAGGGAGGATGTTGAGTCTTCCGAAGGGAATTTGTTTGACTGTTTCTCAGGTGGGGTCTTGTCTCATCAGCCTGTCAGCTGCCCACCAGGCCCTCTTGGTCTCCTATATACATATCCCACTGTCCCAGGTTTCCTTGGGAAGTGGCCTGTTTCTACTTTTTTTTTTTTTTTTTTTAAGAAGCTTAGAATAGAAAACCTAGGGGGAGGAACAGGAATGCTTCACTCAGGAAACTGTTGGTGCTTTGTCTCCTGCAAACAGCTTGGCACGCATGTGCTGTCAGGAAAGGTCGTCTGACTCAGCCACAGAAGGCTGCTGAGGCTGCCTGTGACTGAAATAACCTGGCTGGTTCAGTTTTCTTTGTGCTGTCAGGCTTGTGCCGGGACTGGTGCTATAAGACAGCAAAGGTTTACATAAGGTTCCTTTAACTATTTCAGCTACCTTCAGCATTTGGTTAAAATACGTATATTTGTCATTATGACTTAAATAAAATGATTATATTTGCATTATGGCATACATGTATTTGTTTATTTATTCATTCATTTATTTATTCATTTTGGAGACAGAGACTCCCTCTGGGTAGAGCACCATGGTGTTATAGCTTATAGCAACCACAAACTCTTGGGCCCAAGTGATCCTCTTGCCTCAGCCTCCCAAGTGGCTGGGACTATAAGCACCTGCCACCACGCCTACTGGTTTTCCTATTTTTAGTAGAGATGGGGTTTCACTCTTGCTCAAGCTGATCTTGAACTCCTGAGGTCAGGTGACCCAGCTGCTTTGGCCTCCTGGAGTGCTAGGATTACAGGTGTGAGCCACGTGGCTTGTATACATTATGTAGATATTTGCCCCTGAAAGCATTGGTTAGATTATACAATGTCTGATGCACAAAATATTATTTACATGTAGCCTGGGTGGCGTATGAAGCATCATAATGAATGGAACATCTGTGACCCAGCTGAATGCACGCGTTGTTAGAGGGCTCCTCATGCTCCTTTCCTTCCTCGTGTCTCCCCACCAGGGATAATCACTGCCAGGAAGATTGTGTTCATAAGCCTCTTGCCTTAAAAAAAATTCTAGGTATGGACACATGGAAAATCATTTTCCAAAGTGAAATCCTAAGAGCCAGGCTTTGGGGACTGTGACTTCTGAGTTCTGTACCCGTGCCTGGCTCATGACGTCTCCCCTTCAGAGATTAAGCAGAGGGGAACGATCAGGGTACGTCTGCCATCCTGCCAAGCAGATGAGTTGTCTCTGGTTGTTGGGGGAGGAAAGGTGAAGATTGCAGAGCGGCTGACAGTGCAGACTTCTCTTTGTGAAGTTCATCATGGAGGAGGATGAACGTGCACAACAGCAAGCAGAGGACTCAGCTCCAGGGACTTCCAACCACTGTCGTTCCTGCCCCAGCCACATCCCCATCTCCTCCCCTTCTCCCTCCTCCTGTGTTATTTTAAAACAAGCACCAGAGATATTGTGATAACATGTTAACAAAAGTTCACTGATATTCAGAAATTCAAGAGTACCAGGGAGGCATTTTTCTTGGTTCTGAAGATACAGCATCAAAGCAGAAGGATCTCTTCCCTCCTGCGTCCTGATGGTCTTGACAATAGAATAAACACGTAAGATGTAGACCACATCAGATATTGATAAATGTGAAGGAGAAAAATAAACAGGGAAAGCGACGTGAAATGTCATGGAAAGAAATCAAAATGGTAAATAGGGCGGTAAAAGTGAACGTCCTCGGTGAAATGACTTCTGAGTAGAGAGCTTGAGAAGTGAGGAGACTATAATGGATTTGCAGCGGAGGGGGTCTGGCAGCAGGAGTACACATGTGGAGGCCCAAAGTGGAGCAGTTGCAGTGGGGTAGAGAACAGGAAAGGCACAGTCTCCTCTCCAAAGTGCAGATCATAGGCCGAGGAGTCTTATGTGAGAGTAGCTTTCTTGAGAGTCATGGCAGTCTCTTCTTCTGAGGATGTGTGACACATGATTTCTATTTTTAGTGCATTTTATAATAGTTCCTAGGAGATAATTAGTCCTAAATCTGATGTTAAAACTCTGAGATAAATGGAGAATGTGATTTTGAAGTTGGAGTCTCCTAGCATCTGTGACGCTCTGGCCTTGTTGGCAGAACTTTGTGCTGATACCATCTCATGAATTGTCTTAGCAAAAATGATCAGACTGGTTGTTATTTCACTTTGCAGTGGAAGGTGGGAACATAGTGGATTTTAACCAAGCGACTTAATCACTTCAGTGGATCTTATGAACATTTAATATCCATTAAGCAGGCCAATTATGTATCAGTGTTTTGGTTGAGACTTTGACTATCTTGCTTCTTGCTTTAGTGAAAATAAAAATACCTAAGGCATAATTTCTTTCCTCTTATGTTTCATTTATTCTTAATCTTTATATTGCTAATGGCTTATAATACACAGTTTCAAAATCAGTAGAATTCATAATGTTTTCAAGAGGCAATAAAACAAAAAAAAAAAAATGGTATCAATAGCTAAAAAAATGAAGCTTCTAGCCAAAGAAGACAAATAATTCTAACCATGTTGAAAAACTTGATTTGACAGACCCAGTTTCAAACACACACACCCATAAGCAGGCGTCTACTGCTGAAACCTAGGTGTGATTCATTGACGCACAGATATCTCGGATTGACAAGTGGAGACGTGATATTTATGAGAACTTGGCTGAAATGTCAAATTTGACATCCACTGGGTGAAGCTTTGTGTGCTAAATGCCTTTCACTACACTTTAGCATTTACCCAGTAAAACTCTCTAACTCAGTAAGGCCAGGAAAAACCAGTTGATCCCCAATTCTTGAATCTACCCACATGGGTCAGTTCAGATGAACACTTGACACAAGTTCTTTAACAACGAAGTAGGGCAGAAAGCTATTAGGTGCAACTTGGAAACTTAGGTTTCTCCCACCAGCCTGCCCTGAGCCTTGAGAAGCCTCGGTCTGAAGGCAGAATCCTTCTGAAGTGTTCACTTTGAGATGGATGTGGTAAGTGATGGTTATTGTTCCCAGGGTTGATTTTGAGATCTGATAAATTATATAATATCTCCAATTTGGATTTATTTTCCTTATGGTTTTTCAGTTGTACAATTTTATTCATGCTTTTAGAAATATCTGCACATCCTATGCTATAAATTTAGCAGGTATAGAATGCTTTGACAGAAAAGATGATAATATCCTACCATCACTACACTAAATGAACTCATTGATTCTACTGGCTTCAAAGTAATGAAGTACTTAAAAGACAACTCATTCATTTCCTTAAGTGTTCATGAAATGCTAGATTGATTTGATAATATTTAGATGCTAATGAAGATATATTTAATGAAGACAAGTTGTAGTAGAATTGTTCGTAAATTCAATAACAGAATTCCTGTCATGTTAATATTTGCTATTTCTACCAAGGAAACAGTAAATATAAAAATATGGACTTGGTGAATGCCCAGTGTTAACTTACTGCATTTTTTTCAATACTCTTGTAGATTACGAAACATAATTCTTAGCCTAATGGCCATTTACACCCAAAAGAATAGCAGAATAGAAATACGGTTTATTGATGATAAAAATATATTAAACAAAGTGCTAATCTTGACATTTTATATCTTGTTGCTTGGTAACAGTGCTGCAGCGATGTGAGAGAGTTCCATTATCTCAGGTACAATGGACTTCATCGCATTGTGGGGTAGAAATACCAATTACAGCAAATCATTTGTATGCCATTATCCTCTCAAAATTTTGGTGCTATTTCTTATTGTTAGTGCAGAGATCCAAAAGAAAGTCATTTTAATAATATATCCTCCTTTTTTTTTTGATGGATTGGTGAATTTTATTCTACCTATTTTTGGCTTTTTGACTTTGTATCTCTAATTTTTAGGCTTCACAAATTTGTGATTTATCAACCTGCACTATATAAATGTAGGCTTTCAAGTGTCATTATAAATATGTACCTTATAAGTGATGCTTCATTAGTTCTTTTTGAGACAGAGTCCCACTTTGTTACCCTCAGTAAAGTGCAGTGCATCATAGCTCACAGCAACTTCAAACTCCTGGACTCAAGCGATCCTTTTGCCTCAGCCTCCTGAGTAGCTGGGACTACAGGCACCCACCACAATGCCTGGCCATACTTCTTTTTAGAGATGGGGTCTCACTTTGCTCAGGCTGTTGTTGAACTCCTGAGCTCAGGCAGTCCACCCACCTCAGCCTCCTAGAGTGCTAGAGTTACAGACGTGAGCACCGTGCCTGGCCACTTCATTAGTTCTTATTGAGCATCTTTTATTTTTGACTACTTAGTGAAGAAAAAATTTCTGGGGAGTATTTTTTGCCTCATGAACAATAGTTAAGGCATATTCCTCATCCTTTTCTGATATAGAACTTTACTAATCTTAGTGCTTACCTTAGGAGACCAGTGGAAGGAAGCCTTTTGAACTAGTTTTGTTTTTTTTGTTTTTTTTTTTTGAGACAGAGCCTCAAGCTGTTGCCCTGGGTAGAGTGCTGTGGCATCACAGCTCACAGCAACCTCCAACTCCTGGGCTCAAGCGAGCCTCCTGCTTCAGCCTTCCAAGTAGCTGGGACTACAGGCGCCTGCCACAATCCCCAGCTATTTTTTTTTTGGTTGCAGCTGTCGTTGTTTGGCGGGCCCTGGCTGGATTTGAACCCGCCACCTTAGCCACTTGAGCCACAGGCACCGAGCCTGAACTAGTATGGTTTGTTTTAACTTACAGACTGAATTCATGTTATATATAATTATATATTTTTCTCTATATTGTTAGTTCCTAATTACTGTTTACAACAGGGGTTGACAAAATACAGCCTGTGGACTACTTTTGTACTGTCTAAGAACGAAGAATGCTTTTATATGTTCAAAAGTTGTTTAAAAAAAGTTTGTAACAGAGACAGAGTATAGCCCTCAATGCCTAAAATATTATTTCATCCTTTACAAAAACGTTTGCAAACCCTGATTTACAGCATCATTTCCACTTCTGTAGTATGGGTATATTAAATCACTCAATATTATTTCTTAAAGGACAAGTGAATTTAAGTAGAACTGAAATAAAATAATGATAACTGGTTTGGAGACAATCAATGAAAAACTAAATAGAATAGTATAAATTTGTGTCGATGTAGTGAAATGACTGTGCAATTTGGTAGGCTTGCTTTTGGGGCAATTGTGAAGAGAAGATTATGTACAGGAATTGGTTTATCCGGCCCTCGTTGCTAACCTCTGTCAATAAGCTGACCTTAATATGATATAATTACCACCTATCAGTGGCCTTGTTTTATTGTAAAACATCTTGCCATGTCTTGTCTGTTTGATTTATCTCATGGTTGAAGGCCAGTTTCTTGCTTGTACAAGGGCACACTCAGACTTGAGTTGGTGGGAGAGTGATGGCATTGAGAGGCAGATACAGTATCTGGGCAGAGGAATTTGTCTGACTTCCTCATGCCAGGAATGTGGAATGCTAGAATAGAGGAAAGGTAGAAGTTAAAATGACTCTTTACACCTGGCTTGAACCATGGTGTGTCACTTACTCAGATGGGGAAACCTGGCAGGAACAGATTGGGGAAGGTGGGGGGTGGGGAATCAAGAGTTTGACGAGGGGTGATTGTCTTTCTGGACATTCCAGTGGTGGGGTTGCAGGTGCAGATGGACATGCATGTGCCATGCTCAGAAGAAAGGTCTGGAAGGGAGTTACACATTGGCAATAATCCATATATATTTGATGAGCCAGGGTTATGGAATGAAGAAGACTAGGGAGAGAAGTCCTGAGACTGGGTTCTAGAGAGTCTCATTATATCATTATATTTTCTTTGTTTTTTTTTCGTGACCAGAATCTGAGATTAAGAATCACATTTTTGCCTCTCACTAGCTTTGTGACCTTGGACAAATAACTTTAAAGCTCTAGCATCTTTATAGCGTTTCCTGTTTATTTGCCTATTTTGTGGGTCTATTTTGAGCCTCTGTGGGGTAGAGCACTTGAGCGTGTTTTCTAAAGCTTTAGAGAGCTGTATTTCCATCTCGATCCCTCCTGCTGCTTTGACTAATAAACCTCAGATGACTGCAGTTGTTCTCTTTGACCCAGTGATAATGACTGTTGCACTGTACTGTGCCTGGCAGCTGGCCAGTCATACCCTCCATATCCTTTCTGTGCAATCCGGAGTGCTCGAGATCCAAGAAAATGAAAATTCCATAATTCTCCAATTTATAAAACCTTAGTGCATTATCAGAAAACTAAGCTAACATGTTTTTAAAATGTTGTTCTAATATTCAATAAATTATCTAATATTAACCATAGCAGGCCGTAGCAGGCCTAGACAAAGAATTTATGACTAAGACTCCAAAAGCAAATGCAACAAAACCAAAAATAGACAAATGATACTTAAACAAAGAAGCTTCTGCACAGAAGCCAAAGAAATAACCCAAAGTGTAAATAGACAACCTATAGAATAGGAGAAAATATTTGCAAACTGTGCATCTGACAAAGGGCTAATAAAGTAGAATCTACAAGGATCTCAATCAACTTAGCAAGAGAAACAACCCTGTTAAAAGTGGGCAAATGTTATAAATAGGCATTTTTCAAATATGAGATATGCAAATGGCCAATAGACATATGAAAAAATGTTCAACGTCTCTAATCATAAGAGAAATGCAAAGTAAAACCACAATGAGATACAAATCTACTCCAGTTAGAATGGCCATTATTAAAAAGTCAAACAAAAGGTATGGATGCAGTGAAAAGGGAACACTTATAAACTGTTATTGGGAATGTAGATTAGTACAGCATCTATGGAGATTTGTCAGAGAACAAGGTAGAGATACCTTTGTATATAGGTAGATATACCCATTTGTTTTTGTAATCCCACTACTGGCTATCTACCCAAAGGAAGTGAAATTATTACATCCAAAAGATACTTGTACATCTGTGTCTATCATAGCATAGTTCACAATCACAGAGATACAGAACCAGCTGATGAATGAAGACAATGTGTGTGTATATATATATATGTATGTATATATACACCATGGAGTACTTCACAGCCATAAGAAAGAATAAAATAACATCTTTTGCAGCAACTTGATTGGAACCAGAGACCATTATCCTAAGTGGAGTAACTTAGGAGCAGAGAAATAAATGTTGCATGTTTTCACTTTTACCTGGGAGCTAAGCGACGGCTAAACAAGGACACACAGTGGTATAATGGACACCGGAGACTCAAAAGATGAGACGGTGGGAGAGGGTAAGGGACGGAAAATTACCTATGGAGTTCATTCAGATGATAGATAAAAAAGCCCAGACTTCACCACCATACAATATACACCTGACAGAATTCAATGTCTGCCCCCTAATTACATTAAAATAAGGGAGAAAAATAGGAAGCCCATCAGAATCAACTTAAATATGTTGATGCCTCACATCAACCAAGAGCCATGATTTCCAAAGGAGACTATAATGGACGCTGTGGAGATAGAAATGTTCTTACCAGTCTTTCATTTTATTACCTTGAGTTGCACATACTCAACAATTGACCTCTGTTTGTCCTTGTATTTTAAATAGAGCATTAGTCAATCATCGATGTTATTTCTTTTTATATTTTCAAAGGATTCAGATAATATGGTTTGGGATGAAATTAAAATTTGTTCCCTGATAAAACATGCTTATGGTGAACATCATAACTTTTTTTACCGTTTATTTGGCCCACGATTCTGGTGGCTAGAAAGTCCGTGATTGGGCAGCTGCCTCTAGTGAGGACTTCATGCTACTCTCATTCATGGTGGAAAGCGGCAGGGAGGTGGGCATGTGCAAAAAGTCCACGGGTAAGAGAGGGAGGAAGAACTACTTAGGCTTCTTTTTAATAAAAGTGACATCTGTGACTCCTTTGGGTGTAAGAGAAACAAATGAATAAAGCCTCGGATATTCATTGATTTATGTTCAACTGTGGACATGCCACTGCCTGCACACATCAGAGGGACCAGGTTCCAAAAATAGATACTTTCTATATTTCCTTAGGATGGAGCATACTGTTAATATGTATAAATAAATTGCATGTAAGAAACAGGTGTATTATCTCAGCTTCTTTATAAGAGCTTTGCCTTTTTGAATTTTCACAGAGTCATGAGAAAGTGTCTTTTGATTTGTTGTTGGATGGAATGGGTTGAAATAGTTGGTTAATTTTGGGGAAATAGAGAAAGATTGGAAGTCAAGGATGTACTTAACTGTTAGAATGTAATGATTTCCTGCTCTGTGGTTTATGCTATGAGGAAACCAAGACCACTCATGTCCCAGAGTAGAAAATCACCTTCTTTCTGAGTCAGCTTTTGAAATTTAATGATAATACACAGTGTTTCTGACACTGAGTAACCAAGTCCACATTCAGGTTCTTTGAAAAGAATTCTAAATCCAAATCCTACGCGAGGAAAGCTAAACAAGCATGTGAAGAACTTTTTATGTGTTTGCCATGAAGCTGGGTCATTCATTTAAAGAATTTATTTTAGTTACCTTAATAATCGGGGGAAAGGATACAAGTTTTGCCTTACATTGTGAAAAAGTTCTGTTCAGCTTAGAATTTTATTTTAAATTTTGGAAAAGCGTTGCTGGCACAGATAAAACTCAGGGAAGAAAAATTCATCATTACCAAACAGACGAATACAGGTTGACTGTTTTTTTTTTAAAAAGCTACAGGATTAAAGCTGTTGAGCTTGAAAGTTTTGGTATAATCTAAATTTTTCTCAGTTTGAGGAATTTGCAAAGCTCATTCATTTTGCCTGTTTGCTTCTTGGAAGAGGAATTAGGCCTTAAGAAATAAAGGAAGTATTAAATAGAATTTTAAAGGCAGTTCTATAACTTAGCTTCTGCTATACAAAGAAGTGTTTTATTTATAGATTTTTTCCCCCAGTTCTCTTGGCATCTAAATATGTTTTCACCCTAAATGTTTTCATTTATTTCTCCACTTTGTTGGTTCCTATGGTTAGTGTACAAGGTAACATTTTATATGGGGATTGATGAGGGCAAGGTTTTAGAAGTGGGTAGGAAAATAGAATGGAAAACTTTCTTTATGAATTTCATTCCCAGAATAGGCGGGGTAATAAAATGGTCCAAGTAGCTCTCTATAGCTAAGCTCAACCCTACAGAGTGACTCAATAATTAAAATACTTTCAATAAATGTGAATACAGAGGAAAGAATTAATAGTGTGATAATAATGACAAGAAACAATATAACAACAGTAGCAACAAGTACTATTTTATATTTAGCATGTACTTGCATGTTTTATTTATTTACTTATTTATTTTATTTTTATTTTTTAATTGGTAACTGTGTACATTACTGCACTTCTGGGGTACAGTGTGGTGTTTTCACACACAATCTGAAATAGCACGTACTTGCATGTAAAGCACTTTGAGTCTTCTGTTAGCATTGCACAATGTTAATACTTCCATAAACACAAAGTTAAAAACCATTCAATGATGTCAGCCTTTTAAAACTTATAAATAGGACAATTTCCTAAAAGCTATAAAATAAGAGCTTTCACACTTGGAGAGATAGAGTGTTTTCCTCCCAATTGAAAATGAGGTAAATAGTATTATTTCTCAGTTTGAATTCAAGATAGAAGTTTTAGAACTCTTTATTATAGTTACCAGTGATGATGATCTATTTAAAATATTGTCACTTAGAATTTCTTGTCTAATATGCAAGAGCTTGGAATTTGCCACTCCCATCCTCACAATAAGAAAAAAAGTGAATAAACTTTTTTCTAAACTAAAAGGAATAACTCTTCTTATGTCCATCAGAGAATAGAGGTGACAGGAGCAAACCCATTGTCCCCCCCCACAAAAAAAAAAAATTGGAAAGACAGGCTAAGATGGAAAATCATAACTTACTGGACCAGAAACCTAGAAGCAGAAATCTCCATGGGAGCTAGTATTGGGGTAGGAAAATTTAAACTATAATTGATACATTGTTGGAGGCAACATGTGGACAAGTTTGAGAGTTAAAAACTCCAGAGCAGCCCACTCTGGGGAGGGCAACACATTTGTGGGTTTTACCTCTAGGATCCCAACCAGACTTTCACAGTGAAGATTAGAAAAAATCTCTTTATGCTTCTGGCAGGGAGTGGGGAAAGGTAGCCAGCCATTCTGAAGTATGCCCAAAGCATTCTCTTCTTGACAAGGCCTGCCCTCATGTTAAATGAGTGATAGTAATATTATAAGAGATGAGAAGAAATGGGAATACTCTGTCTGAGGGGTTTGCACTATCTCTGACGTGGTTTAATGTTATTTGCAAAAGGACTTGGATTAGTTGTGAATCAAGTTTAACAACTAAAAGGTAGAAGGAAAAATATAATTGACATATTGCTAAGATAGGAGGGAGAAAAATGGGAATCATGACGTGGTTAATTAAAACTAGAGAAGGCAGAAAAGAGAGGAAGGCAAAAAAAAGAATCAAAGAACAAGGTCAATGAAAAGAAAATTATATCAAATATGGTAGATATTAATCCAAATATATCTTTTTTTTAATGTTACTGACCTAAATATACCAATTAAAAAACAGAGACCCAAAGTGGATAAAAACCAAGACCCAGCTTTATGTTGTCTGTGGGAAACCCACTATTAGTATAGAGGCACAGATAGATTAAAAGTAAAGGAATGGGGAAAGATATACTATGATTAGTGTTAACTAATCATATACTATGCTAACACTAATCAAAGAGAGCTGAGGTAGCTATGTTAGTTTCAGACAAAGCAGACTTCAGAACAAGGAAAATTATCCGAGACAAAGAGGGAGGTATTGCATAATGATAAAGATGTCGATTGTCCATGAAGACACACAATCCTTAATGTGTTTGCTGTGGCAGTTGGTTCTTATTTCTAATTTTTTTCCGTTTACCCATTATGTGCTTCAGAAATAATAACACTTGTTATTTTGTGTCATCTGTAGAAGGGGTTTGGGTCTGATGTTCTCTGAAACCCCTTTCTCAATCACCAGTTCCAATCATTTCCCTTTGTTCCTTCTGCAGTTACTATATCTGTGTCACCTCAGTGCTGTTTTTATGCCTTTTCATTTCTCAATTTCTTATGATCTTGTGTTTGCTAATACCTTTTTAAATACACCAAAAGCATGATCCATGAAAGAAAAAAAAATAAGTTCGACTTCATTAAAATTAAAAACGTCTGTTCTTTCTGTTCTGTGAAAGACACTATTCAGAAAATGAAACAAGCCACAGATTGGGAGAAAATATGTGCAAAAGACATCAGGTAAGATTGGTATCTGAAATACACAAAGAACTATAAAACTCAAAAATAAGAAAACAAGCTAGACAGTCACAAAATAGGCAAAAGACCTGAACAGGCCATCTCATCAGAGAAAATGTATAAATGGCAAATAATCGTATTAAAAGATACTTAACACCATATGCCATTACAGAATTGCAAATTAGAACAAGATACCAATACACATCTATTAGAATGGCTAAAATTAAGATCACGGGCACCACTAAATGCCAATGAGGATGTGAAACAATAGGAACTGTTCATTCATTGCTGGTAGAAATGTAAAATGGCATGGCTTCTTTTGAAGACAGTTTGATGATTTTCTATAAAACTAAATATACCAGATACTCCGGCCATCACACTCCTTGGAACTAAATACCACTCTACTGGTTGGAATACTTCCTGAAGGATTAATAAATTGCCTGGTTTTGTTTCTATGTAGAACATAGGGTAGACTTATTTATGTCCTGAATCTGAGCCATTGTTGAATTTGATATTTGATATCTTTTCTGTATCCCAGATATCTAAGAACCATTTTCTTGGCACTGTGTATTGAATTTCATAAAGAGGGTAATGCTTTACTGCGTCTGTGTCCATGTATTGATTAAAAACAGTACTTCAGCTAAATGTGGAAATAGGGAGTAGGCTAAAAGTTCATTCCAGGCTCACACAGACTTATGTTCATACCTTAGGAAAACTACAGATTGCTACCTTCAGAATTGCTTGGGATATCGTCAAAACATGGCTGTTAGGCCACAGATGGTAAGGATTTGCTGCATAAGATACAGTGATCGTCTTAGACCATTTTATGATTTAGTTGATGAGTTAGGACTAACCTGAAAATTAGAAGTTGTGTATAGAACCGTGAGTGTCCTATTTAAGGATAAAGATAGTAATGGCTGTGGGGTCCTGATTGTTGTTGTGAGTTTGTGGCACTAACCTCACAGGATCCCTTTCTATTCCTTGGCCATTTCTCTATAGAAGTTTATATGTGGTAGATTGTGAAGGAAGGATAGGACTTGAGGCATTTCACACCTTCTTTCGGCTCTCTGGTTTGAAGACGTTTGGGTGGGCATGGGCAAGAATGGGATGTAGAGACACTTCCTTCCCAGAACCAAAGGGTTTAAGGGAAAAGATGGAATTGGAAGGGTCTTGGCCTGCTTTCTTTAATTCTTGTTTGTACATATAGGTTCCTTTTTATAAAATTAAGCCATTTTAAATGTATTTTTTCATTGTACAAAATATTAAGCATGCTTTTGTGGGTCACTTAATGTCCCTAAAGAAGGATATTAATAGACTAAAATTGGTACTAAGAACTCTGTGGGGGGCCTTTTATGTTGTCCATCTTTTCATTGTGAATATGCTTAAGTGACCATCCTTGTTTTTGTGCATATAGGATTATTTTCTTTAATCACATTCCTCAAAGTGGTTTTTTTATTTATTTTTTTTTTTGTGTGTGTGTGTGTGTGTCAATATTTTTAAAAATTTGGGAAAGTTTTGCTAAATTATTTCTAGGAAGAGAATTCCAGTTTTAACTCCATAACCATTTATAACAGTGTCATTTCAAACCACTCGCAACAGGCATATTACAATTTAAAATATTTTCAGTAATTTGCTATGTAAAAATTAATGTCCTATGATTTAAATTTGCATGTCTTTGACAAGCAATGTCAAGGATTTTTCATGTTTATTGGCTGTTTGTGTTTTTTTGTTATTTTATGGGTTGTAAATATTATTGTTTTAAGGGTACGAGCTCTAGTATTTCCTAGTATTTTATTCCCAAGTGTTCTTGATTCTCCCACTTAGATGAGGAGTTGCATAAGAGGGAAGAAGATAAGGTGCTGGGTTATGGTTTGATGCGTGTGCTCTGGAGGCAGGCATGCTGGATTTGAAACCAGCTCCCTGGAGAGTTCTCCTGGCTGTGTGCTGGCCTGCAGCTAGTGGACTAGAACGAGGAAGAGCACTGTGAACCTGCTGCAGTAACCTGGTTATGGAAGTAAAGATGGAGAAGGTTCTCAGAGGGAAGGTAACCATGGCCAGCAGCTGTACCCACAGAGCCTGTTCCTAAAATAAGGTGTGAGTCAAATGCGCTGTTGATTCACTGTTTGGAGATAGCTCTCTGAAAGTTACACTCACGGCTTCCCACAAAATAGTCTTGTTGCAAATGAGGACATGGGTCCTGTTCAAAAAGAGAAAAAGAAAGAGCTGGAGGGCATTTCTAACATGACATTAATGGTTTTGGAGTCTTTGCCTACGATATTCTCTCCTGAAAGTTTATTAAATGATAAGGTATACCGTGATTGACGTAAACCGAGGGGGTGCTAGCTTAAAAAAAAAAACAAAAAACATCTGATTGCAGAGAAGGGCAAAAATTCCGCTTCCTAATTTTGCTTTCTCTTTTAGTTTAACGACTTATGACCTACTTATTAATTTATTCCATGTTTGTGTTAAGAGTTTAACTTGTGATTTTTAAAGTCATTCTGATTAAAAATAATAGTGGCTTTCCTCACTCTTTCCAGAGACCTTGTCAAAAATGTTATTTTTTTTTTCCACTTCAAATATAGATCTAATCTACAAATACTGAAGTGATAATTAGGGCTTATGCAAGATTGTTTCATTTTAAAAATTAGCTACCTCTTTTTTTTTTTTTTTTAGGAGTCACTCTCCAAATCTTTTTGGTTCACGAGAACTGCTAAAAGAAGGCAGCATTTTAAAATCATGACTTACATAAATGATTTAAGTAAGAAATGTGCGAGAAGGAAAATGATAAGCATTACTCACTGACTCCTTTTGTGTTACTGGTTATATTTCTCATGAACACGTTTCTGCATGTATCATTGCTGTGGTTTGAGCACGGAGCATATGGGAGCCTCCTCTCCTGAAGTTAAAATGTATTCCAATAACCCATGGTCTTTATGTTAAAGACCGAAATTTGTTAAAAGAGAGGGTAATTGCCAAGATGTGAACATTTTTTTTTCCCGGGGGATTGGCTACAATCATCAAAAGAAGCTACCCTAGCAGCATTAGCTAAGCTGAACTCTCTTAAGAGGAATCACATCTATGGTTTATCTTACAAGGGTACAAGTGAGTCTTACTAAGAGTAGAACATAACCGTCTTAACACAATAACTAAGAAAATGACATAAAGGCTATATTAACCAGTTTGATGAAAATATTTCAAACTGTGTGAAAACACCACACTGTACCCCATGATTGCATTAATGTACACAAGTATCGTTTAATTAAAAAAAAGAGGTTTTTTTAAGTGTGAAGGAGATCACATCTCTTTTTTTTGTTTAGCTCTTACCATAACTGATAGCTTTCTTAAAATTAAGCTCCTCATTCTATAAAATAAAAATTTCAGACTTTTCTGATGCTCCTTCACCTGTGCGCCCTACGTCCTTTCACAGGTAGCGTCTCCCCACCTTTGCTCCGTAGACCACATCCTTCCCTGATCCCGTGCCTGTGCCCTTGGTGTGGCTGCTGCGTGGAATGCTTTCCTGATCCTTTTCTGAGGCTCATTTTCTGCCTGGTCAGTGGAGCTTTCCCTCTATTATAGCGTTTATTTCCACGTTTTATTGGGATTAGCTTATTACTTGTCTCTTCCATGAAACTACGAGCACCTTGTGGTACCTTGTCTGACTCACCTCTCTAGTCCCAGCACATGGCACAATGCCTGGTCCATGATAGATAATCATTAAATAATGTTTGAGTCATTCATCCAGCAGTTTTAAAATATAAGCATCTCTTTTCAGGCTTAGAAATTCTACTTGATTGACATCAATATTCTGCCTTGGTTTAAGAATTCAAAAATGCCTTACACACAGTGGTTCTTCCTGATGGCTTTATATTTGAGGTCATTGTTAGGTCCTGCATTGAGAGACTTGATAATCTGCCACCCCAGCTGTTCTGTAATTCCCTTCCTTATTACTGTGACTAGCTTTCTCTGGCTTCTCTGGGATCATTTTATCTCAGGGTGTACCTTTTAACGCTGGCTGGCATAGATAATATGTCTCATTCAGTAGACTTTTATTACTCAGTTGAAGAAGAACACACCATACAATAGTTATGTGGATATTCAAAGGGTTATAAATTGGTGGCAAATAAGCAGGCCTTGTGAAGACAACAGCTTGGTTAGTCGGGAGAGGATTGGCATTGCAAGTGCATGAGTGCAAAGGGGGGTTAAGGACAGAGGGGTGTGGAATAGAGTCATGTGTTGCATTTAGCAGAGTATGCCCATTAAGAAAGGATTGATCTAGAGTGTTCAGCACCCAGAATAACGAGATACATACTGCACAATAATGTGTATACTTTATGGTCTCATAATAGAACATCTAGGAAATAATACAGACTTATGCAAGGGCTGGAAAGAATATTAGGCTTCGTTTACAGTTCAACTTCCTCATTCAGAGCTGAGATGATCTTGAGCCATTGACATAAGAACCCAGTGCTAGATGATGTTTGGACTAAAACCAGAATCTGTATCTTCTGACTTCAAATCTATTGTTCTTCCTTTATGTCACAATCTGTTGTCTTATTATTTTTTAATTATAGGAAAAGTCAGTGAAATACATGGCCATTAGAATCACATGGACACGAAAGTTTCACAAAGTGTCCAGCATCAGTACATTTCTATTCTTTTTATTTAATTTATAAAGAAGATAAATTTATTTTCTCATAGTTCTGGTCTCCAGGACTAAGATACCGCCAGCATGTGATAAGAGCCTTCATGATGTATTATCATGGGGTGGAAGTTTAACTGGAGAGAACAAAAGGAAGCCAAATTGCCCTCTAATAATGATATTAATTCCACCCAGGAGGGCGAAGCCCTCATGGCCAAATCACCTCTCAGAAGTCTTAACACTGTTACAAAGGCAAATAAATACATTTCTATTCCTAACCATCCCCGCTGTAGTTGGGACAGTTCTGCCTAAAAAAGATCAGAGTGCATCTTTTTTGAATAGTCATTCTTTACTTTTCAAATATGGTATCGTTTCGGGGATGAGTGTACCTGCCAAGGAGACATCTTGGATTTGGCCCCGTGATCAGCTTTACCCATGGTATGTTTCAGGCACTGTCTGAATGTTGGCCACAGAGTTAGGAGTGGCCCTGCTTTCCTAGTCATAGCTGCATGTTAAAATTCAGTTTGTTAGCTAACTGGAAGCGAGCGATGCCTGCAGTAAAACCAACTGTGCAACTCGTTTTTTGGACTAAGGGAAGGGCCATTTGATCTCAATGCTAAAATTGTAGCTGAGAATATGATAAATATGTTTGAATTTCTTTAGAACTTAAAGGTTTAGTTTTGGAAACTGAAACACAGAGAGGGGAAAGTGAATATTTTGTTTTGAAGTTTATTTTTATATCTTATGTCTACCTCATGTACACTAAATCAGGGAACACAAATATGGTGTTTGAATTTCCTTAATGAAGGAAATAGGATTCAACTTTGCTTATTGCTCCGTAGAAATGAAAACATGTGGAGAACATTTAAAAGATGAAATGCATAAAGAAAGCTCTTAGTATACTGCAGATGCCGAATGATTTTAAAGTTGATTATTGAGTCATTCACATGCTGAATTCAAGTCACAATCTCTGTTAGATTTAGCAGCCATTGACTCTGTTTTGGAAATGCTGGGGTTTCACCCAATTTTACTTTGCAGTTTATGTCTTAAATACTGTGTTCTTGCATTATAAAAAGCTCCAAGGATGAATAACAGCCCCAAATTGACGGAAACAGTCTTGAAGAGTAAGTAACCTTTTAAAGTTTCAGCTGGCATCCCTAATAGGCAGTTTTCTATGGCTGTACAATCCAACATAAACTTTCTTTCTCTCCTCGCTTCTCTGCAACTCTCTTCATTGAAAAATGTTCCTAGTTTAATTCTATTAATTATATTACGTCTCCCTGTATCCCTTGGGGTATGTGATAATGATGTAATTTTTTTCTTACTATTAGAGATAAGACTGGTGCTTTGAGTGAATATGTTAGAAGTATTTTAATTCCTTTGGTTAGATGTATTCATTTTAATTATTTCTCTGGATTTGCTACAGTCCTAATACAATTTCATTCTAGAAAGATATGACAAATGAAATTTAGATATTTGGAATATTGCCTGAATGTTATTAAGTCACATATTTAATGAACACTGGCATTTTGGGGTGAATAAAAAGTGTTAGCAAAATACCAGCTTGGATTAGACTGTTTGGATTTGGTTTCTGAGTTAGTGAAAATGAAAATAATATGTGTCTTGGACTGCTTTTAAATTTTTTTTAAAAAACAATTTTTCCATTGCAAAAACTATTGGTGTGATCCATGAAGTAAGCAATGTTCTTATTTATTTTTTCTTTTGTGTAGCAATATGAGCCCGAGGTTTTAAAATATAAGGATTTAAAATATAAGCTGTTAACATTGGAGCTAGTGAGAGTGTTAATAAATTGAGTTATTTTAGGTAAAGCTTTTCTTTTAAAGAGTTGAAACTGCGTCATCTATTTCCCTTCTTATCCCACATTTTAAAATGAGACATTGTTGAGAGAAAGGTCTGTTTATGTTTTATAATGTGAGGCGTTAGATTGACTATGTTGATCACTAACTCTCAGGTTGGATAACAAGCAGAAAAAGGAAGATTCATGTAGCATCTTGGGATATCTCTGTCTCAGGATGGTCTTTATGCCAGTGGTTAGCTAAATGCTTTTATTTTCTTTTCAAAAAATTATTAGTTCAGGTATTATCTTACCATATTTTGATCCCTGCTGAATTTTATTCAATTAATATTGGCCCATTTTATTCCAGTTTTTGTCTTGATTATATTAGTTATTTTTTTTGCCTTTTATCATTCTCCACTCTGATAAATGTGATGTTTAATTTTTTACCTTTTTTTGTTCCAGAGGGACATAAAGTAGCTTACAAGACATACACATATAATAGCATCAGTTAAAAGTAGGGCTATACAAAGAATGTGAAGAAATGGTAGAGGGTATAGTAGAACTAGGATTGGACTAAAAAATGATACTATAATGACATGGGTGAGCCATGAGATCCCAAATAAAAACTGCATATATATATGTGTGTGTGTGTGTGTGTGTGTCATATGTATATGTGTGTTTATATATATAATTTTAAAAGAAAACAGGTGAAATATAGCCTTTTTGCTGCTCAAACCAGACAAAATTTTATCTCAGGCACACTGTTGTAATAGTAAGAAAGAACTCATTTAATTGTAAGAAAGGAAAACTGACCCTTTATAGTTGTGATATGAAGATATTGATTTGCTTCAGGAGCATAATATTCTTAGAGTATTTAAAAGAGTAGTTGAACTCCCTGAATATGGTTTTTGTCACTCAAAATTTTGGGGAATTCTTCGAGGCATGAGCCTGAGAGTGTCTTCTCTGTTAGAGACAGATGTCTCTGTTCAGAATTGTTAGTTGTCCCCTAAAGCTTTAACCATAGTGCTGACCCTCCTTATTGTCAATGAATGCCTTGATAAAGATGTTAGACAGGATGAGACCCACGACATCAAATCATTAGAGCAGGTATTTTTTTTTTTTTCCTAGTCATCTGGGATCTACCCTGGGGTTGGAGAGTAGGGATAGAAGGGTTGTATAGAGTGGTTTCCTGGAGTCTCATGAAGGATTTTCTAGGTAAATGTGTTCTAATTGACTTTGTAGCTTTCATCAGATTCTTCAGGAGTTACATGTTCCTCTATAAAGTAAAAACTGCAGCACTGAAGACTTCCTTCTAAGGCTTTGCCCAGCCCTGGTACTTGTGTTGTTCTTCATGTCATTATCTACCAATCTGTACATCAGAGCAGGCACCTGTTTTCTTCATTGGTGATTCTAGTGGGTACTTAGTTTGTGTTTGTTGATGTAAAATGAATGAACCCAAGTTACATTTTCCCACTGTGTCTATAGGATTCTTACATGAGGGTTGTGGTCAGATGCTCTGGAAAGGCAGTCACACGCTGGCTTTCTCCTGGCCTGCCTCTGTGCTAGCTCGATCACACATTAATTAAGTTCATTTTGCATGACTTGATATAGGGAGAAACTCACACTGCTGTTCAGTAATATTCTTTTCTTGCTTTATGGCCTGATAAGCCATCTGTTTAATAATCCGTTCTAGAATACTGCTGGTGGAGTAAACCCTCATTTTGAAAAAGAGTATATTTGCCTCTCTCCATCTGCTGACACCAATTTTTTACTTGGCTGTAACTTGTGCTCTTATCTTCAGGCTCTTTAAGAATCCTGGGGTATAAGTTTTATGGGTCTAAAGCAGAGAATTAGTTCAGCGAATCTAAGTATCTCTTCTGAGAATTCACTTTGTTCTTGACCGTTTTGGTTCTGCCCCTTCCTTCTCTCTAATGGTGAAGTCAGGAACAAAATGGAATTGAGCTGCTTTGTTTTTTCCTGTCTTCTGCCCAACTAGCAATGATTGTCATTTCCAAATTCTCCAGCAGCAGCAACAAAATTACCCCAGAAGCTACCCTTTCATCATTTGCAGCATTTCGGACAAGCCTCATCTCATTCTAATTTTGTGCCTTTTGACAACCTCTGAAGTTTGCTTGTGACTTCCATTTGTCTGAGGTCATGCAAGTCTCTCTTTCATATGAGCCCTTTTAGACTTTGAGAAAACACAAAACTAACCTTGTAATTATACTCATTTCTTTATGTCCCATTCATTCTCTGATCACCAAGATGACCCATTTTTATATTGTCAGAATAGGAGTAATGAGATCCTCATATCCTTTATAAGCCCATTTGCCATTTTGAATTTCTGACCACTGGATATTGCTTCTCTTTTCTCTGAACTTTGGAAATTTGCTGCTTTTGAAATATATTTCTATGTATTTCCAGGACTCACTTCCTGTTTACAGATTATTACTTATATTATCATTTTTTCCTGAGGATTTTCATCTTTCCTACTTTGTAAAGCAGATTATTTTTATTGGTGAGAAGTCCAGAATTATGGTTTCATTCATTGTTTTATTCTGAAAGATAGAACTTGTCGGGAGGCAATATAGAATTTATTAGCAGAAGATGATGAGCAGAAAATGGTGAAATAATTGGCATCTCTTCTATCTTATTTCTCAGCCAATTTTGTCACTTCTATTAAAAATATATCATCCACATCTTTGGTAAGTGTGTTCTGATTCTAGGACCATGATTGTGATACTGTTTCTTTTTGAAAACTCTTTTTAAATATTCTTTACCACCTTTCAACCCTAGGTCTGTGGCTTTGCAGATGTGCATGTAGTTTCTTGACAGAGCCTGTTCTTTGTCTATTTCTACTGGATGGTGTAGAAGACACCTCTGTCTCTTTTTTGGAGACAGAGCTTCAAGCTGTTGCCCTGGGTAGAGTGCTGTGGCATCACAGCTCACAGCAACCTCCAATTCTTGGGCTTAAGTGACTCTCTTCTCTCAGCCTCCCAAGTAGCTGGGACTACAGGTGCCTGCCCCAATGCTGGCTATTTATTTTTTTGGTTGTAGTTGTCATTGTTTGGCAGGCCCGGACTGGATTTGAACCCGCCAGTTCTGGTATATGTGGCTGGCGCCTTAGCCGCTTGAGCTACAGGTGCCGAGCCAGTTTCCCAGGTTTTAAAAGTAACTATGCAATTTTATTTAGTAGCATTTTTAAGGTTGCAAATTCAATGGTAAAGAGAAAAAAAAAATTTTTATTTTTATTTTCAGTCTTTGTGCATTTCCTTATAAACATCTAAGACAGTGATTCTCAACTTGAGGGTTGTGGCCCCTTTGGGGGTCGAACGACCCTTTCACAGGGGTCGCCAAATACATCCTGCGTATCAGATATTTACATTATGATTCATAACAGTAGCAAAAATTACAGTTATGAAGTAGCAACGAAAATACTTTTATGGTTGGGGGTCACCATAACATAAGGAACTGTATTAAAGGGTCATGGCATCAGGAAGGTTGAGAACCACTGATCTAAGGCCATATGTACCTGTTCCTGGCCCTTTTAGCTTTCCTGCCATTTTCTCCCATATTTTTGTACTGGCCGTCTGTATAGGAGCCCTTAGAATGAAGTTGAAGAATATATTCACCTTCTTGCACTTTTGAAATTTTTTTCCTCCTTTGGATTTTTGAGAAAGATGCCTTACATGCTAACCTCCCCTTCCTCCCCATTTCTTTCGTTAAAAAAATTATTTTTATTTTTATTGACGTATCATAGATGCACATGTCTTCAGGGTACATGATAGGGTACACTCATATCATGTGTAAAGATCAAATCGAGACAATTTATTCTGAGAACATTAGCTACTTTGAAACGTACAATAGATTATTGTTAACGATAGTCACTTTATGGTCCCTCAAACACTAGGTCTTATTCACTTTTCCTTCTGGTTTCGCTCTCTGTGGGTTAAATTTTTACAGCATCCAGGGCACCCCGGCTTCTACCCTGTGGTTTTTGCTGCTCTTGCTCATTGCCTCCCTCTCCTATTTTTCTCGTCTTCCGCAGCTCCATGCTATTTTGGAGTTACTTCGTGTTTCTCGTGATTCTAGACATTATTGCTTGTTGTCTGCTTTTTTCTATTTCTTGGCAAAGGAAGAACGCTCCTCTTTAAACTTTTCTGAAAGTTTGAAATGACTCAGGAAGCAAATCTGGAGTGTGAATCTTCCTCTTCCTCCCCGAGCAGCCCTTACTTTGTATCGTAAAAAGAGTTTTGCAGGTGCGCAGCATTTTCCACTAACAAATTTTAGGGTCGGCCCATTTTTAAGTCTATAACGGATTGAGGTTGTCACTAAAATAAAATAAAAAATAAGAACAGAGGAGCCGTTATTGCCTCGCAGCTCCTCTGTTCCCTTACCTGAGGTATAAATAATGTTTGCCAAGTAAATACAAAACTGTTGTCACCAAGGGATGAATTCTTATCCTTCTCTGAGCTTTAACATAAAACTTTTCAGAGTTATAAAGTAGAGAGAGCACAGGGCAGAGACAGCAACATTTTAAAACAAAGTTCAAATCAATAACCATTAACATTTCCCAGCCTCTATTTTCCTGCTAATGACTGAAGACAAGTACCAATTAGAGACGCTCCAAGTGTCTGGATTCCTAGTTGTACCAGGTGGTGCTGTGCGAGAACTATTCATAGCACCGGGGCGCAGTCTGGCTTCTTCTTAGCTACCTTTCCCCGACTTCATCTCTGAGGACACTTCCCTCTGCCCTTTGCACTGAGGCTTCTCCTTTGTCCTTGTTCTTTTTCACCCACTTCTAATTTCAGGAAGTGCATTCTACCATCTTTAGTTAGGGCTCTCACCATCTTTTATTTTTTACCTGAGAAGCCCATTTTACTCATTGCTTTCAGATTTCCATTGGTTCTTAATGTTATCATCTGATCTCAGGGGACGCTTTAATCGTCTCCATTTCTTCTTTTTTCTTCCCAGAGTCCCACAAAACTAGCTCAGAAGTCATCTGTCCTTTTAATACTAATCACGCTCATTAAGATAGTTCTGCCTCTTCAGTTAAAAAAATTAAACGCTTTCACAGATTGTCTGAAAATAAGTGTTTTCTTTTTTTGGTTTGCACCTCCAATATTTTCTTCCTTTTCTATTAACTCTGCTAACCAACTCTGAGAAAGCTTTGATTTTTGCGCAGACATTTTTAATACTGTTGAGTGTTGATATTGTTTTGACAAATGCTGCACATGCTTTGTCTACAATATGAAAATCATTCATATTAGGATGACAAAGAGGGGAACTGATTATGTTTAACTAGAGTCTTGCTTGTCATCAGAGCTGTTTTACCAGGAATCATTCATTCTCTCTAATCATTATGAAAATTCTGATATAATTGTCCTTGGTAATGAAGCTTTGTCTTGATTTGGTATTTTTTGCTGGAACTTTCTTTGGTGGAACCAGAAGCAGATAGTGACTGGTTATCATCAACATTTCTGATTTAAGTGAGGAATGCTACTTGTTTTATTTTTATTTTTTCTATTATATTCTTTGCCCTTGCTAAAGAGTAAGGCAGGGGGACCAATTGGCAAACTGCTGTAAAAATTCAAGCAGGAGATCTGAAGACCTGGCCTTCTGGAGTAGTAGAAGGCATGGAAAACAATTCACGTTATTGTCTTTGAATAGGAAGGGACAAAGGGTTTCTTTAGAGTAGTATATAATGTCACAACTGCTTTTAGAGTATAGAAACTAGTTTCTTAGAAGCTCTATTTTCTTTTTAAAATGCCCCTTTAGGTAGGGGCAAATGTTTAATTTGTGGAATTTATCATATGCCCTAGTATTTCTCAGTTTTGGAAACTACTTACTTGTTGTTTATTGCCCCTTTAAAAAAATAACATTTGTAGGCTACCCACAATAGCTTGTCACCCAGAGATAACAATGATTAGCATTTCAATGCGCTTCCTTTCAGTATCTATAGATATAGAAATAATTGTGTCAAAGTGCATACCCATGAGTATTTATTCACTTATACAAAATCTGACATTTTTATGAAATGTGAAATTATAAGCTGTCATTAAATATGAGAACATAATATTGATTCATCATATGGATACACCATATTTATTTTACTGTTTCCATTTTGTTGACCATTTAAATTGTTTTCAACTCTGTGGTTAATGTTTTCATGAATAAATCTTCATATATGCCCTCAGGATAATAGATGAATTATTGAAACATATTTTTAAACTGAAGAACTTCTTTGAAGGCTTAAATTGAATGTGTAGAGATGTGAATGAGCTCTCATGGCTGAGAGTTCCTACCAGTTGACAAGGTAGCTACAAGTGCTTAGCTGCTCTGCACTTCCTCTGCACTTCTACCTCCTCTCTACCTGGTCACCACCTCAGAGAATACTGGAGCATTGAGAGGTTTGGAGAGAAAGATACTGAGTACAGTGGCAAAGGTCCTCTCGTCTCTCCCTACCCCATCCCCAGTTGTATCTCTACCCACTGGTTCAACTTGGATGCCAGCATGTTTCCTGACCCTTCCTTGAAATTTTCATTTGACTTCGATCGAGATCTTTTTTGTTTATCAAAGAAGATAGCTTTGATCCACCATATTGGTCTTTTTTCAGCTATTTGGGAGCATTGTACAACTAGAATGCCACCTGTTATCTCTGGTAGTCTTCCATTGTAGGAGGAGCCTGGTGAAGTCATATCATAGTAGAATAGCATAGAGGGCTATTCTGGGGAGTTTCTTTAATATTTGGAAGACAACCAGCCTGAGCAAGAGTGAGATCCTGTATCTGAAAATAGCTGGGTGTTGGGGCTGGCATCTGTAGCCTCAGCGACTTAGGAGGCTGAGGCAAGAGAATCACTTGAGCCCAAGAGTTTGAGGTTGCTGTGACCATGGCACTCTACCAAGGTTGAAAAAGTTAGACTCTGTCTCAAAAAAAAAAAAAAAAATTGGTAGACAAATTCAATACAGTACTCCTTGAATAAATCAGTTCATATAAGTAATAATTATTTGCTTTAAGGTACAGTATCTATTTAGTTGAATACTCACAATTTAAAATATACCCATATGTGTTTGTAAATTGTGCAAATATATATGTAATATATATGTGAGGATTGTATATTTAGATGTATAAATATATATATGTATATACAGAAGCCTATTATTTGGCCACACAGATATTTAGTTTTTTGATCCTTGTCATAGGAGTTTTTTCTTATATATTGATGTAAAAATTATCTTTTTTAAAATAAATTCTAAAATAGTAGACTTACATGGGGTACACTGTCTATTGCTATGAAATGCCCTTATTCTCTGTGATTAACTTTAATTCTACTTAAATTGAGTATTTCTAGTTAAAAGTTAATCTTTCCTTTTTGAAATTTCTATATTGAAATTATCTGTCTTTAAGTAAATTATTTCAGTGATTGTAATTCTATCATGATTCTGGGAAACTAACAGCAGGAATAATTAAAAACCAATACACATAGCATTTGTATCTATATTTGAAAAGCTCTTCAATTGACAGAGCAGATGTTTTACAGATTTTTGTCTTTGATATGATAAATTTCCCATTAATTTTGAAAATCTGTGTTTGAGGGACGTGCTTTCAAGTTTTGCATAGTCGAGCTGCAATTTGTGAAAGTTCAAGCAGCTGTACTGACCAGCCACTTGACAAATTTGTAACTGAAGCTATTTTAGGCAAAGACTAAGTTCTGGAGTTTTATATTCTGTATTTTTGTGTTCAGACACATGTATTTGAATTTCTTCTCTTATATGTGTCCGGAAGTTAGAATATATTACACATTAGGAATATGTGCACACACAAACACAATAATTAAGTAAATGAGATGAGGTATATATTAACCAGCGCTATGTAAGCGTTCCTAATTCTATATAAAATCAGCACATTGTACCCCATAAATGCATTAAAGTATACATGATCTATGTGTTTATGATTTAATAAAAAAACAGATTATAGACATATTCTCTCATGTATATTTGCCCTGTTATAGGGAGAGATGCATATACTTCACTTTTGTAAAAACAAAAAATATTCATTTTAAGCTTCCTTAAAGCTTATCTTCCTTATCTAATTTTTTGAACAAATTTTGCTTTGTCTAGGTTGAAGAAATTGTGGATATTGGCACATTTGCTCCAGAAGACATTCATATTCCTCAGATTTATGTACATCGCCTTATAAAGGGAGAAAAATACGAGAAAAGAATTGAGGTAATTGACTTAGCTTTCTTTTCAGTATTTATGGATCTGATTACCAGAGAGATATGTACCTGGGGCCATTCTCAATGATCAGGAATTCAGGCTGAGCAGGAAGACTTGTTTTAGATCTTAGTAGGAGCTTCCCATGAACTTGACTGTGTCATTGTCCAGCCTGACAATACCTGGTCTTCACAAAGTACAATGGCAATAAGGGAACCATCCCCTTTGTCTAGGAAGGTTTGCTGAAAAATCAACTCACAATAAAACAGGTTAATAAGAGAAAATCTATACAAATTTATTTATATGTATGTACACCCTCAAAACTGAAGATTCAACTCTTCACTGAGGGGTTTCAGGTTTTGGGAGGGAGAGAGGAAGAAACGTGAGAAGGTAGCAGAGGTGGTCTTGTATAAGTGAAGCTTTAAAGGTATCAGGTCTTAGAGCAAATAGATGGTAAATGTCTCTTTTCCGACCTTAAAAATCAGTTAATCTTGGGGGAGATACAGATCTGGCTGCATTCTCTGTAGATTTCCTTCCAATAAATGACAGCTTTTTAGTGTTATTTCTATCTGAGAGACTCATGGCAGCCATGTCAGAATGTTAGAGAAATGTATTTTAAGGCAAAATATTTCTAATTTCCTTCAGTATAGACCACCATATCACATGATTCTCTAGGTCACATCTACTAGGCTTCTGCTGCTGTCCTAATTTAGGATGCGTAGTTTTGCTGGCTGTCTTAGAGGGCAGAGAAGAATAATCAGGTCTTTCGTGGCTCTCCCCTGCTAGAATCTTAATGTTTGATTGTTCAGAAATGTCTGACTATCTTGAAGTAGCTTTTCACTTTCAGAGTGCAGAAAGAACATCATTGGCTGTGGGCTGTGAGTAGTGGGAAGACAAGACATTATGACAAGGATTGGGTACATTGGTGTTCTAAGTGAAAGCATAGAGAATGATAAGCTGGTCATCATTGATATTAAGATTCAAAAAGTGTCTAAGAATCAGGAACAGAACAGAGATAGTAGGGGACCTCAGGGGACCAGAGACACCCACTACCTGTAGACATAAAACAGAGAGACATTCTGCTATCCAAAACCAGCATCAGGCGGATGGGACCTTTCCCTAAGGAAAGTATGGGACCTTTGCAAACTGTAACCAGAGTCTGTGTTACGGATTTTATTAATAGAAGTAGTTTCCTGGCTAGTTTTTAGATAGTTCTACGATTCCTGTGATGCACTTGTAGCAAAACCAGGTTGGACCCTGCAGGTGGAAATAGGCAATTGGCAGCAGCAACCCCTGGTAAACACATTCTGACAGGCCTGAAAAACAGATTCCCAAGGTCTTTGTCTTTCTTCTGGCCAATCCCTGAGCACCTGAGGGGAATTCAGGTGCGGGAGTTAAGAGTAACAGTAGTAGCAGGCAGTGTGATAATAACAGGGGTATGATTTGCTTCAAACAGAACAGGCATATCTTCTCCAAACAAATCTATGTGAGTGCTTTCATTTACTCCCTAAAGCATTATTTCTGTCATTCAGCATTGCATGTGTTTTATATATTTCAGATTTGTCTCAATAGTAATGGGAGAGTGTTATAGTTTTTTTCCAATAAAATCTTACATTTTGATAGTGCTAAAATACAAAGCATACCTTTGTTTGTGAATAAGGTATTTCTGTTTATTTTGAAGCGTTTATCAATCCGGAAAGATGGAGATGGAAAAGCCAAATCTGGGAAGTCTGGAGATGATATAAGGGAACGGATCATCAAGCGGGCAGCTCTTGAGTTTGAGGATGGCATGTATGGTATCCTTTGTCGTTTTGAGACTGAGCAGAGACATAGCTCTTGATGCCCCCATGTTGGTCAGGCTATTGACCTTCTGTGTAGTGACTGATGTCTAATCCATGGTAACTTTTAAAGCTGTTGATCAATTTTTTCTTCAAGATTTATAATATAACTCAAAGATATCAAGATATATAAAATTGGGATCATAATCTGTTTGCCTTTTTGAAACAAAATGGAACCAAAATTTTGCTTATCTATTTTCTAGTATGCAATGATTTCAGAGCAATTTGACATTTAACTAGAGCTTATTTGGAAACTGAAGATAAAGGTTTCAAATCTCAGAATTATTATTGATAACCAATGCTGTCTGTTTTCTCTATATTTTGACATTTGTATACTCATTGAAACATAAAATCCAACTTCTTAATGATCTTCTGATTCTCTTGGCAAAGATCCCATGAATTTTCCCTTTTATTATCTAATGTTTTGTAAGGATATTCAGTAAATGATACAAATTCTGCTTTAGGTACTTTATCAAAAAAGAGGCAGGACATAATTTAGTGCAGTTAGTATTTGGATTTTGAATGCATTTAAATAACTGAGTCTGTTTATCATTTTGTTAATTTTCAATATGTCAGACAATGAACTTATAATACAAATAATACATAAAAATACAAATTGCATATGATAAAATAAATGCTTGTTGGCTGGTAGGTACAGCGATGTCATACTTAAAGACATGGGTCAGGAAGAATTATAAACATGGCAAGTGTCTCCACTCTTTGAGCTTCTCGAGTCCCTGAGTATCAGACCGTGATGTTGACTAGAATACTTGCTTTTCCCTTTTCTTTTAACCACCTCCTCATATTTCTCAGTTTATCCCTTGTGTTATGGTCAGAATTCACATGGGAGAAAAGAATGTCATGTTCCTTCTAGTTCACTTCTTGTGTCAGCAACATGGGGAATCAGCCAACTTGACTTAGTAGGGGGAAGTTAGTCACTGAGCTTTCCTCCCAACCCAGTCTTACACTGATGCTGAAATGCTAACTACAACACTGATTTTCAGAATATGATGATTTCTAGGTATTCTTCATTCACTGTTACGGTATTGCCTATGAAAAATATTTGCAAGTCAATTCATAAAATGGTCTTTTCTCATCACCTCTCTTTTTCAACCCAGAGTACATAGACCTTTATCTCCCTGGTGTCTGACTTACTCAAAAGTTTTAAAGAATGAGAAAATGACAGAATGTGATGAAAGAGTTGAAGTATAAGGCCTGTAATTTTGGTTGCTCTTACCTAAAAATACCTGCCCATAACAGAATCTCTCAATGTGTTCTATGCATCACTGTGAGAACTGAAATACGATGATATTATACCTGTAGTAGCCTGTGATTTGCTAAAAGGTGAACTAAGTGACTGTCATCATAGCTTCATAGACTGTGTCCACAAACAGTGATCTGGGTCATTGTTAGCCTTGGTAGTTTATAATATGACATGATGTAGAAACTGTTTTTTTCTGGGCTTGATTGATAAAAATTTCACTGTTATTAGAATCTCATCAGCACACCATCATTCTTTATACTAATTCCAGTGAGAGGCCTTTTGTTTTTAGTAGGCAGAATTTTCAGGCAGTGTGAGGATCTCTGATCTGGTCAGCCTGCCTGCGTTGAGAAGCAGGATTGAACTCACACCATTGCATGCGAATCAGGGCTGATCAGGTTTTTATCATGTAAGGAAAAACATTCAGCTGTCTCAGTTAGCTCTTTGACTGACAGCTTAACACAGCTGCTTTATATACTGCTTCAGTTGTATTTGCTGAAACTTAATTCCTTCCCTCCCTTTCTGTGTCTCCGAGAAAATTCAGTTACCGATGAATGCTGCCACAGAGATCTAAAGGAGCTGCTACATTTTTAAGTAAGCATTCTGGTACTATCAGAAAACTTTTTTAAAAACTTGAAAATGGGAACCATGTGTAGTGCTATAATATTAGCACTTTGGGAGGCTGAGGCTGGAGGATTGCTTGAGGCCAGGAGTTATAAATCAACCTGAGTAATATAGCAATACCCTTTCTCTACTAAAAATACAAAAACAAGCCTCCTGTGGTGGTAGGCACCTGTAGTTTCAACTACTAGGGAGGCTGAGGCAGGAGGATCTCTTGAGTCCTGGAGTTTGAGACTGCAGTGAGCTATGGTGACACACTGCTCTATAGTCCGGGCAACAGAGCAAGACCATGTCTCAAAAACAGAAAAAAGTGACCTGATTTATTTATTAAATAAGATGACAAATACTAAATCATCTTTGTTTTTACTGTGAGTTTTGAATATTGAAAATCATTTTTTAAACAAAGTTCAAGTCATGTTTAATAATACATCAGTCATAACACGTCAGTCCGAAGTTGCTGAGTACATTAATGAAAATAAAATTGTCTTACATTTTTGCTAAAATGATCTCTTGGCTAGCTTCTAAAGGTAACACTTTGATGTCTTGACAGAAAAGCATATTAATATTATTGAAAAATCTGTGAGATTCTCTTTTTGAAAAATTACAAAACAACGCCCAGAGCATGAATGAAGAATATGTATTTAACCATTTGTTACATCCAGAACATGTTCTCTTTAAAGGAAGCTTCTGTTCAAATTTATGTATGTCGAAGATTGACAGTGCTCTCTCTCTACCTCTTAATATGCTAGGCCTTAACATCTTTTTTCTCCAGCTAATTTGGGCATTGGAATCCCTCTTCTGGCCAGCAATTTTATTAGCCCAGATATGACTGTTCATCTTCAAAGTGAAAATGGAGTCCTGGGTTTGGTAAGATGGAAATAAAGTTTTCTTTATCAAGTCTTAATGAAGAACAAGAGATTTCATATAGTATGTAAAACCTTCTGATAACAGAGTTGTTAGCTTAATGTTGCCAACCTTACTTTTCTCTCTTTTTACTTTTATACTCATAATAAAATATTTAACTTTTTTCTGGAGACAGTATTAATTATGAACGTGCAATATTGTTATTGTGGTCATTTCCTGATGCTTTCTGACTGCTCCTTCCTGTCAGTCTGTCAGCCTCCATCTCCCATATTGTACTGGTTTTGGAAAGACCTTGTGATTCCCTGTTTCATTAACTATTTCTTGCTCTTTTGTGGTTGAACAAGATAATAAAAGTTGTTAACAATTCTATTAGATAAAAATCAGGCTGAGAGTGAGAAACTGAAGAGTAAGGTTTCTACTTTCAAACGGGAACATTTTTTGACAGTTGATTACTCCAGAAAGTCTTAGAAATTCTCATCTCATTCTCCTTTTGAGGTTGGACTGTCCAAAAGTATAGACTCTTTTTCAGATTCTATAAAAAGAGTATATAATCTCTTTTTCAAGATTAACCTTCCAGATGAGCTCAATGTTCTTGTAGAATTAGGCCACATTTTTTAATTCAGTATTTTAATAAGAAATATTTTTGCTTCTCAGATGACAATTTTAATTTAATTATCAACTAGGGTATTGATTATTTATGTTTTATTGAATTATAATATTCCTAAATCTTTTATTGTTTCTCAGTAGATCTTAACCATTAATTCAATGGAAATTGTACATACGGAAATTTTATACCCAGTATTTAAAGTATGCATAAATAATGACCATGGGGTTCTGATTGAGACAGACTGATTGAGGCAATAATCATGACATGTTCAAAGATACAAAAATGACATGTATCTGGATAAAAACAGATTCATACTGAAGTCAAAGACTTGCGTTTTTAAGGTACTTAGCAATTATCCTAGAGTGATCAACTCCCTGATTGTGAAGACAAGAGAGATAAGTTTATGTGAATTCTCCATGGCCAGTGTTTAAAGGAAGATTTATATAGTTCTAAAACCTTAGTTGCCAATTCAGTTTATTTATAGGATAAATTTCTGTTTCCTTTTAAGAAAGTCTGTAAAAATTTCACAGCCAGTATTTCCTCATTCTTGGATCCATCTTAGGCCTTTTCCTTTGCCTTCCTTTTTCTTTACTAGGCGTTAGGTTATGTAACTACTTGCCCTATTCAAATAGGTACAATTGACTCATAAAAATATACACAAAATTGAGCAAACACAACGTGAGGACAGAAGTATATCAAAGCTTAGCAGTAATGAGAGGTAAGATTGTACCCCCAAATTTAGGCTTTTGGGTGTTTCACATCCCAGAGTTGAAACTTTGCCCGTGCAGGTCCTTCTGGTGAAATAATGCAGTGTTAGTTTATAGTCATAGATTCCACCAAAAAGGTTGATGAATAACACTGGCAGCAGAGTGGGTACTAAATAATTCCTTTTGTTTAATTGGCCTGTGTTTCTAATAGTATAATTTTTCTTTCAAATGAGTAATTTTTAGAAAATATTTTTTACTTGCCCGATTATAACTATTGGCATAGAAAAGACTAATTAACATGAAAAATAGAGCCATGAGCACATCAGAATTATTTTTTAAAGGTTCCCCTTAAGTCTTTGGTTGATAGTGTCGTAGGATTTTAAGTTTACTATGTGATCTTCTTTTGCTAATTGAATGTGTGTTGTGTTTCACAGGGTCCATATCCACTACAACATGAAGCGGATGCAGATCTAATTAATGCAGGTAAATTCACTTAGTACATATTTTCTAGTGTTTCTGTGCTATGGTATTAATTCAGTTCTGTGCCAAATAGTAGTCAGGATTTGGACTCGATTCTTTGTCCTTTCCTGCAGAGTATTCTACTGTATTTATCATTGAGGAGGGGAGATTAGCCTTTCTAGACCCTGGGGGAGGTCTCCTCTCATTCAAGGATGACAAAGATAAAGGAGGAGATCCAGGTGGAGGAATATTTAATGGAAAGGCTTTGGTGGGTCAACCAGTCAGGGTCCTGCCCACAGTCAGAGAACACTCTCAAATGAGGTAATTGAAGAGAGTTAAAGCAAGAGACAATTTACAAGGGTGTGAACAGGATTGAGAGAAATTAAGAAAGGATAGTGCAGTCCCACTAGGAGTTAACATCATTCCTTGGACTTAGGGGGCAGTGGTGGGAGAGGGTCACCTAAAAGGGAACTACGGCCTTTGGTTGAGGAACACAGCTAACTTGGAGCAGCTTGGGTCTCCTTGTGACTCCCATGGGCCAATCCCAAGTCTAAATAGGCCGGCCTTCTCAGGATGGAGAAGGGTGGGAATAGATCCATAGTGGTAGATAGAAAAGATTTGATAGACTGGGGCTTTCATTGTAGGTGATTCTTTCCTGTCATCTAAGTAAAGCCACTCTTTGTTGGAGTGGGAGAGCAGCCTCCAAAGTACAAGGGTGCTTCAGGAGGCACTCTCACACTAACTACAACCCAGTGACGATCAATAAATAGTTTCTTTCACTCTTTGTTCCCACACTCACCTACGTCTCCTTTTCTTTGCCATATAGAGTCACATACCTTAGGGGCCACAGGGGGAATAACAGGTCAGGCCTTTTAGTCATCATCACTACCTGTGCTTGAGGCAGCACTCACCATGTTGGGACTGTGGATCATCTTTGGAGGGAAGTTGCTCACAAGAAGTTAATTTTTAAGTTCTAGCATGATTTCTTTTATTGCACCCTTCTTTTATTCTTATTCATTCTGCCCCTGCAGAAGTATTATTCTTACTTTGCATTCAAAAATAGTATATGTAAATCTCAGAAGAGAAGTAATAAGAGCTGAACATAAAGGCCAGCTGCCAAGTAGAATTGATGTTTGATACTTGGAAATTTTGGAAGTAAAACAGCTCCTGGTTGAATAGTTGAATTAGTTAACATGACTCAACTCTGAAAGGCCCACTGTGATAAAGCAATGACATTTAACCAAGGCTGTAATTTAATTGTACTGTACCCTTTAGCAATAGCTCATTGATCTGTGAAAATATTTGCTGCTTGGTTTAATTAATTTATGATGTTAGTGAGTTATTTGCAAAATGAATAACTCCATTTTCCAAATTTCAGGCTTGAGTTCATAAAACCCACTTTCCTTGGAAAAGTAGTTAATCTTTTTAATGTAGTTAGACAGTAGGTTTTCTGATTCCACTTAGTTTAAAAGTGGCACAGTTCTAATCAAGCTATCAGTTTTATATTTTAACATCTGAAGTAACATGTATAATCTTAAACAACTTTGTAAAAGAAGAATTCATTGCTTATGGGAAGGTAAGCTTTAAATCAGTTTAGCAATAATGTAACTCTTTCATTGAAGTTCTTTGTGGGAATTTTGATGCTTCTGATTTTGAAGTTGTCTAAATTGTGGAGTAAATACTTTGAGGTAGAGATGTGAGAATATAAATTGGTGGTTTCTTCAACTCCTTAAACGACCTGGAAGATCAGACCATTTCTTGTGCTAATTTCAAAAGATTTTTATGGAGATTCCTTTGAATGAATACAGAGAGTTTATCATTTGGGATATAATTGGTATAATAAAATTTTAAAATAATGAACTATTTCTAATGATCTTATTTTTTAAATAATAGTCTTATAATTTTATGTAAAAATGAATTACCACTTGTACACAATTATATTGCTTAGAGTGCACTTTGTCGCATTCAGTATACCATGAACTTCAAGTGAAACTTTGTTACACAGATTGGGGAACTGAAGGCCGGAAGAGGGAAGTGATGTGTTCAAGATAACATTGCTGTGAACTGAACTGAATTGACACAGTCTTTTACCTTGGAGCCCTTTTCTGTATAGACTGAGCTATACCTGGTGATAACCTGACTTTTACAAAGGTGCGACAGTAGTACTTGGGATGTTTCAGAGGTCCCATGAAGATCTGGGTTTACACCTGCACTAACCCAGAGCAGTTACTAAATCTTTAAGTCTCACCTTTTTGCTTTTATATTAGTCTGTATATTGTATCCTTCTCTTTGTTAATATTGTTTTCTTTCTTTCTCTCTCTCTCTCTCTCTCTTTTTTTTTTTTTTAGGAGTCACCCTGTGTAGAATTCCATGGCATTATCATAGCTCACAGCAACCTCAAACTCTTAGACTCAAACAATCCTCTTGCCTCAGTTTTTCTATTTCTTAGTATAGAAGGAGTCTTGCTCTTGCTCAGCCTGGTGTTATACCCCTGAGCTCAGGCAGTCAACCCACCTTGGCCTCCCAAAGTATTAGGATTACAGTCACGAACCACCAATTACCATTTAGGCTATAAATATCCCTGGCTCCCTGCCAGGTACTGTCTACAGTAGTGGTTTTCTGTGGATTGGGGATAGGATGTGGTTTTGCTTCCCAGGGGCCTTTTGGCAATGTCTAGAGACATTTTTGATTGTCACACCTGGGGGAAGAGAGCTACTTGCATCTAGTGGGTAGTGGCAGGGATGCAGCTGAACATCCCACAATAACCATTGCAGCCCCCATGAAGAATTATCCAGGCCCAAAGTCACTAGTGTCAAGGAGGCAAAACCCTGCTCTAGAGGTGTGTGTAACACATCTGAAGAAGCACAGGTCTGCAGGGATTTGTAAAGTACTAACAGCACAGCATTCTAGATCTCTGACAGTTGCAACCAACTTTTTTGGCTTTATCCTTCACAATGTGCTGGTGTTCTGGGTGTATTCTGATCATGGCCTATCCTTTCCTCCCTGTGTGCCTTTGCTCTTACTGTTCCTTTTGCCAGATTTTTGTTCTGTCTTCCTTTTTCATCTTCATCTCCCTGGTAATTTCCTGCCGTAATGCACTATGCTTGTCCTTCAAGTCCCAGCTCATTTGTCCTCTCCAAACATTCTGCAACTCAGAAATGCTCTTCCCCTGAATCACAACGTTCTAGTGTCTCTCTCGTAAGTGTACTACATTTTGCCTTGTAATTATTTGTCTATATTTACGTTTCTTGCTGGATATTAAGTGTCTTTTTCTTGGGGCAGTGGTTCTCCAAGTGTGGTCCTCAGGCCTGTAATATCAGCGTCACCAGGAACATTTTAGAAAGGAAATGCTTAGCTGCTGAATTAGGAACTCTGGGAGTTGAGTCTGCATTTTTATAAGCCCTCTGTGTGATTTTAATGAGTACTAAAATCTGAGAACCACTAGTTTAGGGCAGCTGAATTTTATTTACAACAGTGCTTAAGACAAATAGTAGATATTCACTACTGAGTGAATAAGTGTTAAATCATGAGCCAAAGGACTCAGTGACTATGAAATCAAGTAACTCTTTTGCCCAAATACCACAAAAAGATGCAGATATACACACACAGAAAAATTGGAGGAGAAAAATCAATAAAGAATAGCCAAATAAGAAAGCCCTCTTTCTCTATGTGGATATCTTATTATACGACTTTTGACCCAATTTGGACATTGCATATGAAAAGCATGGATTCAACTTTGATATTTATTTTTGTTTAGTATTGGATGTTTTAAAATGCTGAAAATCAGCCTTGGTTCAAAAGAATGTAACTTCTAAGGTGCTAGGCTATATTAGCAGAAGCTGATAACTTTTTTCCTTGAGAGTTGCCTGGGCTCTTTAACAAAACTGTGGCTTATAAATCGTATAGGGAAAGCCAAAGCTCTTCGATTGATCTGAGAATTTCCTATAAAGTGGTAAATATTGAATGCCTTCTGTGTACTACCAGGAGAGACTGCCCTTTAGCAGTTATTGTGAGTTAGCCCTTAAAAAGCGAAAAGTTGGGATTTTTATGTTTTTCCCCTTTTTTGGTCAGACACATTCTTCCTCAACTGTCCACTTGACAGAATTTGTGAAGATCTGGATTTGCTGGACATAAAAGTTGTGTTAGAATAAGATTTAATTCTGTTATTGTTGTCATAAAGCCTAGAGCACACACAGGCTGGCTGTATAACCCCAGCATAAAAGCGAATAGCTTGGCTCTGTGGCATTTATCCCTAGAGGGGCAATGCGTGTGCCTCTGTTCTAAGTAGGTTTGGAGAGAGGAACAGTAAAAATGACAGTAATAAAAGCTGATGTTTACGGAGCCCTTTTTCTGTGCCAGGCACTGGAGTAAGGACTTTACGTGCATCATCTCACTTAATCCACTAAGTCCTTTCTGCAACCCCTACTTGCCCTACCAGAAAGTCTTTTCTACAGCTTTTCAGTTTTATGGTACTTTCAAAAATAGGAAAATGTTTCCAGCATTTAGATTCAAACTCCTTTGGGGAATAACTATTTCAGCCTGATATAAATAGGCTCATTCTTTTTCCATACTCAAGTTGGAGTGAAGGGGGAATATTGAGGGAAAAGTTCACTTTCAGGAAAGACTCGAGAAGCTGAGGGCATAGCTGTGTCACACAGCTGGCGATGGTCAGACTGGGGTCCTTTTTTCTGGTTCAGTCTTGGAATCACAGCTGTTCTTCCCCTTCTTTCTGTGTGACTCATTACACAGGGGCCGTGCATTGGGGGTGTTCTCAGACAGTTCATTTATCTTTGGCAAAGTGTTGGTACCACTTTCCCGGTTGAGACCAGAAGCTGTTCCCAGGCACCTGAAACTCCTGAATACACAGGAAATAGATCACAAGACACAAGCAACTTGGATGTGGGTTAGGTGGTATTATTATGATCTTTTCCAGCTTCGAACTTTCTTTTTGTTCGAGACAGAGTCTCACTTAGTTGCCCTGGGCAGAGGGCCATGGTATCATAGCTCATAGCAACCTCAAACTCTTGGGCTTAAGCAATTCTCTTGCCTCAGCCTCCCAAGTAGCTGGAACTATGGGTACCCACCACAATGCCTGGCTATTTTTAGAGATGGGGGTCTTGCTCTGGCTTAGGCTGGTCTCAAACCTGTGAGCTCAGACAATCTTCCAGACTTGGCCTCCCAGAGTGCTGGGATTACAGGTGGAAGCTCCTGGCTTCCCGTTTAGAACTTTTATTATGAGATACAAGTTTTGTCAGAGGTCCTTCCAAGAGGACCTTTTAGAACTAACATCAGATACATTAGTATTAATACAGATAGTATTAACTGTGTTATTCTCTGATTTGTATCAAAACCATATAGTTTTAATAGAAGCTTACAGGAGCGAGAGAGTAAAGATGAGCCAGAGAGAGGCAGAAAGAAAGAGAGATGAGGAGGGTTCAGACCAAGATATTAAGGAAGTAGGTGGGTCCCTCTGTAATATTTATTATTTTTTGACTTTTATTAATTTATTTAGTTGTTGCTTTTTGTTTTTGTGTGTATGTGTGTGTGTTTTTAAGACAAGACAGTATCTTGCTCTGTTGCTCAGGCTAGAGTGCAGTGACATCATGATAACTCACTGCACCTTCAAACTCCTGGGCTCAAGCAATCCTCCTGCCTCAGCCTCCTGAGTAGCTGGTACTACAGGTGCACACCACCACACCCAATTAATTTTTTATTTTTTGTAAAGATAGGTCTTTTTATGTTTATCAGGCCGATCTCTCCTAAAGTACTGGGATTCTAGGCATGAGCCACTCATTGTACCTGGCTTATTTATTTTATCTTTATTTTTTCCCCCAGGTTTATTGAGTTATAATGGACCAATAAAAATGGTTTATGTTCGGGGTATACAATGTGATGATCTGATAGTATACATTGTGAAATGATTACCTCAATCAGATTAATAAACACATCCATTGCCTCATGTTGTTACCTTTCTGTGTGTGTGTGGGGGGGGGTATGGTGAAAACACCTAAGACCTACTTTCTTTGCAAATTTCAATATTGTTAACTATGACCACCATGCTGAATGTGGTCAGAACTTATGTTGGGATCCAAAGTTATTTACTGATTTAAAAAAAAACCTGAGGGGCATCTCCTGTGTCATTCTTTTCAAAATTGCATTTCTCTTCTTAATGTTCATGTGTATTCCACAGTCTCTTCGGCCATTCTCCTTATTCCTATTAGTATTTAACAGTGGCTTTTGAAGGGAATGGCGTTCATGAGAAGTTGGACAGGTGTAGGCCACGGAGGGGTGCATTGCCTATAGACAATCTCCAAACAATAATAAAACTATGTTGATGGACTTCTTGTTATCATAATGTAGGCACAATACTGAATAGTAGCAGTACAGGGTGGACAGTCCTAGTGTGTTCCGTCACCCCCGTGCTACGTAAAGGGAGCTTAAATTCTTTTGGAAACGGAGAAGGTGTAGACTTCTCTGTCCACTGTGGTACTGTTAGAAATCTAATAGCCTTTTCTTCCTTTATTTTTTCTTTGTGTGTGTGTTTAGGCAAGGAAACAGTTACTATTCTTCCAGGAGCCTCTTTTTTCTCCAGCGATGAATCATTTGCAATGATTAGAGGGTATGTAATAACAGAGCCCCTCGTGTTTCGCACGGCGTGGAATGAGCTGAGTCATCCCCTGAGTGTTAGCAAGGCTCTGAAACACAGCCACATGTCCCAGCCAGAAAACTATCACGGGCTTGTTCGGCTGCAAGAAGATGTGAAATTATTCACATTGAATGTTGAACACTGAAATATCCAGCCTGCTATTAGGAAAAGAGCTCCCACAGTGCAATATATACCTTTGTGCCAGCTAGACTGCAGGAAACATTTCTAGGGTCCTTTCTGAGGATCCTACCATTTCCTTCAAACTGTGTTCACTTTCTAGCTAGTGCTTGTCTTCAAGTCGCGCCACATTCCACCTCACTGAAGGAAACAATCTTACTGTGCACACCTGTGTTTAATTTGTTTTTGGAGACAATATGAGCTGTATTAAAAAAAGCTTTATGGTTGTTTCTTTGCATCAGTTTGGGACTGTTCTATTTGGAAATCAGTTGTGAGATAGGGGAAGGAAGTAGATTTTGGGGGTGGGGAATTATTTTAATTGCCGGCAGTATTATTTGATTGCTGGCAAGCAAAGGGGAAAAAAAGCTATGAGGCTTACATTTTTACCTCTTTTTCTTTTTCAGGGGACATGTCAATCTCACAATGCTAGGAGCAATGCAGGTTTCCAAATATGGTGACCTGGCTAATTGGATGATTCCTGTAAGTAGATATATATATTTTTTTCTGAATTACTCTTGGGTCAGCATAATTATTTTTGAAATACTAAGAAAATATCTCATCTAGTTGCTATGAGAGCAATATAATTATTCAAAAAAATGAGGAAACATTTTGATATGTATTTCTTGTTTGAATCAAGTTTTCATTATGCAAGCACTGAAGAGTATTCAGCTTTTCCAGTTTACTAAAACACAGGCAGGGGTCAGAGCCAAAGCAACACTCCCCTTAGAAACTATCAGATAGTTGAGGAAGATAAACAATTAGTTAGGTTAATTATACTCTGATAAAGGTAAGAAATGCAAATATTTATCATAAGTGAAGTTTTAAACTAGAACAATTAAGTTAAATAATTTTGAAGTTTTTAATTCAAAATTAATAATTATCTGAAGTTTTAAACTAGAACAATTAAGTTAAATAATTTTGATGGCTCGGTGCCTGTGGCTCAAGTGGCTAAGGCAACAGCCACATACACCTAAGGTGGCCGGTTCAAATCCAGCCCGGGCCTGCCAAACAACAATGATGGCTGCAACCCCCAAAAATAGCCGGGCGTTGTGGCAGGCGCCTGTGGTCCCAGCTATTTGGGAGGCAGAGGCAGGAGACTTGCTTGAACCCAGGAGTTGAAGGTTGCTGTGAGCTGTGATGCCACAGCACTCTACCCAGGGGGACAGCTTGAGGCTGTCTCAAAAAAAAAAAAAAATTGTTAATTCTATTTTCTTATTCACAGAAATTGAAATCGGCTCTTCATTGGTCATGTGATCCCATAAATAATTACATTGATTTCTACTATGGAATGCAGAACCTATGATGGTTAAACATGTTATGCAAACTATTTTCATTTAGTAATGAACTAAATCAAGGAAGAAACCTCTTACAGTTAGCTTTGGGGAAAGGGTTGTTGTCAGCAACTTGATTCATGAGCGTAGGGCATGGAAACAATAGTAGATGTGTGTCCATGATTACAAGCTCATTTTGGATGCTAGGCCAGGTTACTCTTCCCATGTGTGTGTTTAAGGATTTCCATGTGTTTTTCTATGTGTATAGCACCAGCTACATGAAATCTTGTCAAGTAACTAAAGCTAGTGTTCTATGATGTAACAGTTTTCATAAAATCGCTTAGATTTTTTTTTTAGGAAATTTTTGAGGAAGGTTGATTAATAAAGGTAGAGTAACGTAACAGTGTTAGAGATAATGTTAGTTTAGCTCTTTTAATCTGATACAACTTGGGGTATTATTTTAAAGTTTTAATAATTATTAAGGCCCTGGTTTTCAAACTTGGTTGCATATTGGAATCACCTCAGAGTTTTTATTTTTATTTTTTTGCAGTTTTTGGCTGGGGCTGGGTTTGAACCACCACCTCCGGCATAAGGGGCCAGTCCCCTACTCCTTTGAGCCACAGGCACCGCACATTACCTGAGAGTTTTAGAAAATATTGATAGCTAGGTGTAAGCCCCAGAGTTTCCAATCTAATTCATCTGACATGTAGCCTGGCCCCGGAACTGGTTACATCAACTGAGGCAATTTCAATCTGTGAACAAGTTTGCAAACAAGCTTATTAAAAAAGATTGATCACAATTCATTCATATTTAAAATGTAAGGGGAAAACACCATTGACTTATCAATAGTAAGAACTCCTAGTAAATTATAGGTTATATTGTTATTTTAGTTATAAACATATTGGTGATTCTAAATAAGCTATAGTTATAAGGATTAGCTTTTGGAGGCCTCAGAAATATTAGAGAAAGTCTTCTGTCTGAGCATCATACAGTAAGTCAGGCTGACAATTTGTGGAAATACTTATTTGTATGAAATTAAAATTTAAAAATAGAAATAAAAGTGTATTTCTATTTTTAAATTTTAGTTAAAGGCTGTATGGGGTAGCAGTGGGAGCATAAAAAGACAAACCCCAGGCTGGGTTTTAACCTTGACTTTGCCAGTAATCAAGGTGTGAACCTTGAATATGTCACTTAAGTTATTTGTGTTGAAGTGTCTTCATCTGTAAAATGATGGCTTGAGACTAGATGATTTCAAAGATCCTCTCTGGCTCTTGTTGTCTAGTAGTTCAGAGCAAGAGCCTTGTAGTGAGTTAGACCTGGGTTGAAATCCTATTTTTGTCACTTGCTAGCAGTGTAACTTAAGGCAATTAACTATTTTTCCTTCTCTGTGTACTTTAAAGGACTATGTCAAGGAATAAAGGAGACAATGCATACAAAGTGTGTAGCACAGAACTTTAGTACCTGGTCAATAAATGGGCTATTAATTTGATAGGTTAAGAAGGAGAAGTTGAGGATATCTGGCAGAGAAGGGAATAGCTTCTGTGAACAGAAGCAATAGGGTTTTAAATATGCCTGTTTCTCTGGACTGTGGATTTTTGAAATTAGTTTACATAGTGGTCTTGGGTATGGAGCAGAGACTTGTTCATCATGTTCTTCCTTTTAGGGAACTTGGGCATCTTTAAAAAGTTAGTATAAGATTTATTTATATTATGATTTAGCTTGCCCTAACACTGGAAACTTTCACAACAAGAACGTGCGTAAGTAGTTATCATTTGTAGGAATGATTTTGCCATGTATCATGTTTTTACAGACCCTGTTTAGATTCCTGTGAATGATTAGAACATAGGTGTTTATAACTTTATAATTTTCTAAATATAATTTGGAGCTCATAAGTTTTCAAAGGAAGGGACCTATTGGGGTGACACTAGGGAACTCAGGAATTCTGTAGGATAGCCTGGAAACCTAGCGGAGAAAAATGAGGCATATAAAGTATCCTTGGGTTTGGCTCCACGCTTCTGGTAATGGAAGTTGGTGGAGTAATTTTTGAATAGCATGCCTTTTATTGCTTCAGTGACTGATAATCACTTACTGACTTCTTCGTATGTTATACACAGTTGTATATTTTTATTCGTTGGGACGCAGAACAGTTTCAGAGTCAAGTCCGCGAGGGTTATTCTGGAAGAGATCTGGGTTGAATTTCAGTTCTGCCCCTTCTAAATTCTATGATTGGGAGCGCATGTTTTTGCTAGAATTAAGTAAGATGAAACTAAAAAGTGAACACTGTGAGCATTCCCTGAATAGTGGCTATTACTTTTATCTTATCTTTTTTAATGCTCTATTACTTAACATTAATGAGGAAATATTTGCCTTAAACTACACAGGTGTAATCAAGACAATTGTGTATGAATCAGTACAATCTGTTTATCCTAAGTTCATATTCAAGTTCCAAAAGTTGAACCTTTGAGGACACATTTCTTTTATTGGGTATAGATAAGATACAGCTTACCCTGGTGTAGTTTCATAAGGAATCTATTTTTATTTGTCCCAAAGTTGTGTACATTATGATTTGTAAAATTTAGGTATATTTTTATTGCAAGATCTGACAATCAAGGAGCTGAAAAATTCAGCTTTATTATATCATTTTTCATTTACTTTTATCTTTTTACTGAGTTTAATAATCTTTCAACAGCCGTATAAGCCTTGAGTTCTCAGCGTCATGACATCACTATCAATCATTATGGCATTGGATTACAATGAACATTAATCCTTTAAGGCAGGCAAAGATTGCTATTTGCTTTACCCTTTAATAGTTTCTTAGTATGCAGTGTTGGTTCTATGTACACAGATTTTTAACAAATTTTCCTTGAGCCTACAAAGAGAGAAAATTTGGCTTTTGCTTTATTTTCTATTTCTTAGGAAGAGGAAAAATTTGACAAAACAGTAGTTGTCTCCTTCCAGCTCCCTGTTTATTGTGGTGATGGTAAAATCCCAGGCAAGCTAATCAAAGGTAGAAAGATAATGAATGCAGTTCGTTGAATCTACGTGCAGAACGGCTTGGGTGCCTTCTTAATGCCTATTTTTAGAGAACAGCTGGCATCGATTATTGACTTATGAAGGGAAGCAGATGTGTATGATCAGCTATGAGAGCTGGTTATTGAAAGCAGGAAATAGCAACCCCATAGACAGGCTGCAGTACGTGAGTCGCCTGAGAGCCCAGAACCCTCT
This sequence comes from Otolemur garnettii, assembly GCF_000181295.1. Classification (NCBI taxonomy): domain Eukaryota; kingdom Metazoa; phylum Chordata; class Mammalia; order Primates; family Galagidae; genus Otolemur; species Otolemur garnettii. Next base: position 9,086,131 of record NW_003852458.1, on the reverse strand, counting down.
GGGGAGGTTGAACAAGGCGTTCTCAAGGCAAAGGAGAGTGGGACGTTTTCATGTTTGTTTTCCTTCACATTTTAAATTTCTTTGTGCATTTGAAAAGAATAAAGACAAATTAATGTTGTACTCATGTATGCTACATATCTGAGTGAAGAAAATTGTTTGGGTCCTCTAGACATCTGTCTGCTTTAAATAGTCTAAGTCTCTAGTCTGTCGTATTTCTAGTTGTACAACTAAAGAGATTTGTGTTCAAGATTGAATCTGGTGGTTTGGTTGCATCAATTATCATCCACATACTAAATCCATAGATACAGAAATATAAACACATAGATTCTAGCCTAAATGAAGATAAAAACATAGAGATTTAGATAGACTTTTAACAAATTGGTGTATTGTTCATTTAGTTCTGAGGCTCAAGAAAGTGCAAACCATGAGTAAGGAAAAAGAACAGGTGAAAATATGTAGGCGATGGTATGAAGCTATTGTAGTTGTTCAGTAGTGCTTTTGCCTTACTAGTGCAATATAGGGGAAACTCATGGAACTTTAGAATTAGATAGACCTGTGTTTAAATACTTGTTCTTTCACCTTTTATTTGTAAAATTATAATTTTTAACTCATATGCTTTTTCTAGCTTTTAAATTAGTTCATTCATTCAACATGTATTGATTAGGCATAAATTAAGGGCCATGTACTATTCTAGCCTTTTTGGTGGATATAGCCATTAACAAAATAGATGAAATTCTCTGCATTTATGGAACTAATATTCTTTTTTTTTGTTATTGTTTGGGATTCATTGAGGGTACAAAGAATTAGGTTACGCTATTGCATTTGTTAGGTAAAGTCCCTCTTAGAATTGTATTCCTCCCCCAAGAGGTGTGCCAACTGTGATGGCCAACTCCCTCCTTCCTCTGCTCTCCCTGCTCCCTCATTCCCCTACCCCCCACCTTGCATTAGATCATCTACTGCCTTCATATTAGAATTGGGTACACTGGATCTTGCTTCTCCATTCTTGTGATGCTTTACTAAGAAGAATGTTGGAACTGATATTCTAACAGGAGTCTACAAACTATGGTTCATGTACCAAATCTGGTCCCCTCCTTATTGTCTGATGTTTGAATGTGACTTTTTAAAGGGTCTCATTTTCTCTAGTTGTTTAACATGATTAATAACATTTTTGACCTTATGTCATTACAAATTTATATTGGATGGTATTCTTGGTACAATTGCCTAGAAGTAGAATATCTTCATCAGTATTTTAGAGGTTTTGATACATGTCACCATGTTACCATCTAGAAAAATTATTGCAGGTCATGCTCATACTGTTTGTACTCTATTACTAACCTGAGATCAGCTTTTTTTCTATTATTCTATTCTATTTTTCACTTTTTAAAAAAAAAAA
>NW_003852458.1:9072951-9084090 GCF_000181295.1 Otolemur garnettii | reverse complement strand
GTTGCAGCCGTCATTGTTGTTTGGTGGGCCCGGGCTGGATTCGAACCCACCACCTTAGGTGTATGTGGCTGGCACCTTAGCCACTTGAGCCACAGACTCTGAGCCTATACTTTACTCTTAATAGATTTAACATGTACCCTTGCAATATGCACCATAGATGAGATTCCACCAATTACCGTCCCTCCACCCAACCTCCCCCCTTCCCTCTGCTCTCACTCCTCTTCTCTCCTTCATCATGGACTATAGTTGTGTTTATGTTTACATGGATGGAGCTGGAATTCTTCTTACTAAAGTATCTCAAGCAGGGAAGAAAATGTATCCAGTGTACTTAGTACTATTATGAAACCAATATATAATCACCCACACTTTAATATGAAAGATAAAACACAACTAGAGGCCTTCCTTTTGTCTTCAAGCAATTGTTGTCTCTTATCAAATTCCAATGCCACTACCGTTGGTTATTTTAAGACAGCATTGGGGGTGACTATTTTATGTTAGTGAATGTGTCTGAAGAGACCAGCCATAACAAGCACATATGTGAATGTGTGTGTGTTTCTTCCGTATCCAGTATGTTGAACAAGCACTAAATGTGGGATGAAATAAAAACAGAGCTATTTTTATTTCATGTGGTGCCTTTAACTTAATTCAGTGAAGGAAGCTTTTCCTCTGCCCTTAATGGATGCTCAGACTGCATGACATTTCAGCTCACTTTCAGATAATATACTGTCCTTAGGTCACTTTAAATTCACAAATTCAGTCTGGACTCGGAAATTAAAGGGTCCACAATAGAGAATAATGCTTTAACATGCATTTTGAAAGCAGTGCATCTTCTCACTTCTGCTTTAGGCTGCATGCATTTGGGGAAGGTTGCACGGTGTCCTTTGGCTTTTTCTCTTTACTCACAGGATCAAACTTCAGGAGAAAAGGAAGGCAAGGAAATAGGGCAGGAAAGTTCTTACACAGTTGGGGAAATGTAGTGCCATTTGCTAGCTCCATTCGCTCTGCTCCTTAAATGTATTTCAACCTAACCTCCTCCTGGGTGTGTGTGTGTGTGTGTGTGTATGTTGGGGGATATGGGATTGTCTTTGGAGACTCTCTTCCAGGCCCTTCCTGCAGCAACTACCCTGATGGGTGATGCCTAGATATTTCCCCAGTTACTCCTGATTCTCTACTTCATACATAAACCCCTGTTGACCCTTCTTCCTCCTGGTCAATCCTGTTGACAAGGCATTGAAACCTCTTTAGGTTGGCCCTCTCCCCCATGGCACACATCTGAGAAGCACTCACACATTCCTAGCACTCACTGTGTTTAGGCATAAGATAGTTACTTCCCTCAAATAGCCCCTTTAGCTTTTTGAGCCAGAATGCAGGCCATGCTCCCCAACTGCGGGCACTTCATTCAGACTCTGTGGGTTCCAGTGGAGTGAGGGGCAGACCTATGCTCACCCCTTTCCTTTGTTGCTGGGAATAAGGGCACAGGATCATAGTATACTTTTCATCAATAAGTGCTTTGTACAAAAGCTTCTGCTCTCTCCATGCTGTTACTGCTTGATTTTGTCAAGGGTCCCAAGAGTCTTGGAACACGCTTTTGATCATTTCCTTTGTAAATCCTGCTTCTAGGCATGTATCTTGAATGCTAGTATCCCATAGTTCTTGTACTTGAACATCAGTCAGTGTTATACAGACAGAGTCCCAGTCTAACACCTGGTAACAAACACTTTGCTCATGGGCCTGCTGTTTCCTAGTTACCATCAATCCTCTCTTTGAGCTCAAGTTCAAGTAAGCCTTGGTGCATATAGCGGTGGTTTTGCTCCATGGTTCTTGTACTTCTAGGCAATCCCTCATCCTGTTCTATATCTCACCTTCTACAGAGAGCCCTGTGGAAGAACCCAGCCAAGCATTCCACCAGAGAATAAAAATGGAGCTGACCATTGGGGTGGACCTTTACTTCCTATGCCAATTAGAGACACATTTAATACCTGCAGCATTTCTAAGAGCAAAAAATGATTCCTTCTTATATTAATACATTGATTTAACAAATGGGCATGCATTTAAAAAAGGGCAACTTTATATTAGTGATTTATGAATTTAGTATGAAAACAGTAAACAGTATGAAAATAGACTGTTTATTGTTCTTTTCTTAGATGCTGTATTTGCCCCAAAATGTTCTTATCTGTGACTATCTGGAAAACATTATGTTGAAAAGTAATCTTTAGTTTCCTCATTTACACCCAGTATTTTTTAGACTAAAGGTATATTTATAGACTGTAAACATATTTGATATATTCATTTTGTAAGGAAAAGTGCTCTTACTTGGAGGATCCTGTTGATGATTAAAAGCTGTGATTAAGGTCTGAAAGCCGCAGCTAAACTCTACATCTATTATTTTTGCAAGGAGGGAACTAGCCGTTATTAGGCACATGCCACTGGCCAGGTGCTGTGATGCATTATTTGCATATTTATTGCCATTTAATCCTCACAGAACAGTGAGTTAAATATAATTATCCCTGTTATTAGAGACAAAGAGGCTTAAGCCAATGGAGTTTATTTAAGTTCATGTGTGTAGCAGGTGATGAAATGGGAATCTGAGTCCCTGTCTCCTTTGCCCTGATGTGCTTTGCATGCTGAACAAGGTGTTTGGGGGGATATTTAATGCCTTTCAAGATGGAAGCAGAGAAACCTGAAAAATGCATAAATATCCTTACAGCATTCTGTCAACTTTATAAAGAAATAAAATTTCTTGGTTTCATTGTGTGGGATAAAGTCTGTTGCAGTTTGAAGGATATGTGCTGATGATATATATGGACATGATTGTTGTTCAAGGTGGGGTTTCTAGAAGACACGAGGTGGGCCATTTGTGTGTTCTGTCTTCTGCATCATGTTTCATTTAAGCTCTCACCCAAATTCTAAAGCGTCCACTGCCTAACCACTTGCAATTAAGCTACACTTTGTGTATGGAGTACTTTATCCATTTTATTTACTCATTTTTTTGTAACCTAAAAAATCAAAGACTTCTTTAGAAGAATCCAGGCCTTCTATTATACTAGGATTTTTATGAAGTTAGCTTTCAGTACTACTTAAATGAGAGACATTGAAGCATCATTGTAGAAATATGAGAATCATTGCAAAGAATGATGAATAGAAGTAAAAATAGAAAAAAAAACGATTAACATTAAGATCAAAAAAGAACAAAAGCAAACGCACTAGCAAGTCATCTCACCCAGCCTGGGTGTCCACATGTTAATTTTTTAGGTAAGCAGAGGGACTTGAGAATGTGAAACAGACTTTTATCTCTATTTTTAGCAATCTTAAAGAGATCTTGCCTTTTGATTGCTATCGAAGTCTACTTTGGTTCTGGAAGAAAGGATATATTTCTTTCCTTGCTGTGTTTCATATGATGTGTTTGTGAATAATTGCTTGACTATTAAGAACTTTGACTATTCTCTGGAACCTGGATGTATTCAACCCAGAAACTAAAAGAAAGGTCAGTAGACAGCTCATAGATTCCGAGCCATCCTGCTACGCTGCCTCCCAGGAGATTTTGTGAGAATTTTATCCATTATTCTGCGTCTCCTCTGGTCTTAGAAAGCAGCCTCCTTTATACAGAGTGGGATTTTGGTCTTTGAATCAATTCTGTCTCTCTCTCTTCTCCCCTTCCTCCGTAGTGAGAATGAGGAATAAGCGAGTTTGATATTTGCAGTAAGTACTCCTTTGGCTAACGATGCATTTGTATGACTGCTGCAGCCCTTTCTCCTTAAACAACCCACTTAAGAGGAGGAGAAGAAACATTAAAAATGATAGATGAGGCCTCCTAGAAACCCATTATTAGTAATGTGAGAAATAATGGTGTTGCTGATATGACTTAGCAGGGAATGAAACCAAAGGGCTAATGACGGTGTGACCCTGCAGCTAAAGGCTAATGAATCTTGAAGACTAACTTTTATTAAATGACGGCATTTGGATTTCCAGTTGGTGAAATCTTTACTTCTTACTTTACTCTTTTGGTTTAGGGATCATCTTGAACACTTCTGTTTTTAAAAAAAGTTCCCTTGGGAAAATGTTAAATATATATACAAACAGAATCATAAATGCATGCATCAGGTTAGACAGTCCACTCTTGGCCAGTTTTACTTCGTGTGCACACTTACTTAATTTCCTTCTCTCCCCAGATGATTTTGAAGTGTATTTTACACATCCTGTCATTCTTTCCATAAATAATGTCAGCATTATCCGTGAAAGATAATTTATTTATTTATTTTTTCATGAAAGATAATTTACAGCACCCTAATTTTACTCGTGGAAAACCTGAATCCAAAGAAGTGACGTAACTTGAGCCAAGCCAGCCACAAAACTAGTCTTGTTGGGATGGTCTTTCCACTGTCTGAGAGAAAATTGACCTTTGAAATTCAGCCTCCCAATACAGTGAACCTTCCATGTTTCTTTCCAGTATGCTTAGAAGCAACTCTGTGTCTCTGTGAACTCACTCAACCTCTGTAGAACTCAGCTCTTTATTGTTGTAATACGATGAATGGGATAGCTTTTATTCAAAAAAAATTGTTAGGATATTTTCCCCTTAGTATTAGGCTTTGAATTAATGTGGAGGTAGAATGATAAGCAAACCAAGGCCGTCCTCCCCTGTACCGAGAATACTATATCTGTGGTGAAGATAATAAAAAAGGAGAGGGGTGAGAAATAATTCTGTGAGTTTAATGCAGAACCTGTTGCACAGTAACCATTAAGTATGAATGAGGACTTGGGAAGAGCTAATAGGTTTGCAGTAGTGAGGTCTCTCACCCAGGAACGTGGTATATTTTCCTTTGTTCTCATTTTACTCACTTCATTACATTTGCTACATTATTTTATAGTTTTTGTGACTAATTTCACTTTTCAAATGGCCATTGCTAACATAAAGGATAAATATTGAGACGAGGTATATGTTAACCAGTGTAATAAGCATTCCTAATTCTATATGAAATCTATTAATACATTGTACCTCATAAATGCATTAATGTATACATGATCTATGTGTGTATGATTTAATAAAAAAAATTAAAAAGTATAAATACTGATTTCTATACTTACATCTATTAACTTTACTAAGTTATCTTGTTAGGTATCACAGTTTTAAAAAGTTCTCTTACTCTACACTCTTCTTTTATTGGGAAAAATTGTTTTCTTAATATAATTTCTAAAAGAATAGTAGCAAAGAGTAATGATAGAGGACTTTGTTGATTGTGATGAGAAAATTCTCATCTTTTATGTGGAGTTTTAATTTAATATTATGCTTGCTTTGTGTATTTCTAATGTTCTTCATACTGTTCTGGAAGTATGCTTTTTATGCATTTTCTACACTGAATGGCTGTTGAATTTTAGCCCGTGTGATTCCATCTATTGATCTAGTTACCTTTGTTGTTATCATTTATGATATGCCTTTTAGTAACCTCAAATTTTATGACTTGTAATAATATAGTTAATTTATTTTTGCTGGACATAGCCATTTCCTTTGGATTTTCAAGTTTATTGTTCCAAAACAACATGCAATATCTCATACAATTTCTTTAATTTCCTCAAAAACTGTTGTTTTTTATTTCTAATGCTGTAGGATAGATGTTCAGATTTATCAATTTTTTCATTATTTTTATTAATTCTGTCTTGTTTTAAGTTACATTAGTTCTATATTTATGAATTCAATGTGTACTTACAGTTTTCTCTTTTAATTATAAAATTATTTAAGGCTCTCCATTTTTTTCTAAGTATCATTTTAGTTGTATTCCATAAGCTTCGACATAAAAGAATTATTTTTATTAATTTATAGGTAATTTATAATTTTAGTATTTATTTAATTTTTTGGTTCAGGAAGTTGGGTTTTTTTTTTTTTTTTTTGAGATAGAGCCTCAAGCTGTCCTCCTGGGTAGAGTGCTGTGACATCACAGCTCACAGCAACTTCCCAACTCCTGGGTTCAAGCGAGTCTCCTGCCTCAGCCTCCCAAGTAGCTGGGACCACAGGTGCCCACCACAACACCCGGCTATTTTTTGGTTGCAGCTTAGGTGTATGTGGCTGGCACCTTACCACTTGAGCCACAGGCGCTGAGCTGGTTCAAGAAGTTTGTAGAAGAGTGCTTTTTCTTTAAATTTCAAAGGTTTGGGGGAGTGATTCTTTACATTGCTTTTTGGAATTTATTAGGTTTTCTTGGCCAACTACTTGACTGAATTTTTTAAAACTTTACATAGAAATAAGGTAATTTTATATGAAATTGGTTTGTTAGTTGTATTCAGATCTTTTACTTTGTTCATTAGTTCTTGGAGACAGTGTCATTTAGTAGAAAGTGAGTAAAAGTAAAATTCTAAAGACCTGAATTCTAGGTTTAGCTTTGCTACTAACAAGCTGTGATCTTATACAAATTATTTTCTCTCTTTTGGCCTAATTCAGTACTGGCCAAAAAAAATTGCTGTAATGATGGAAATGTCTATATATGCCCTGTATAATATGGGAGCCACTAACCACATGTGGCTCTTCAGTACTTGAAATGTGGCTAAGGTGACTGACAAACAGAAGTTTTGATCATGCTTAATTCAGATTCTACAGCCCCATGCGGCTGGTCTACCTTATTGGACAGTGCAGATCTAACCTATGAGGTTCAGGTCTTAGACTCAATAAATTCTAAGGGAGCACAACTATAAAATTTTAATTTCAAGCTGTATATTTAGACATGTCTAAAGATGCTGTGATAAAATGGGGAATTTGAATACTTAGAAAGGTCAGTTATTGAAAGGTAGTGAGATTACAAAAGTGTTCTGCCCAGTTCAAGCCTCTAACATTTATGAGACTCAGAAATCATCTACACTTAATAATTGAGCCTCTGGTAATCCACAGGCTTTGAAATGTGGAAAAAGTGATTTTAGTGAGGATTAGCTTCTAAAAGTCAACGCTAAGGTGAAAATCACATTATTTAAATTTTGCTTCTGTGTTTTACTTCCTCATCAAAGTTTAGGAAACCCGTAAAACCTATCACATATTCCTTCCCCAAAAGACATTGAATCAAAAAAGAAATCAAAACTGAAATGACAAGTTATGTAGAAACTGCTGAAAATAAGAACTTCATATCAAATCTTGTGGAATATAATTAAAATTGGGAAAAAGAGAGTCTTACGTACTTTTATTATTTGCAGAAATGATGCATTGGTCTCTTCTGGCTTGTGCTTGCATTCTTTATCAGTGTAATGCTTGTGGTGGGTGGGTATTGGTGAAGGACTTCCAGCCTTCGATTGTGTTAGTACTGGGATGTGTGTCAGTACAGGATTAGGTCCTGGTTATCATAGTTAAAGTCCAGATAGAGCAATTGGGGGAGGTCATATGATATGACCACTCATATCTTTAGACCTTGAAGTTATCTTGATAAATACACATTGTGAAAGGCATGTCGCATTGAGACTGACTGGACGTGAGCTTTATTGTTTCAATTGAATGTCAGGCAAAATTGTCAGCATTTTACATTTACCTTTCTCTCTTTCTTCTTTTCCCTCCTTAGCTGGGAGAGTGAGTTTTTCTAAGTAGAGAGGCAAATAATTTTGAACTTTATTATACCCAATAAATTCGACATTGTCCATGTTACCACTTGATAAGGCACGGAGATCAATGGAGCAATTTGTAATAATACTTCATTTATAAAGAATTATTAGAGAATAAGATATTCCATCTGTATGTTTTTTTAGATTATTTAAATTTCAGTGTATAATAACAATTTCTAAATATAGTTTTTGGATTGAAAACTAGATTACCAATCTAGTTATAATTGTGCATAAGGAGAGCACATGAGTCCTGTGTGAAAACCTGACATAGACTCTTCGTAAGCTTTGACTCAAGTACATGAGTTGTGACTTGCTTTAACCACTCATTTTCTGTTTTACATATTTCTAGATTATAATTAGAACCTACAACATAACTAAATAATCAGACCTTAAAAACTTAACCCACAAATAATGTAGAAATAGTCCCTTGAAAACACAAAATTATTATTATTTTTTGCTGCCACAGCTTTATGAAAAACAAACTTATTACTCTGGCAGTTAGAAGCTTTATCTGCTAATGTAATTACATTCTAAATGTAACTTCTGCTCATAATCTATAAAAACTATGTGTTTTTAGGAAACTTAATTTTCTGAAATCAAGGCCTTCAGGTTGGTAGAAGATTTATAGCTTTTTTATAAACACATTGGAAGGCTTAGTAATTTTAGACCCGAAGGATCTGACTGTATTGTTAGAAATTGTCTAAACCAAGGCTATGTAGTATATCTCTAGGCTGTCTGCGTTTTAAGTAAATTAATGCTATCGAACATATTAGGAACAATAAGAGAACTAGTGCAGTATGTTCAACATAATGGGCATTTTAAAATAGGTAGCATCTTTTATGGGGTTCAATTATCTTTTTGTAGCTCAGGAAGAGACATCAATTTTTTCCCCCTGATTGTTCTATAACTTCAGATAAGTCATTTAACTTCTCTTTGTTGTACAATATTTGTGTGTGTGCGTGTGTGTGTGTGTGTGAAGGAGAACCTGTTATACTTTCTGCAAGCACTATTTAGGTGATAAAGACTATCTTCATATAATTAAGTTCAGTAAAAAATACTCATTATGGACCTAGTAAAACATAACATGAAAAATGAGATAAGGATAGTAAAAGACAGAAATAATACATTATTCTTCATAGAACAGAGGTCCAGTCTGTAGTCCTAATTTTTTCAAATCAGTAATAATATGGTGAGAGAATGTTGTTTTAAAAGGACCTCATTACCATGTTTGAAGTAAAACAAACAAAAACAAAACAAAGAAACTCTATTGAAAATCTACTGTGTTTATAGTATCAAGAAAATCTTGGCTCGGCGCCTATAGCTCAACCGGCTAAGGCAAGGTGGCGGGTTCCAATCCCCAGCCCGGACCCGCCAAACAACAATGATGGCTGCAACCAAAAAATAGCCGGGCGTTGTGGCGGGCGCCTGTGGTCCCAGCTACTTGGGAGGCGGAGGCAAGAGACTCGCTTGAGCCCAGGAGTTGGAGGTTGCTGTGAGCTGTAATGCCACGGCACTCTGCCCAGGGGGACAGCTTGAGGCTCTGTCTCAAAAAAAAAAAAAAAAAAGAAAATCTTATCAAAATATTAATGATATTTGTTTTTTTAATATCAACTTAATATATTTTTTTCTTTTTAAAAAATTATTATTTTTGTATTAAATGATAACTATGTACATTAATGCAATGATATTTGTATAGTAAAGTTTATTTATTGGGAAAACCAATAAAACAAAAAGCAAAGAAAAATCCCATACGTGAAGTTCTCAGAAGTATCTTTCTTATTCTTTATACAGAGTCTAACTCATGACTTTGCTATGCTAGCATATTCTGTATTGGTAAATGTTGGGTTCTGCAAAGGAATAAAGTTCAGTTACTATAAGAAAACATATCATAGCTGAAAACAAAACATGGATCCATTTAAGTCCATAAATTGTTTTCTGAGTTAGATTTTTCTGAGCCTTTTAGCATTAACCTTAAAGAATTATTAGGAGAGCACCTTATGGAGGGAAATCTGAAAACCAATCTATTTTATTTTCACTTTGATGAAAAACAAAACCACAGGTTACAGGCCACATACTGAGTTTTTTTTAAATAATATTTTTATTTTAGAATAATTTTAGATCCACAGGAACATTGCAGAGATAGTACAGAGTTTTCATCTGCCCTTCATCCAGTGCATTCTTCCACGATTTCTGCATCATGAATGGGTCCCGTTTTTACCCCGGTATATAGGCTGCTTTATAAATTGCTTCAGTGGTATTATTTCTGGGTCTTATTGTTGTTTGAAGGAATCATCTTTCTTTGCTTTTGCTTTTGTCTTTTAATTTCTTCCATACAACTTTTTGTACCTCTCTTTCTAATTTAAAATATTTCTGGTCTTTAAGAGTGTTATAATGCTGATGGGCACTGAATTTCCTTAGTACTGATATTTCAGTATCATGAAGCAAGCAAATCATCTTGTCTTTAGCAGAAACAAGATAATATTGCAATTCCCAATCCTCATTAAAAATCTCTCTTCTTCCTTCAGTGTTCTCTTTGTCTTACCTGATGTGATGGATAGGCTGTTAAGCAGATAAAATTAAAAAGTACTGTCAAGCTCTGCAGCTATTTACAAATTCTGCTTCAACCAGACACATAGACATAAGTTTTCCACTGTCAAAAGCTGATAACAGACTGGCTACTGAACCCCCATAAACTCTCGCCAACCAGCCTTATGCTGTAGGGACACCAGCCAGGCCGTGGATGTTAGAACTAAATCATGAGTGTAGCAGCCATCAGTTTGGCTCTTTTGGTTTACTAATGTTATAATTGTGCCAATTTGGGGGGATTATTTTCATTGAACCTTATTTTATTCTTTGGTATTTTAAATACTTTTGCTTTAAAAATAAAAACATAAAAGGTGAAGAAAATATATTAATAAAAATAAAAGGATTGGGTCAATATAATTTGTAGACAGTCAAAGGCTGCACTTACGGACCTAGAAGACTACATGTGGTGGGAAGGCTGCAGGTTCCCCACTCCTGTTCCAGGCCTTCTCAGCGTGCAGAGCTATGGAAAGAATGTATGCATACTAACCCATTCTCGTGCAGTTTTGAATAATAAAAGTAAACAACTTTCCATTTTAGACATGTTCTCGCCTCGAAGTAGAGGAAAAAGTTAATGGAATAGCTATATCTTAAGGTCATTATCAAGGAATAGTTTTTTCCAAATAGTAGGCCTAGAAAATGATATCCTTTGGATTAAAAATAGTGAGTTTTTAGCACATACAAGTTACCTCCGTGTATTTTCCATGCTTGAGTTTCAAATGTACTTGAATTAGGTCCTGTTTGCTGTACAGTGTTGTAGCAGTAAAAGAAAGAAAGTTTCATTTGCCACAGCCCCTGCTTCATATCTGAGAATGTGCTAGATTTAAAATGGACCTCAGCTTAGGTCCATAGAAAATAAAATCGAGATCCTCAGGGTTTTTACTCATAGCGATTTTTTTTTTTTTTTTTTTTGAGACAGAGCCTCAAGCTGTCCCCCTGGGTAGAGTGTTATGGCTTCACTGCTCACAGCAACCTCCAACTCCTGGG
>NW_003852458.1:9014285-9072931 GCF_000181295.1 Otolemur garnettii | reverse complement strand
CCTCCCAAGTAGCTGGGACCACAGGCGCCCGCCACAACGCCCGGCTATTTTTTGGTTGCAGCCATTGTTGTTTGGCGGGTCCGGGCTGGATTCGAACCTGCCACCTTAGGTGTATGTGGCTGGCGCCTTAGCCGCTTGAGCCACAGGTGCTGAGCCATAGTGATTTTTAATACTGTTTTGTAATGTGTTTAACATCCATCTCTGGTATTTAGAAGAGTGGTTAAAGATAAAGTTATAGAAGCCGTCAAGATCAGAGACTCAAAAGAAACATTGGCCTGTCAAAAAGTGAGTTCAAGTTTGTTTCTATATATTTCTACCTCTTTTTGGTCATTAATAATGTATCACTTTAAAAGAAGTTTTTATTTTTTTCATTCTGTTTTTAGTATTTTTATTTCTGCATCAGCAACATCTTCACCAAACTTCGTTTTACTGTTAACTTCTCTCCAAAGACACTTCATTTTTCTTTTTTTCCCATTAAAAGATTGCTCTGGCACGGTTGACTTGAAAAGATAAGAAGATAGAAATTAACACTCTCTCAATTTCCTTGTTATTTTCTTTCAAAACTAGTAATGTTGTGCTAAATTCCCCAAAGTTATTCTTGTAACCTGTTTCAGTGCTTGAAAAAGTTCTTTGTTTCCACCTCATTCATTCTCCCCACTTTGAAGGGGAGCCATTTTTACCTTTCTAGTAGGCACTTTAAGTTTTAGGGTCTTTAAAGGAGAAATTATGTTTTTTATTTCTATAACTATCCACTGCCTATGATTCTAGAATTCTCTATTGTTCTCAGAGGTGGGGAAGGGGATCATTCTCACAAAATGATACTGCTTTTCCCTTGTAGCCGTAGCCGAGACCTCATACTTATCTCCTGTTCTGAATATATGTTAATGATGTCACCTGGGAAGCCCATTGTTCTCCTAGCCCTGAGAGCAGGGGTATGCTTTCTTAGCAAACCGGAGTTAGACCTGCTTTCACATGTGAGAAGCATTGGGTCCTCACATGTAGGACCCAATTTTACGTAGTAGGACTTGCACAGGACTCTCCAGTAACTATTGAAGGGTTTTCAGTTTGCTATGAATGTTCATAACTGTTGATTCCTAATAGGTACTTAGCAGTCATTAAACTAGGTCATCAGCTGAATCCAGATGACATTTGAGGAATAAACAGTTACTATTAATTATATGCATATTCAAAATTCTCCCAGCCAACCCTTTAATACTTGCTTACCAGGACACCTACATTTAGTGTACATAGCATGCTTTTTCACAATTGCCCTTAAGTGGGGTTTTTCCCTCCTTAACTTTTAAATTACATTCCATGTTACTTTTTCATCTTTTCTAGTGTGGATAAAAACGTGGGTAATGATTTCGATATATTCCTTAATGATTTTCTTTCAGTCGCTGTGTCTCTGCCTCTGTAAAAAGTACCGAACAGCTGTGAGAGATGGCGATGTAATTACGATAATTCTGTAATTGTGCTTCTTAGAGCTTTGCAGACAGTGGGAGGAGGTGGTGGAGCGAGTGTTCTCTCTTCATGGTTCTGGCTCTCATACCCTCCCCATCCTTCCCAACCAACCCACACCCTCTTTGAGGAATCAGAAGATAAACTGAGAACGACTATTTCCTGATTGCAGAAAAAATAGTAATAATTTCATATTCCACATAAATGAGTTATTGAGGGGATTGATATATTTTAGTACATGCAGACACATAGAAATGATTAATTGTTACCTTTCCATTTGCATTTCAGCTATCATTTCTGTAATGATTATCAAGGACCTCCCAAAAACATATAAGCCTTTACAAAAAATTCTGTACTAGAAAATGTAATCTTTTAACCCCCACTAGTAAAACGTAGGTTGAGCCAACCATGTGCAAGTTTATACATGATCATATGTAGGCAATTTCATATGATTCTAATACATCTCTTCTGAGTGACCCAAAGGAAGGAAGACAGTAATTTCTTCTTGTATTTTTAAATATGTTACTTATTCTGGTTTTGGATAGTGTACAGTACCAGTGCTTTGTTGTATTTATTTATACTCTAATATTTAATGATTTTAAATGAAAGCTTATGTCCTTATATCCAGCCTGAAACACTTGCTCAAAGTGCTTTCCATCCTTGTCCTTTGTTTTTTTTTTTTTTTTTTTTTTTTTGCTGGAGGTCCCAGCAACCTCCAACTCCTGGGCTCAAGCGAGTCTCCTGCCTCAGCCTCCCAAGTAGCTGGGACCACAGGCGCCTGCCACAACACCCGGCCATTTTTTTGGTTGCAGCCATCATTGTTGTTTGGCAGGCCCGGGCTGGGGATTCGAACCCGTCACCTTAGGTGTATGTGGCTGGCGCCTTAGCCGCTTGAGCCATAGGCGCCAAGCCCATCCTTGTCCTTTGTAAGAGCTCTGATAGAACAAGGTGAACTCATTTTGCCAGGTTGTTTGATGTTGGTTTTCATCTCTGCAGTGTTGTGAATAGAATCTGGGAGAACTGGAAATGCAGCTTCGACGCAGAGCGCATGGTTCTGGTGTTGCAGTTGGCATCATAAACTCTTCTCCCATCACCGACTCCTCTTTCCTAGCCTGGAGGCCATGGTCTTTCCCATGTCATAGTTCAAGTGTTCTGATCTCTCACATGATAGCTCCTAATGGTCCTACCATGAGTATCTTTTCTCTGTGCTCACCTCGAGGGCAACGTTTCTGGGTTGGCATTTCCAGATGGCTGAGGTGAAAGTTGCACACACCCTTCTGATTTTCTTAATTTAGCTGCTTCCAAAGCAGAATTATGTCCAGAATTATAGATGTCATGGTTTAATATACTTCTAGCTTCAGGTGGATACATCTAGCTTCCCAGTGCTGCACTGGTAGAAGGTAAGCACTCTTTCTTTTCTAAAGAAGTCAGTGTTGCTTGCACGGAGGATTTTTGACATCAGTACGAGTACAATTTGAAGACAAGTTGTTTTCTTCAGCCACCATTGAAGTGCCCATGGCAGGAACATTATCAGTTGGTGCGCAGAGGTTGGTAATCCGTTAACAGTGTCATTGGCAGCCTTAGATATAAATGGTTTGGGAGCTGGTGTATTTTGGGTCTGGCAGCAACCTGAGGCAGAGATGATGGATGGTATGTTGTCTCCATTAACTACATATGAACAGCATGAGTTTCGGACAAGGGTGTTTATAGATACATGATTATTTGTTAGTACCTTCCACAGCCAACCTGGTAATTGTTCCTTGCTCAAGGCTCTCCATTTTCATGTTCAGTGCTTATCACCATTTTGCTGGATTGTTATGGTTGAAGATGGGCTGCCATGTGTCACTTTTTCTTTTTTCTTCTTTTTCCCCTCCCTCCCTCTTGTGACTTTTTCTTGCTCAATCACCAATCCCTCAAGCACAACTGTTAACTCACCAGTTTGTGCTATACCATTCTTGTTTTCCAGGGAAGGTTTTAATTGTTCTTTCCCTCTTTCCAGTTTTCTATTGTGTATTAATAGAGTTCGTTTCAAGTCTATTATTGTTCTTTCTAAAAGGCATTTGCTTTTAAAGTGCGATAACTTCGAACTCAAAACTCCGATGTCGTCTGCAAGAGGCACATTTACAGTTAGCAATTCAGTCCATTTAGGATTAGAACCACTGGATTTTGTTATTCTACCACAGCCAAGAAAAATTGCACAGATAGTATACATAAGCTGCTCATTCTATACAGTCAATTTTCTGAAACTCTCAAAGTTTAAATGTTTCCCGTTCTTCTGCAGAAATATGCAAAATAATTCATCCTACGCTATTGTTCCTTTGAAATGACTGTCCAGGAAAAAATCATCCTTATATTTTAAAGCAAATAAAGAAACTTTATTAAAAATAATAAATATTCAATATATGTTTATATATGCATGTATGATACTGGCTGTAGTTTTCTACAGTCCCAAGTATATTAAAAATGACAGACATTCATTCAAAAGGATCTGGATTTGCTTTGCCTTGTTTCTGTTGTCCAGGGGAAACCTGCAAACTGCTGGTGTTTTACTCCCTATGGAGCATCTCCTGAAGGTGCTCAGGTGTAGGATTGCTCAGGAGGGTATTGAGAGCTTAGACCAATTGAGTATGTTAAGAAAAAAATGCTTATGAATTTTGTAGGGGCAGGTGCTTGAACCAGTCAACTAATTTTAAATAAATATAAAAGTTGAAAAAACTTCCCTCTCTGCCCCATGAGTAATAAAGAATAAGGAATGAAACCATAACTTACCAGTTCTAGTGCCCTTATATTAACTATAATAGTGTTTATTCCTTTGCCCTTATAAGGGGAATGGATTTCTTTGTGAATCTTTGAAAGAAAATAGAAGTGACATCTTTAGGGTTTTAGAATTTGCATTCTTGATTTCTTTCAACCTCAGGGACATAAGAGGGCATTCAGTAACTGGGAGTTATCTAATGGTGGGAGTTTTGTGTGCACAGAGGGTAGCACAAAGCACGTAACAGGTATTAAGTAGATTTTTATTAATGGCTAATGGTAGAGGTATCAGGTTTCTTAGACATGGTCGGGCACTGGTGCTGATTAATCAGAACAGATATGATAAATCAGAGCAGCAGCAGTCATACTTGCATGGGGTGTTGGAGACTCCTGTTGCATTTTAAATTGCTAGATGTGGGGGAAGTGGCTAGAGAGAAGACAGGGTGCCTCTTACAACGAAGAATTTTCATTATAATTATTGTATGGCCTTGCCACTACCCACCAGTGGAACATCAGCCTGAACTTAACTTAGTGTTAAGTTACAAAATGTGGATATGCAAGGAAGCTGTGAGAGTGCCTACAAGAGACCCCTAATGTAATCATATTGATGGGCGTGGTAGAGGTCTAGGAGCACTTCCCGGGAAAAGCAGTCATTGTGTGTAAAGGATACGCTGGAGTCCACTTAATAGAATGGGGATGGGACCTTAGTCCTTACCATGAAGCTGTATGTGGTATACTAGACTGTGCCATAGGGTAATATAGCCCTATTCACTGTTTGTGGCATGGAAATGTGGATGGGGTATGAGGAAATGAGGAGGGCAGGGGCCGGGTTGTCACAGGCCCAGAATGTCAGGCTAAGTTGGTAATACATTACTGTGAAGCACTGAGGAACCACTGAAGAGTTTTAAACAGGGGAACAATATAATCAGATGCTAATTTCAGACAGGTTATATTTTTGTAACTTGAGATGGACGAGGCAGCACACACGTTGACCAGTATGGAGACCATTACAAGTCTATATGGAGACATCACAAGGGTCCTAGCTAGGACAGAAAAAGTCAAGTTCAAGAAATATTGGGAGAATTGAAGTTCTTAGTATTGGGTGACTAATTGAATGTGGATTATGAAGACGAGGCAAGAGACAAGGAAATTTCTGATGTGGATCTTGGGATAAGTGATTGGCCATTAACTGATCTAGGAAATTAATAGGTAGATGAGATTTGTTGATAGAGATGCTTAATTCAATTTGGTTCATACTGAGCTGAAGCATGAATTAACATAATATAATAGTAGTTTTTATATCTCATTTACATCAAACCAAAATTAATATCCCTGATTGCAGACAGCTCTCTTCTGTGCAGTAATTCAGGGATTGAGATTCCTTCCATCCTATTGCTCCACTATTTTGAATTTGTAGTTTGCAAAAAGTGAAAGAACATGGAAGATTGTTCTTAGAAGGTGTTTTGGTCCAGACTTGGAGTATTATACAAGTTTTACCCACTTTCCATTGGCTAGAACTTATTCATATGGCCGACCTAACTTCAAGGAAGGAGAGAAAATGTAGCCTCACTATAAGACCAGGAATAAAAGGGAGCAATGTTGGGAATGTGCTAACAGACTGTGCCACGGGGTACTAGGAAAGGTTTCCAATATGGAAGCCTGCAACTCAGAGGAAAGACCTGAGCTGGAAATGTAGTTTAGGAGTCATCAGAGACAATTTATGCTGTGTAAATATGAGAGTAGATAAAATTGCTCTTTGAGAAAAACTAGAGACAAGAACCAACAACACAGCTGTTAATTTGGCCACCATACGAGGGTGGTCTGGGAAAAAGGATGCTAGAAGGAGCTTGAAAGTCTCAAGAGAGGTAGGAGAAACCAGGACAAGATTGTGCCATGGATCCCTCTGCGTAGAGAGTGTTCAGGTGTCGATGGTAAAATGGAATAGGTAGGGCCAGGAATATAAGAAAGTAAAACCACAAAGTGTCTATGAAATCAGATGGTTAACTATTAGGGAACTGCCTGAGTACAGTTTTCACTTTAAGGGTACAGTCAAGGAAGGAACCAGATTTTAGTTCTGTGAGAGAAAAGTGGAGAAGACCTGTAGAGGGAGAGGATGGAGAAACAGGAATGAGGGTTTATGGATGAGAAGCATCCCTGAGAAAACACAAACAAGAGAACTTATTAAAATGAAATTTTGATTTCATCAGAGTACTGCTTTTTTGACATGCCCTTTTAAAAGCCCATATTATGATTGATAACTGATATTTATTATAAGCAATTTCGCTAATGTACCTAGCAGCAGAAGATATAATTATATTTCTAGTTCTATATAAGTTAGCTTACATGATCAATTCACCTGTCCTGGCAAGTGGAACTTATTTTTAAGCCCCCTGTGCTTTTTGGTTTTGAAAAGTATAATTCAGAAAAGAGAAATATTCTGATGTAACTTGGTTGTAACTGCTAAACGAGGGCAAATTATAAATTTCTTATTTCCCCTAAAGGAAGGCGTTATTATCTGCTTCTTTATGCTTCAACAAATATTATTTTTGTTTAGTTTCCCTCTCTCCTACTCACTAGTGAGGAGCAGGTTTGGAGGACCTTTCTTCCCCTGGAGCATTTTTTAATAGTTCCTAATGGGGAAGACAGAAATAAAGAGGTTGTTCTGGTGTTTAATATTGAGTAACAAGCCCTCGCTTTATTAATAAATCACTCCACAGCTGTCTTTCCTTTTTACTTCCAGCATATTCACATGTTTTACTTTGGCACAATTTACTTTGGCATTAATTTAAAATGTTTTAACAATTGTTTCCCTGTATTATAAATTGTTTCTCACTTAAGGCCAGAATATTTGAAGGTGAAAAATCTGGAAATGAACCATTACTATTTCTGTCCTAAAGATAAAGGTGGTGGCAAGAATGCTTTTCAGTGTGTTCTATATTTTATTTTAAATAGCATTGCAAAGAACTGTTGAAATGTATTCATTTTACCTTTTTATATTAGATGATCCTAAAAGTATCACCCAAGGTCATGTTTAGAAGTTGAATTACTACTTCTGTGGGAGTGCAATTTTAATAGTTGTGCTTTGATGCATTGATGTTTTTAATGTTATTGCCTTCGTAACGTAGTTTTTCTTTTACTTTCTTTAACATTTTGGGGAAATAGGATCAAAGTAGGTAAAATATATTGGAGATATTAATTTTAATCTATTTTCTAGAGATGAGGTAGATAATGTATTCGTTTTTCATTTCTAATTCCCAATTGGTACCTGGTTTATCACAGACCCTGAATAAATATTTGTAAATTGGGGATAATACTTGAATCAGTATCTCTTTAGACAGATTGCATAGCAGTGTCACAGTGGAGCATATAGCATTTCTAGCTCATTTTATTGCAGAATTCTTTCCATACTTGTTATCAGGGTCAATGCTTAACTGCAAAAAGATGAGTTGGCTATGAAATGAGGATGCAGCAATCACCTCTCCATTATGCTAGCCAGAATGCATTTCAGAACTAATGTTGCACCGTTTAAGAAATGTATGTTTGCTGATGAGATTTTCAAGAAAGCCACACTTTGTGTCACTCTGGCCCAGTGCGTCTGTCATGCCCAGAAGCTCTTCTTCATTATAGTCTTGTTTTTCCCCAAGTATCACTTTCTCTCTCATGCTTTATTTAAAGGCATATTTTTAGCTTCTTAATCTTCCTGTTTCATCAGCTTCTTGTTTTATACGTTGAGTAGGATATTGAATTTGGGAGAGGAAGACGGGGCTGGAGTGGGGTCTGTATGCCTTTTTAGCTGTTCCCTTAACTTGTCGTGCTCTTTCTCATCTTCTCCTAATCCCTTCTACTCAGAATCTTACTCATTTTCTTCATTCACTCAGCGTGTTTGTTGTACCTCTGTTAAGATGTCAAGCGATGTCTTGGATATGTGGATAAGAGGTGAATTACTGCGCCTGGCATGGTGTCTGGCATTGTCACCTCCCTCAAGGAGCAGCAGTAAAAGTCTCCTGAAGAGCCTGGCTCCGGTCCCCCTCTGAGCAGCTGCAATCGTTAGCTCTAATTCCGCACTGAATTCTCACCCTTCCATATGACTCATATGGCACCACATCGTTGAGTCACACGAGCTCCTATAACAAATAAGCCTTCCCGTTTCAGTGGCTCAGCACTCTGCACATTTATGTTTCACTCATATTGAACAGTACAATGTGTTTCCAAATAAGTGGGCTGTGCTACACGTGACCATTTATGGAACTACGCTGAGGGAAACTCAGCCACTTTCTAAGGTCACCTTGGTGTCAACATCCAGATGGCAGAAGGAGAAAGAGCATGAAGGATTGCATGCAAGGGATTTTATGAGCCAGAGCCTGGAAACTGCATATTGTCTCCCTTTCTTTCACTGAGACACAGGCACATGGCCACCCATGAGTGCAGTAGAGAGCTAGGACATGAGAGCAGTGGGGTCCCAAAAGAAAGCTGGCTAAGCTGGGTGGAAGGATGGTGATGAATCTGACTTGACTTCCGAGAGTGCGCCTCATCAGAGTGTGCCTCTGATTCTTTTTTTTTTTTTTTTCTGAGCGTGTAAATAGGAGTGACTAGTCTTCTTTTAATAATTACTTCTGGAAATTGAAATGTAGGGAAACTTTCCGTTTTCTTTTTCGAATGCAATAAACATACTAAGGGTAGGAAAACCAAATACTTGAAAGTTTTCCTGTTAACCTATTAGAAATACTTCCTATCAGAAAATTCAGCTTTCCTCTTTCAAAGTAGTGTTCTTCCCACCTGGCAAACTACTTTTGCGAACTCCCTCCTTTGTGAACTCCCCTGGCATAATTAGCAGTTGCATCCTCAGTGTTCTGCTGGAACTTGTGATACCTATGTTAGTTTAGTTCATTCATCTGTTCACTCATCCAAATACTTACAATGGAAAGAAAGGAAGAGAGGTGACTGAAAGAAGGGAAAGGAAGGGAGAAGTTGAAATGCACCAGGACAGAATGACATCCTGAGGGCATAGGGGAAAGGCAATTAGCTTTACCCTGGAATGAGGGAGAAGTGGAGAATACTTCTTTTAGAGGAAGGAAGTTTGGTCTGAGTTTCTTTTATGAGTCATTGATACTTTTCCTTTTTTAGGCAATGAGCTTTTCAAGGTAAAGAACCCTTTTTATAATCTCTGACACCAGTACCCAGTGTGGTGCCAGGGTTAAGTCATTTGATAAGTTGAATTGACTGAACGAAGATAAAAGTGAATACATTTGTAAACTTTATTTACTACACACACTTTCATACATTATCTCATACAGTGCTTATCACGGCTCTGCAGTAGGATAGGTGCTGTTTGTTATTCCTGGTGTATAGATAATGAAGCTAACTTCAGAGAGATTTGGTGTTTTGCTGAAATCTCATAGTGGGTTAACAGAAGAAATCTCAGGCTTTCTGTACCTAATCTTGTGCCTTTTTCATTCTCAGAAACAAACATTAAATTTAAGTATCAACATAGTGCTTTGAAATTTGTAGCATGTGCTTTGGGGATGAAACATCAAAGTGCTTGGATCTCTTTGAGTGATGAAGGCTATTCATTTATATTGAGTCAAGCAAGATTGTTGTTTTTAACAGAAACAAAGAGGTGGCTTATCCACCAAGTTTATTGGTGCCTTATCTTCCTGCCAGTGCAGTGTTTTGTACCCAGTAGGTGCTCCATAAATAGTTCTTACCTAATTCACAGTGATTTAAAATGTGTAAATCACATTTGCCTAAATTGAACACGCTTCCTGTTAGAAGCTGTCCTAAGCTTTTACCTATGTAACCATTGTGTCACAGGAACAAAAATCCGTGAATTAGAATTATTCTAATGCTGGCTTAGTTTCTGCTTTTCTCTGGCTGCTGCTTCCTCATTCTTCCAGTTGTCAGCCCCGAGAGGCTGTCCAAGGACACTGTGGAGGCTGAGCTGGTCTGGATGTTTACACCATGGCAGGTGGAGGCATTTTATCATGGAGCTGCTTTAATGTCTTCTGTTGCCCTAAAAATCTCAGACTTTAGCATTGACTTTACAATAAACATTCATTGCTTCCCTCTCTGACTTATCCATATCTTGTACTGATAAAGGTATCAGTATTCTATGGAAATATTATGACCTATTTAATAAATTGGTACCTGGTTTATTAAAATTGAAGCTAAGGATGAAGGCGTTACTTATAGAAGTTTAAAATTGTACATTTCCACATGGATATTCTGTTTCGCTTCAAACTTACACGTCTAAAACCAGACTCACTTTGCACCTTGCACTTCCCACTCTCCAGAGCCTGCCAGCTGCCATCCATCTCATTCAGTCTCCAAACCACAAGGACGTCATGACTAACTGCTCTTTTCCTTTCTGCTGCTGATCTAATTCATGTTCATCCTGTGTCACGTTGACCTGCAAAATGTCTATTAGATCATGGGATCTAAGACCGTGTCTTAAAGCCAAGTGTCAAGTGCATTTTCTAATCTTTTAACTCTAAAATTATGAGAAAGGAGCTGAGAACTCTCTCAGAGGTTACTGGCAAATCAACCAAGAGGACTTGGGTTAAAAAATAAAAAAGATTTCAAGGAGGTTTTGATGTTGGAAGATGTTTCTCTTTAGCATACTTAAGTAAGAATTTATTCCTTCATCTCTGGAAACACCTGCTTTTTCCAAGACTCTGTAACCAGGAGACATACCAGACAGTGGGAATTTCTCAGAGTGTGGGGAACATAAAAGGTAAATGTATTATGCATGAGAGATGGACAGACGAGCACAAATAGGAAGATATAGGAAAAAAATAGAATGGTAATGGTGAAACGATGCCGCTCCTGTGTTCTATTATTTCTTCATAGGAATATGTTTACCATTTTGTTTTATTTTTCTAAGAGCAGGATAAATGCCAAGTGTTAGGAAGACAGACCCACCTTTTACATTAATCATTCTTAGAGAACTACTATTAGTGCCTCAGCCTACTACCTAATGGCATTTTAATCTTTAGGCAATCCAAGAGAGTGCCTTAGAAAGTACCTGTAATTGAAGACTCAGTGGTGTCGATTATATGTGTTTAAAAAGAAGGAAGTAGATGTCAGGAGTGTTTGGATTTCAATCTGACATTTTTATAATAATAATAATTTCCCAGAATTCTGGAAATGTTCTTGAAATTTTTCTTATCCGTTGATTATCTTATTGCTAATATATCATCAACAAAATAATGTTAGCCATGCTTAATAAAAGTGACAACATTGGGGTGACGCCTGTGGCTCAAGGAGTAGGGCACCAGCCCCATATGCTGGAGGTGGCGGGTTCAAACCCAGCCCCAGCCAAAAAAAACTGCAAAAAAAAAAAGTGACAACATTTATCCTGAACTTTATCCTTCAAGCACAGCATAATAGAGTACCAAAATATTGGGTTATAACAAGCTTCAAGTACTAACAGTGAAAGACAGTGACTTTTTCTTGTTAACGATTCCAGTGGCTTCTTTTTGCAAGTTAATTTTGTTCTTCCACATACTAAAGAAGTGAAAGATACAGAATTACTTATTTTCTGTTTCTGTTTTTTAGGGAAAGATGGTGAAAGGAATGGGTGGTGCTATGGATTTAGTGTCCAGTGCCAAAACCAAAGTGGTTGTCACCATGGAGCATTCTGCAAAGGTGAGATACTCGGTTCCCTGAGTGCTGCTTTTGGAAATTCACAAGACACAGAAACCTAGAAGACCAGGTCACTCGACCTGGTGGTTTTATTGTTCTCTGCCGCTCGTTCAAGACTGTAGCGTTTATATTTTAGTAAAAAAGATGAAAAATAATGTCAATTATTTGTTATAATTCAGCTAAATGATCTTTTAACGTTGAGTGAAGTCAAACATTGCAGTATTCTTGGAATATTTGTTCTGTATACATATTGGAAGTAAGAGCTTTAATGTCTTCAAAGGGGCAGTGAAAGATGTTGGGACAGATGTATTGACTCGGGATTTAAGATGATTATAGATGATAGATTATAAGATGGTTGTCATCTGCACAAAATGTAAAGGACAACAGCATATGGGTTTTAACAACAGTTACTTTGAAATGGACGGTATGGCTGGCCTTTCACCAAAGCCGTGAGGTGCCATTTCCAGAAGGTCTTAGAAAGTGGTGAAATTAATGTCCTTATTCTGAAAAGTATTATACTTTTATTTTGATAAATCATCCGATATCTGAGTGCCAGAATTTGGCAATGGCTAAAATTGGACCAAAATCACTAATCTCATGGAACCTACATTCAATCTTCTTCCTCTTCCTCCTCCATCCTACAGGGACAGCAGCTACCATTTGGGGGATTTTACTGTGTGCTAACAGTATACTGAGCATTCTGTGTGTGTTTGTATATTCAAGCCCATGAGGACAATATAGGTATTTTTTACATGTCCAGATACAGAGCTTTCACAGAGGTCAAGTAGCTTCCCCTCAAAAATTGCTTAACTAGTGGGTCTGAGATTAGTTGTAGGTGTGTCTGACTGTGAAGCCAGGACATCCTGCCGTGGAGCTAGGAGTGTAACTTTCTTCCTTGTTCCTGACTCAGTGTCTCTGACCCAACTGAGCTTAATTGCTTTCCTGACCGGAGTCCATTGGTTTCTGCTCATTTGAAAGCTGATACTGCCTGGTACCATCTTCATCTTTTACACGGAGGCCTTTTGTTCCTTCTTTTTTATTCTTTGATCTACCTGTTCTCACTTGGAGAGTTGCTGATCTGAGTGGAAATGGTAGTTCATTTGCCTTGTTTTCATTTAGTGCTGCGGCCTTATGTAAGAGCCTGCGAGCAGAAGATGTGCACCTCACCTGCTTCCCTGGGGGCAGTTCTGTCACAGAGAGATGTGTGCCGTAAAACGGTTTTGTTGGGAAAACAGCAGTAAATCTGAGTTACCCTACAAATTGTTTAGTAAACAGTGGGAAGTGAGCAGTGGTGCATAAATATGGAACAATAGAAATGTAACCATCCAACCAGGGGGACTTCTGAGAGCGGCCTTGCAGAAGCATCCAAAATACTTTATTTCAGACCAAGAAGATGCCAAGCCTGCAAACCAAATTCACATTTTTTTCTGGAACAAGATGTCTATTTGGAGAAAACTCTTTCCAATTTTCCTTTTGTTGTTAACTTTACTGTTGATATGCGGGCACTGAAGTCTCACTTAGTTTAGATTATTTCTGTGTATTCGTTTTCAAAACATTGGGACTGTATTTAGCATATTCTTTCCTCTTTCTTTTTTTTTTTTCCCCTCAAAGTCTTTTCTTTCTCCTCAGCAGGAATTTTTCTGATAGAGGAAAATAAATGGTGCCTCACACTCCAGATTAGAAATCCATTATTAAAGCTTTCCACAAAAACAAGATGATGTTTTTCCTTTCTCTTTTTTCTTCTCTCAGTGGGGAAATGAACATTGAGTTCTAGACCAGAATTGAAGTTAGGTATTTATTTTTTTCCTAGAATTTTCATTTGAACAAACCAACAGAAAGTAGACTTGTGATTAAAACAATAATTTGTTCACACTTAGTAGTTGGCCTCAGAAAACTAACCATCAGTTTCTCTTCTCAAAGTCCCAGAATGTGTAGTTGCTAATCTGTGTTGTACACCTGGGCTTGTCATCACTGGCCTAGTTCAAAGGAACCTGGGACCCCCTCCTTTTCCTTACGTCTTTCCCTCTGATAGAAGCTTGGTAGGGGCCGAGAAAGTGGTAGAGAGGAGAGGTTTTTTGCTGCTGGTAACCCTTCCAATTAATGGTCTGCTCTTGTAGACGTGCCACGTAATATTTCTGCTACTTTATGATCAAGTGAACAGCCCAGAAGACTAATCCCTAGAATTTGTAAGACCTGGGAGTGAAAAGTTTACAATGAAGGATTAAAACCTGAGAAAAGAAATAAAATCTTGTATTCTTATGCTGCTACTCGCCCCCCCCCCCCATAAGTGGGTGGAACTGTTAACCAGTCTCCACATGAAGCTTTCTTTTTATTCTTTTTCCTCATCTATAGGATCACAGATGAAGTTTGTTTATAAATACAGCATCGCCTGACCTTTAAAACATGTTCTTTTGTTGTTGTTTTAATCAGATACAGGAAACTTTCTTTGCAAGCTGTTGCAGCCAGCCATTACCTTTAGTTTAGGCTCTGGCAGCTTCTGGAACCTGAGACCTGTTCCTGGCCCTGCTCTGGAGTAACGCCTGCCTTCACACAGCCTCTGGGACCCATGGCAGGCATAGCAGTCAAACAGGCATTGTGACATGATATACAGTTAAGTTTAGAAATCAGGGTTCACAGCAAAATTGTGAACTAGGCAATGGTTTTGGTGTCTTAAACTTCTTTTTTATTCCTTGGCATGTTATATCTTCTGCCCTCTAAAAATGGGAAGAAAGAAAAGAAAGGAGTAACAGTTTGAATCCTTACCAGGTACAGTGCTGTGCTTGGCACTGTACGTGCCAATATTGTTAACCCCTCAGTGACCCTCTGGAGTAAGATAGATTTGACTTGTACCCTTGCAATATGCATCATAGGTGTGGTCCCACCGTTTACCCTCCCTCTGTCAAATCCTCCGCTCCCCTCCCGTCTCCCTCCATTTCTCTCCTTCATCCTGGGCTATAGTTATGATCTATCTTTCATAAGAAAGTGTGAGTAAATATAAATTGGTTTCATAAAAGTACTGAGTACATTGGATACTTTTTCTTCCATTCTTGAGATACTTTGCTAAGGAGACTATGTTCCAGCTCCATCCTTATAAACATAAAAGAGGTAAAGTCTCCATCTTTTTTAAAGGCTGCATAGCATTCCATGGTGTACATATACCAGAATTTATTAATCCATTCATGGGTTGATGGGTACTTGGGCTTCTTCCATGACTTGGCAATTATGAATTGAGCTGCAGTGAATAATCTGGTGCAAATATCTTTGTTGCAAAGTGATTTTTGGTCTTTTGGATATACTCCTAGTAGAGGAATTGCAGTATCAAACGGCAGATCTATTTTTAGATCCCTGAGTGTTTTCCAAACTTCTTTCCTAAAGGAATGTATTAGCTTGCATTCCTACCAGCAGTGCAGAAGTGTTCCCTCTTCTCCACATCCATGCCAATATCTATAGTTTTGGGATTTTGTTATGTGGGCTACTCTTACTGGAGTTAGATAATATCTCAAAGTGGTTTTGATTTGCATTTCTCTGATGATTAAAGATGATGACCATTTTTTTCATGTGCCTATAGACCATGTGCTTCTCTGTTATCTTCAGAGAAGCTTCTGTTCAAGTCTCTTGCCCACAATGAAATGGGATCACTTGTTCTTCTCTTATTAATAAGTTTGAGTTCTCTGTAGATTCTGGTTATCAGACCTTTGTCAGAAACATAACTTGCAAATATCCTTTCCCATTCTGAGGGCTATTGTCAGTGCTATCACCAAGGAAGCAGGCCGGACAATGGCTGTAAGCTTGAAGCTTGCAGGAGGTGGGCCTCCCCATATGTGTCGAGGAAAAGGCCCCAAGCAACTTGTGCAGCTCCTGTTTATGGAGAACATACACCCCTCCCCCGAGCCCCACCCCCTTCACTAGAGTTTGACAGCCGATCAATTTCCAATTGCCAGTGTCTGTTCCTTAAGGTCCAGTAACTGCCACTTTGTCTCTGCAAACCTGCTGTCCCCATCAACTGCTACTTTGTCTCTTCAGACCGGCTATTCCAATTCCTACATATCTTTCTACATAGGTTGCTACAGGCTGTCTACTTGCTTTACTTACTGTGTTCTAACTGCTCTAAAAAGCAGTGGAGAAGGTTTTTAGTTTGATCAGATCCCAGTAATGTATTTTTGGTATTGCTTCAGTTGCCTGGGGGTCCTTCTCATAAAATATTCTCCCAGGCCATTATCTTCAAGTGTTTCCTCTGCACTCTCTCCAAGAATCTATAGTTTTGTCTTTAGTTTAAGTCTTAGCCAGTGAAAATCAATTTTTGTTAGAGGTAAAAGGTGTGGGTCCAGTTTCAGTCTTCTACAAGTCACCAGCCAGTTCACCCAGCATCATTTGTTAAATAGGAAGTCTTTCCCCATATATATAATATTTTTTATTATTTATATATATATATGTATATATATAGTTGGGTTTTTTTTGAGACAGAGCCTCAGGCTGTCACCGTGGGTAGAGTGCTGTGGCATCACAGCTCACAGCAACCTCCACCTCCCAAGTAGCTGGAACTACAGGCACCCACCACAACTCCTGGCTATTTTTTAGTTGCAGCTGTCATTGTTGTTTGGCGGGCCTGGGCTGGATTCGAACCTGCCAGCTCAGGTGTATGTGGCTGGCGCCTTAGCCACTTGAGCCACAGGTGCCAAGCCCCAATTTATATTTTTGATAGGCTTATCAAAGATCAAATGATGATAAGTATCTGGATTCATCTCTTGGTTCTCAATTCTGTTCCATATGTTTACCTCTCTATTTTTGTGCCAGTACCATGCTGTTTTAATCCCTATAGATTTATAGTATAGTCTAAAGTCTTGTAGTATAATTCCACCTGATTTGTTTTTATTTCTGAGTAATGTCTTGGCTATTCGAGGCTTTTTCAGTTTCCATAAAAATTAAATACTAATTTTTCCAGATCTTTAAAGTGTGACAGAGGTGTTTTAGTAGGGATTGCATTAAATCTGTAGATTGCTTTGGGTGGGTAGTATGGACATTTTAACAATGTTGATTCTTCCCAGCCATGAGCATGGTATGTTTTCCCTTTGTTGACATCTTCAGCTATTTCTTTTCTCAGAGTTTTATAGTTCTCTTTATAGAGACCTTTCACATCCTTTGTTAGGTACACTCCCAGATATTTCATTTTCTTTGGCACTACTGTAAAAGGAATAGAGTCCTTGACTGTTTTTTTAGCTTGACTATTGTTGGTATATATGAATGCTACTGATTTGTGAGTATTGATTTTGTATCCTGAGATGCTGCTGTATTCCTTGATCACTTCTAAGAGTTTTAAAGTTGAGTCCCTGGGGTTTTCCAGGTATATAATCATATCATCTGGGAAGAGTGAAAGTTTGATCTCCTCTGATCCTATATGGATACCCTTGATTGCCTTCTCTTGCCTGATTGCAGTGGCTAAGACTTCCATTACAATGTTAAAAAGCAGTAGAGACAATGGGAAACCTTGCCTGGTTCCTGATTTGAGTGGAAATGTTTTCAATTTTACTCCATTAAATATAATATTGGCTGTGGGTTTTCTGTAGATGGCCTCTATCAGTTTAAGAAATGTCCCTTTTATACCTATTTTCATAAGTGTTCTGATCATGAAGGG
Organism: Otolemur garnettii; assembly: GCF_000181295.1. NCBI lineage: Eukaryota > Metazoa > Chordata > Mammalia > Primates > Galagidae > Otolemur > Otolemur garnettii. The sequence goes on along the minus strand of NW_003852458.1, from coordinate 9,055,446 downwards.
ATGCTGGATATTATCAAAAGCTTTTTCTGCATCAATTGAGAGAATCATATGGTCTTTGTTCTTTAATTTGTTTATGTGATGAATTATATTTATACATTTATGTATATTGAACAGCCTTGAGACCCTGGGATAAAACCCACTTGGTCATGCTATATAATTTGTTTGATGTATTGCTGGATTCTATTTGCTACGATCTTATTGAATATTTTTGCATCAATATTCATTAGAGATATTGGTCTATAATTTTCTTTTCTTGTTGGGTCTTTTCCTGGTTTGGGGATCAGGGTAATACTTGTTTTGTAGAGTGTGTTGGGAAGTAGTCCTTCTTTTTCAGTGTTTTGGAAAAGGTTAAGTAATAGGTACTAGTTCCTCTTTAAAGGTTTGGTAGAATTCTGATGTGAAGCCATCTGGTCTCAGACTTTTCTTTTTGGGGAGATTTTGTATAGTTGATGCTATTTCAGAACTTGATATAGGCCTGTTCAACATATCCACTTCTTTCTGGCTAAGTCTAGGAAGGTGGTGTGCTTCCAAGTATTGGTCAATTTCCTTCAGATTTTTCTATTTATGAGAAGAGAGTTTTTTGTAATGTTCATTAAGGATTTTTTTAATTTCTGAGGAGTCTGTGGTTATTTGGCCTTTATCATTTCTGAATGATGAAATTAGGGATTTTACTCTTTTATTTATGGTTAGGTTAGCCAAAGCTTTATCTATTTTATTGACCTTTTCAAAAAACCAACTTTTTGATTCATTGTTGTATAATCCTTTTGTTTTCAATTTCATTTAATTCTGCTCTAATTTTGATTATTTCTTTTCTTCTGCTGGGCTTGGGGTTGGAATATTCTTCCTTTTCCAGTTGCCTGAGATGTCCCATTATGTTGTTGATTTCCTCTCTTTCCATTCTCTTGAGGAAGGCTTGCAATGCTATAAATTTTCCTCTTAGGACAGCCTTTGCAATATCCCACAGGTTCTGGTAGTTCATGTCTTCATTATCATTTTGTTCTAAAAGTTTGGTAATTTCTTTCTTAATCTCATCTGTGATCCAGCTATCATTCAGCGTAAGATTATTTAGTTTCTATGTGAGTTTGCAAATTACTATTGTTATTGAGTTCAACTTTTATTCCATAATGGTCCGAGAAGGTACAAGGAATAATTTCTATTTTTTTTAATTTGCTGAGGTTAGACTTGTGACATAAGATGTAATCAACTTTGGAGGATGTTCCATGGGCTGATTAGAAGAATGTGTATTCAGTTTTGTTAAGATGAAATTTTCTGTAGATGTCTGTAAAATCCAATTGTTGAATGGTTAAGTTTAAATCTAAAATTTCTTTGCTTAGTTTCTTATTGGAGGATCTATCCAACACTGCCAAAGGAGTGTTAAAATCTCTGACTATTATGGTGCTGTAGGAAATCAAGTTGTTCATGTCAGTTGGAGTGTTTCTTATAAGTTGAGGCACATTCTGGTTGGGTGCATAAATATTAACTGAAATCTCATCATGTTGAGTGTTTCCCTTCACAGATATGAAGTGACTGTCTTTATCTTTCTTTACTTTTGTTGGTTTATAGCCTATTGTATCTGGGAATAAAATTGCAACACCTGCTTTTTTCTGATTTCCATTTGCCTGAATTATAGATGACCATCCCTTCACCCTGATTCTATATTTATCTTTTAAGATAAGATGAGATTCTTGAATGCCCCAGATATCTGGCCTGACTTTTTGTATCCAGTCAGCAAACCTGTGCCTCTTTAGAGGATAGTTTAAGCCATTCACATTAATTGAGACTATTGATAAGCCTGGTAGTATTTTGGGTGTCAAGTGTTTTGAAAATCCAGTGGACATTGTTAATCCTTTTGCCACTGTGGAATTTGGGATTTGATCAAAAGTTTCTAAGTGAGTTTACTTTGATGGTGGAGCATTGTGCTGGTCATTGTGGAAGATAGGTCTGAGAATATCCTGGAGGGCTGGTTTAGTTATGGCAAATTTCTTCAACATGTGAATGTCATTAAAGTATTTAATTTCTCCATCATAAATGAAGCTCAGTTTAGCTGGATACAGGATGGGTTGAAAGTTATTTTGTTTTAGGAGGTTAAAGGTCAATGGCCACTCTCTTCTAGGTTGAAAAGTTTCAGCAGAGAGATCTGCAGTCATTCTAATATTCTTCTTGTAGTTTATGATTTTCTTACTTCTGGCTGCTTGCAGGATTTTCTCCTTCATGTTAACTTTGGCGAAGTTAATTATAATGTGTCTGGGAGATGCTTTATTTGGATTGAGTCGTGCTGGGGTTCTGAAACTGTCTGCTATCTGAATTTCGGAATCTCTTACAATGTTTGGGAAGTTCTCCTCTTGGATTATCTCTTGGAGCAGAGCATCTGGGCCTTTTGACCCAACCTCATCGCCTTCAGGAATTCCTGTAAGGCAAATGTTTGCTTTTTTTTAATTATTCCACAGCTCTCTGAGAGAATGATTCATTTCTGCTCTCTATTTCTCTTCCTCTTTGAGCATTTGGGAGCATTCAAAAGCTTTGTCTTCAATGTCAGAAATCCTTTCTTTTGCCTGCTCCATTATATTACTGAGGGATTGTACTATATTCCTATATCTTAGAAGGCTGCAACTTCTTTTCTCAATGTATCAAAATCTTTGGTGATTTTGTCTTTGAATTCATTGAATTCTTGAGACAACTTTTGAATTATTCCTAGAATTTCTATTTCCAACTTTACTTCCATTCTATTAATCTTATTTGCCATCCAAATTCTAAACTTGATTTCTGATATCTTAGCCATTTGTTTATGAATGGGATCTTCTGGTGAGGCTGCTTTGTCATTCCTTGGGGGAGTTGTCTACTCATGTTGCCAGAGTTTTTCTGCTGATTCCACTCCCCATGAATGTTTTTCACCATCTGGCTAGATGAGTAGGCAGGGTGAAATTGGATTGGGGGCTCCTGGGGTTGTAGTTAACAAGACCTTTGCCAAATAGCTGGGACTGGTGACTGCAGCTTTTCCCCTACAGCTTTACAAAGGACCCGTACAGTACTATTGCCTGAGACTCTGGGGACCTGCTTGGTGTGGTGGGACTAGGTGTATTCAGCTGATCTCTGTCCAATCCTAGTGAATCAGTGACTCGGGTTGAAATCTCAGCTGTGGAGAAATACAAGCAACTAAGACATCCCACCCTCCATGGGCAACAAGTGGAATAGGAAAATCAAACCTTCCCACTACAACAGAACCGAGGTACCACCTTGGAAGGTCCTCGAGTAATTTTCCCATTTCAAGAGTTCTAAATCGATTGTTCAGTGAGCACCAACTTTCTAGTGGGAGAGTTCAAAGGTCTTCTGCAACTAAATAGCAGGGGTCTACTGGCAGCTCAAGTGTGGCTCACTCTGGTACTCCATGGAGTCAGAAAGGCCCACCCAGTAGATGAGTTGGACCAAAAGGGTTGATGTCTCTTTCCCCACCTTGCACCTCCTTCACCACCAGTCTCTGGTAACCCAGTCTCTGTAGCCTAGTTCTGTCCAATAAGCAAATGTGCCAGGGCTTTGCACCTGCCAGAGTCAAAGGAAAGTCAGTGCCTCCTCAACTGGCCACCACCCTCTGCCACCAACAGGCAAGGGGAGCTGAAGCTGCCTGCCTCAGGTACTCAATGGCAACTGGGGAGTGTTCCATCTGAGCTCAAGAAATGTTTTTCTCCCTCAGCCACTGTACCTTTGCCCCCACCGCTCTGCAGCTCTGGTATCCCTGTAGGGTGAGGTCTGGCTCCCTCTGGCAGTCATCAAAGTTGGAGAGGTATCTCTCCAAAATTAGACCCCAGTGGGATTGCTCTATTAATGCTGACGCTGGGTGGGAGGTGTCTCCACTTAGGTTCCTGGGTCAGTCGTTCCAGAGTCTCCACCCATCACGCAGAGACCCAAACTTCTGCCCGCTGCTGAGTTGCACTTTCTCAGAGCCAGGACAGACACCTTTCCCCCTGTGCCCTTCTGCACTGTCCCTGGATTCACAGATACAGTGTAGCTGCACTGTCTCAGTCCCTGCAATGCCCTAGCAAAGAACCACGGACATTCTGGTCTCTGCAGGGGTTGGACTTCTAGACCACTAGGCAAGGGGGAGAAGGGTAGACTGGCAGTTCAAAGTGGCGGGGAAAATACTTGTTCAACCTTCTTGCCAGACCAGAGAATTCCCAGGCTCACAGCAGGGGCTCTCTGGAGAAGGAGTCCCAGCTTCCAGCAACTCCCTCTGGTGGGGTGAGAGAAGAGAACCTCAGTTCACCGCTCAGTAGGAGAGATCCCACAGCAAGCAAGCAACTGTCGGGTGAGGGGACGGACACACGTCCTCTTTGGGATGAGTTCTGTACCTGAAATTTATTTCCTTGGAGTTGCAGCTTGCCTCAGCAGAGAAGACATGTAATTATCTATCTCTTCTCTCAGCTCGACTCCCACCCTTTGGCTTTGCTGGGTTTTTTCTGGCCGTTATCTCTCCCTCTGGACTGGAGCTTCCTTTAAAAGCTGGCTCCAGTCAGCCATCATCCTCCACGGCCCCTTGTTCTTGCTGATCCATCCTTCTACCATTTGTGGCCCTGGAACAGTCTCTAGGTCACACTGCTTCTCAGCCTCCCAAAGTGGTAGGATTATAGGTGTGAGCTAGGAACAATTTTTTTTTTTTTTTAAATAGAGCTGGTGAGATAGATCTTATATTTCCCTTCTAAAGGTAGACAAATCGAATTCTATAAAAGTTTAATAGTCTGATTAAAGTCTAGTGAAAAACAAAGAGCAAAACCAAGCCCAGAGTCCCTGTATCCTGCCTCTGGGCTTCCTTTTTCTTTTGTTAAACTTTTCTGTCTGGCAAGTACCATTATCATTAATGACACAACGAAAGTGTTTTGTTCTCAATATTGTATACTGGAAGTGAGTTCTCAAGTATAACTTTCAGACCACAATGGCAAAGAAATGTAGTCACAGTTGTCATTTACTGGAAATGAGCAAAGCTTGGGTACTTTGGAGATATAAATGAGAGTTCTATTTCTAAAACAGGTTTAGATTTTATTTTTATTGCAGTCTGGATTCTGAAGGGATAGGAGAATTGTATCATTATGAAGTTGAGAATAAATCTTTGTGAATAATGTTTTTAGTTTGGGTTAATTTAATTAGTATAAAAAGTATACTCCTGTATACCTTTACTCACTCTATGCTCCTTTTGTCATGCAAACTATATTTAGACTATTGTCTAAATTGTTATTAATATGTTCTCATGAGCATGTGACTATTTTTAGATGTCACATGCTCATCAGAGCATACTGATAATAATTGCTTATGCATCTTATTTATAATCTTCTAGAGGAAAAGTTACAAAAATACCTTGTTCTCTTTTATATTCACATGTTACCTTTATATTTACTTTATCTAAATATTAACTTTTACATGACATTTTGTATTTACCTTTGCTGAAGTTCTTCATTTCCTTACATAGATTTAAATTATAGTCAAGAGGAATTATAAAAGGTAAACTAAGTTTATTAATCCTATTTATTTTGAACCAAATGTGTTACCAAAAGCCAACAAATATGAAGGGTTTTGTTTGTTTTTGTTTTGTTTTGTTTTGTTTTTAAGAAAAATCCTTTTTTGGGAATTATTCTTGAAATAATTTTCAGCAACATTAAAAAGTATCCCAACATGAATAAATAAGGTATTTCTTTGTTAGGATAATTCATCATCAATAAGAGTCTCAGCTAGTTTAATTTTTTTTTATTTTTTAAAGCTTATTCTTTTATAGTTTGTTAATTAGACTGTGTGTAGCCAAGATCTGTCTGTTTGGGGGGGAAATTTACCTTTGAAAAAACATTAATCCTTACATGGTTTTTGCCTTTTATTTCTCTCTTATAATGGAAATGCCTGCAAAAGCAACAAAAAAAAAATTATAATATGGGGTGGAGGGAAGTGGAACACAGTCCAGCAACCAGTGTAGCTGTTAAAAATTTCTTATGTAATTAAATGAGTGGCATTCTATAACTTTATGTTTATGTGCATAAGGACATACTTTTTTTTTTTAAGCTAAAAGCAATACTAATGCTAAGAGAAGCTTTCTAAAGCACCAAGCCAACTCATGAATGGAAAGAGAAAAGACAGTAATTTTTGCTCCTCCCTAGTCCCCACCACCTGGAGGTTGGAGATCATAGGATGAAGCCTTTACAGAGAAAATGAAAGTTTGCCCGTGACAAAGATTTTTGTATTACAGTATATTGAAGAAAAAGGGCCTTCTATTCTAAAATCTCAAAACCCTAAAGACTATTTTCAGGGAATGTGTTTACCGTGTCACTATTTCATTTAGCTAGTCTTCCCCCTTGAGAGTATCTCTGTGACCACAAACTATTATTACCTCTGCAGATAAGAACTGTTTGTAATAACAAATGTTCTCTGCTTCTGAGTTGGCAGAGTTTCTCCAGTGCAGTCTTGTGTGGACTGTTGTCATTTCTCCTGAGCAAGTGCTGTATAAAGGCCAGTAACATCCAGCAAGGATAAACTCAGTGTGAATAAGCTCATCCTATCCTTTTGTTCTGTGTACCTTGATGAACTTGATTTAGCAAATCCCATTCTTCCTTTCTGTGCACTGCATCAGTCATCCTAGTGATGGGACAGTCATGTACTTATCATACAGTATTCTCCAATATTTTATATCTGTCAGGGGGGCGTGTAGAAAATAGTTCAATTGATTTAAGCGTGGAGATCAGTTCGGAAAGGAGAAGGAATGGGAAGGGGCAGTGATAATTAGGCTCCTTTCATGATGTTTTGGCAAGCCCAAAGAGAGATTTGCCCTTGGCTTCCTTGTGCCATCAAAGTTTTGAGTATTCTCAGGCCAAGTTCAGCCTTTGCAGCCCCCCTTTCCAGCAAATTATGGTGAGCCTTGAAGCTTTAGGTGGAAACAGGTGATAGAGGTAAAATGCCTATAATCCCCTAGTTCTCTCTCTACTTTTGCATCTGTATGTTTCATACTATAGTCCTAAGGTGTGTTTGTTTCTCTCTGTTATCATACCTTTATCTCTCTCACCAAAGATAAGAGCAGGCATGCAGATGTACATACTTCTGATAGCTGTGCTTCTCCTAGTGAGCTCAGAGAGTGAGGAATGTACATATCTTAGAGCTAGAAAGCAGCCTCTAGTGGTCCGTAGACATGTTCTCTTTTATAGCTTCCAATCTGTTGGAGTGCTTTGAATCAGAAATACAAATTCAGACAGCATTTACTGATTACTAGTTTGCCTGGGGTTCTACTCATTGCTACAGGTACAAAGGGGAATGAATGGTCTCAGCATTCAGCGAGCTTAGAGGGTATTGGGGGAAGAAAGCACAGGAACATCTAGAGGGCTCGCATGGTGGGGATGCCCCAGGACATCAGAGTGGTGCACTGGGTAGGGGTGCTGGAAAAGTTACCCCGGGGACAATGGCACCTGAGCCAAGTCCTGAAGAATAGGAACTTGTTGTCATTTGAATCTGGGGTGATGAGGTATGTAGTACTATTTGTTCTGGTGGCAGGTGACATGAACAAAGGCTTAAAGACTTGGTCCCTTCGGAAACAATCATTTCCTACAATTTGTGCCTTCTCTGTTGTTGATCATCAGGTCTTTACCAAGGAAGGTACCTGAAAGAAAAAAATAGTGCCACCACATTTTAGAAACACTTAACAGAAAATATGAGCATGTATGGGCTTTTATAGAAAGCAAAATAGTAAAGGAATGTTCGTTTGGCTCAGGTGAATGAATTGTGGACATTAAGAGCAAAAATCATTCTGCTGTGAAAAAGAGAGCTGCTTATTTGGGATTAAGTTCATTGTGATAACGTGAGTCTTATTGTTATGCTAGCAAGGGGATTTATTACTATTTAACAGTTGTTTATTACTTCAGAATTTAGGCCCAGGATTTCATTTTGACATTTAAAGAATTAAAGAGAGATTACCATAACACAAGTATTAGAAAGCACTTGGGTCTTAAGTCACTTAAAAAGAAAATGGTGAATTACCCTACATCTTTCTTGAAGCCTGTAAGTCAGTGGTTCTCAACCTGTGGGTCGTGACCCCTAGTAACAATGAAAATATATCCTGCATATGAGATATTTATATTACGATTCATAACAGTAGCAAAATTACAGTTATGAAGTAGCAATGACAATAATTTTGTGGTTGGAGACACCACAACATGAGGAACTGTATTAAAGGGTCATGGCATTAGGAGGCATTAGGAAGGTTGAGAACCACTGCAGTGTAAGTACTGAAGGGAGAAAAAGAGAAAAATTAGGTGCAGGAAGGGGATTCAGGTATTTACCAAGGTTGTGATGAAGTGAATAAATAAGGCATATTGAGACCAGGAGTCCTTAGGCCTGCTCAAAGCATTTTTAGGGCTACACTTTGTTCCTGTGTCTTTTCTGAGTCTCCTCCTGGGGACAGAAAGAAAGAAGCAGAATGATAAGAATGAAAAAATCTGCAACACCTCAATAACCCTGGATATTTGCACATAAATTCAACTCCTCCTAGTTTATTGCACTTCAAAACATTTCATTTGATTTCTACGATGATCAGATAAGGAGAATAAGGCAATGGATGAAAAGAATTTAAGGGACCAAATGACTGTTCAGTGACAGAGCTAAAACCAAAAACCTGGTCTTTGGATTCCTAATATAGTATTCTTTGCTGCCACACTATACCGCATCTCTTTATTAGGATTTATTTTTAAATGCTAGAGATCCGGCTCTTGCTCTTCCTTTGTGAATCACTAATGTATGCAGCTGCCACAGCACACGGGGAGGCTCAGCCTGGCACGCTTAGAATACAGTGCTAACGTGGGAGCCAGTCAGGCTTGGGCTTCATAGCTAACCTGTGTTGAATATTGAAACTGTGACATTTTTTCATCTTTCTGCATCTCATTTTCTCTCTTTGCTCGATCCGTGTTATGTCTTGGAACCAAATGTGAATGGAATCATCTAGTTCCGATGTTCTAACTGTAAGGACACACTTGGTGCCAGTTTCCTGGGCAAGCCATATGGTTTGCCCCCAAATTAACGTTGTGTTTTCATTAGTTTAGTGGGGGTCTTGGGAATTGTGTTTAGGCCATTTTATGCATAATTCTATGTCACATTTTATATAGGAATTTAATTCCTTGGTAGATTAGAGAAATGTTAAATGTGGGTTGTATAAATAATACCAGCTAACATTTATTAAGCACTTGCTCAGTGTCAGACTCCTGCATTTCATTGAAGTCTTACAATAACTCTGAGAGGTAGGGTATGAATAGATAAGAGCAGGCGTGTAGATGTACATGTTATACGGGGCAGGGCAGGTTTTACATGCGAGTCCTTTGGCTGTAGCCTGCACACCTAACCACTATGTTGTACTGTTTATGCAGAAAATGAAATGGTCTGTAAATAGTCTCTAATGGTAGAGTGCAGTTAATTCGGTCAGTTGAAATTCATGATTCCCCTTAAAACGGTGTTGGTTGTTCATTAAAATCCAAGTGGTTGCTTTCACACCAAATGTAGCTCTTGCTCAAATAATGAGAACAAAGTAAGAGCTCCCTGCAGAAAATGTTCTTCAGAGGTCTACAGATTGTTCGCTTTGTCTGAAGTCAGGTCTGGAATTCATTGTGACATGCTTTATTTGAGTTATATTAATGTAAGGAGACCTGACAACTGTAGAAGTTTGAATATTCATCATTAATTTCACCTACTTCATTTAGCTTCCGTGGCGTGTGCAAGGTTTAAAATCTTGAAAGGAAAACAGATAACGAGAACCAAAGTGAAAATGAGACTTTATTTTTACATCTATAAATTTTCTAATCCATTAAGTTCCAGAAACATATAACTTGTATTTAAAGGTATCTGTCCACATTGTATGTATTTTGCACCTGTTTTGACTGAATTAAGGTAATACAGTTTATCTTGTTTTAAAATGCATCCAAGGTTCCAATTCATTCATTCATGCGTGTATTCATTCAAAAACGGTCGAATACCTTTTATGCTTTGCACTGGTTTAAGTACACTATTTAAAACATTTTAATTACCGTTGCATTCCTGAGTTAATAAATCATCACACAGAATAAAATCTTGTTCATCGAATCCAGCTATCTGGAATTAATTGCCCCTGACCATATAATTGGTCTGACACGAGTTTGGGGAGAGAGATAAAGCAGAATGAAGTGTACTTTTAAATAAATCAAACATTGAGATGGCTAAAGATGACGGTGACATTGTAGGTGGTGCATTTAGATCCAAAAGGAAGCAGCAGAAACATTTCGTCACATTTGGGAGAAGATGCAGAATTGCTCAGTTAGCCTTCAACCTCAAGGGAAATATTAATTTAGGCTTCTGGTGCTTGCTACTTAAAAAGGAGCTTAATCATAATCAGAAGAAAAGGATCTGAAGGTCAGCTCCAGAGAGCTGGTGTTTCATCTGTTCCCGCAGATGTGCCTCAGAGGCCACTTCCGTATTGCAGGAGGGGTGGGGGTGGGAGGACAGGGCTGGAAGGAGGGAGTTATGGGTGAAAACCTGGTTTTCACTTTTATTCCCTGTTTTATTTGGTGTTTGAAGAAACGGTACTGTGGCTAAAAGCTACTGAAAAAATATGTCTGTAAGCCTTCTCAAACGTCTTACCAAGGAGCAAACTGAGGTTCAGACAAACTCCAGGAAGAGCGCTCTGTAAGAAAGTGAGTGTAGCTGTGCCACAGTAAGAAATCAGTAGACAATGTCTAAAATTGATTAATTGAGGAATAAATAGTATGGTGGACATCATATTTAAAAATGTGGATGTAAGAAGAAAACACTAAAAGAAAAGGTACGTTGAAATGGATTCCTTTTGAGAGCAGGTCTAGGGATGAGGAAGAGAGGGAGGGCGCCCTCTGTCTTATGCCTACATGTTACTTTTACTTTCTTGACAAATAAAAAAAAAAAAATTTTAAAAAGAAGACTTATGCATTTATGTTCTGTGTATGCTTCGTATCCTGCACAGATAGCTGCACACATTTTTCAAGGAGACCGTTTCCCGGAAGGGAAAAATAAGCAGGATATGAGAAGTGTACTTTTACTTTAGCTGCTACGAAGAATAAGGCTTGAGGGGTCAAATTTGTGGCAGGGTATTTCCCACCCAAATCATTTACACCTTTGGCTATCCACTTGGCATTCTTCCGAAATTATTTCGGGGACAGATGACTGTGCAAAGATTTTAAAGAGCTTGTACTTTGGAGACAATGTCCTCTGATCGTTCCTTTTTGTCCTATAGTCCTACCAATTCTAAATAAGAATTACTCTCTAACTACTCTTTTCGATGTTTCTTTTTTTAAAACAGGGAAACACACATAAAATCATGGAGAAATGTACGTTACCACTGACTGGAAAGCAATGTGTCAACCGCATTATTACTGAAAAGGTAAGTGCCTTTCTCTTATTTCCTCTCATAGCCGCCACCACCTTTTTTATTTATAAGCATTTTTAGAAATTTTTGTTACCTTTGGAAAATGTGTTATTTTGGTAGTCTTAGGATTAATTTAGTCTGTGGGTAATAGGAATAAGGAAATTCATCAATTTAATGTTTCTAAATGTAGAATTCGTGTGCAGCTCTCTGGAAACATACACACAGAATTGAACTACTGTCATTGGTAACTTTAACAATGTGATATAATTAGAGAAAAGGTTTTTTAACCAATATATTTTAACTAACGATATCAAAATAAATGATGTATGCAAAGTCAAGAGTATATTTATCATTCCGACCTTTCTTCTTTTCTAAATCACAAGTATAAATTGTTGGATTTCATTTTAGGAAATTCACTCAAAACTGGGTTTGAAACTTGGGTGCAAATTACAGTGCAGGCCAGCTGTTTTCTGTGTCACCCATATTTTCTGCCCTCTTTTATAAAGAGGGACATCAGAACACACCAGCCATTTTAAATGCTTCTCTAGACTTTTCTTCTTAGTTTGAAAATAAATGTTGGCCAGTGGTACAACTGAAAGTTGTTCAGATCTGAGAGAAGCATCACTGACAGCTGTGTGCAGTAGGTCACTTTTCTGACTGAGATTGGAACCCATTAGTCAGCTGAGAAGACGGTGCTTTCTTGATTTGTGATGAAGCCATAGAACAGAATTATCTGTATCAGCCTCCCCACCCCGTCAGTGCTGTTCCTTTTGCCAAGAGCTGTAGCAATCTTGTCTTGGCATTAATCTGGCTTGCGAACCTTCACTGGGCTGTGGCAACAACCACCCAAAAGCAGGCCTTTGAAATAGGTTAGGATATTTATAATACTTCCCAGAAGCCAGATTTTAAGAAGGTTTTATCCTAAATGGTCACTTCCCCAGAACCGTCTATGTGAGATACCATAAAGGTGACTTAACAGAGAACAAGTGGATAAAAGGGCAGAGTATTTGATCTCACCATTTCTTTGCTGAGTCTTTATCATTGATTGAAACCCTTCCAAACTATGGACAGGGCTTGTTGAGAGAAATATGTTACTGTGAAAATAAAGACAAAGCATTCCTTGATCCTGTTTTCTTTAGTAAAGTAGGAGTCCTTCTAAGGATAGTTCCAGCAACCGTCTTCCCCTTTCCTCCGTAAGCCCTCTGCACACTGTCTGATTCCCTGTGTGTCCTGCCTGGTTCTTTCCAATTCAGGGCTTCTCCCTGCAATGCCTCCTGCTTGTCCCTTTCCCCTCCTTAGGCCACCAGTCCTTTAAGCCTAATACAGTTTGCCTCTTCCATGGTGAAGAGGTCTTGCACCATATCATCGCAAAGCGATTCATCCTCAGAGTGGCCCACCGCTCATTTGGGCGTGCATCATCTAAAGTTTTCTGATGACATAACTTAATTGTTATTTAACTTTACGGCCATTTAAAAAACTTTAATACCTTTTCTTAATATCCACATTATTGTTTAATTCATCTATTCCTTTAAGCATGTTTTGAGTGCCTTCTCTAAACAAGACTGTTCCCAAGAATGGGTTACAGAAAGGAAGAGCATGCAGTGTCTGTCCTCAGGGAGCACATTGAGTTGGGGTTAGACAACCTGGCCTCCAGCATTGCCAGCAGTTAGAGTAATGCCCACGATAAGGCCATGGAAGAGACACACACCATGTACTAAGCTAGGGACATGGAGGAAAGCTGTCCAGCAGCCCGTGCAGAGGTATCAGGGAAGGCTTTTAGGTGGTACAAGCTTTTAATGTATTTTACAGGCATTTCACAATATGTACTTTTCCTCCTCCAGTCTCAGTTTTCTTTCTGTCTGCCTTAACACTCTTCCAACTTCAGTCATACTAAAATGCTGAGAATTACATTGCATTATCCCCTGCCCATGTTCTTCCGAGACTTTGCATATCCTGTATTTTTTCCTGCAGCATTTATGCCACCCCAGTCCTCTGACTAATTCCTGATCATGTTTATGTCTTAGCTTTATATAAGGTGGACATACAGTTCACAATTGCACACGAACTTTATGTCCACCCTGTGTTTCTTTTCCTTGAAGGTTTTCCCTGTCTCTCCCTGTATCTTCCTTGATTCCTTATACTTAGCCTACCTTAGCACTGGCCACCCTTATACTTAGCCTATCTTAGCACTGGCCACCCTTATTCTTAGCCTATCTTAGCACTGGCCACCCTTATACTTAGCCTACCTTAGTACTGACCACTGTATTGAGATAACCTCCAAGTTCTGCCTGTCTCATTCATCACTGTTTACCTAATATTTAGGATGGTGCTTGACCCATACTCAGGGAATACTTATACTTTTCTTGTTAAGAAAACTGATAGATGAATAATGGTTCTTCAGTGATAAGTAGGAGTTTTATAAGTTAGAGAGGAAAACGAAAGAGGATCTTCCAGGCAAAAGGAAGAGGGCATGGAGTCATGACAGTGTTAAGAAAACACGGTCTGTCAAATAACCTGTGAGTGGAAGTGGCTGGAGCGAGGACATGGCTAGATTGTGCAGGCTGAGGTAGAAAAGGTATTGAGGTGCCACATCATGGGGGTGGGAGTTGTAGATGCCTTGTTAAGAAATGTGGGTCTTATCTGGAAGGCAGCAGGAACCCTTCAGTGATTTTTAGTAGCCAGGAAAACAGTCAGAATTATATTAGAAAAACCACTGTACCCTCTATGTAGAATGGGGAAAAAAGAGATAAGGCTGAATCCAGTTAGAAGGGTCCATCAGTAATCTAGACAAGAAATGTCAAGTTCTTAGACCATGGGACAGAAGGAAATATTGAAAAGAGATTTAGGAGATAGCTTCATCCTAATTTGGAGATGAATCAGACATGGTTGATAAGGCAGAGGTGATTGCTAAGTGTTCTGGCTGGAGAGGATGGTTGACCTACTATATCCTTAATGAGCCCAGACCTGGAAGATATGGGGGGAGCAACAGAGACATGAAAAGACTAGGTTATTTTGTACATTCTCAATTTAATGTTCCTGAGACTATACAGTCAGAAATTTCAGGAAACAGTCGGAGATTTGAAGCTAGAGCTTATAAGAGAAGTCAGTATTGGACTAAACTCGTGGGGATCATTAGCATAGGGGGATAATTTGAGCCTTAACTGTAGACAACATTGTATAGCAAGAATAAGAAGGGCAGCTAAGTCTGGAACTTTGGGTTCATTAGGAAAGAGAATGTTACATGTTTATCACTGTGCTCTATACATGGTTGGTGCTCAGTAAATGCTTGTTGGATGAGTGAATGAGGATGCGGTGCCGTTAGGACTATGGGTGTGTCCAGCCCTGCCTCTAGCAGGTGTACAAGCAGAATCCTATTATCAACTCCAGGGAAAATTCCATTAGGATGCCTTTTGGACTTTGGAGGTTACTATGACCCTGATTTTGTAGATTTGAGCTGTTAAGAATGAGGTTATAAAAGATGCCTTACTCACCAGCACCTGGGCTGTGATTAACTGCTTTATCCATAATGTAGCCTTTTATGATAGGGATAAAGTAATTAGCTGATCTATCAGTAAGACAAAGTAGTTTCAATATTATGCTTGCTAACTGAACAATTTATTTTTAGGTTTTAGTCTCCATTTTTATCAAGTTTTTGTTTATACTTTATGTCACTACATGGAAACCTTCCTAAGTATTTCAAAAGTAGGTTTCCTTCTTTTTTAAATAACAGATGCTCGCCTTTCTAATACATGATCTTGGAAGCTAATTAAGGTTTGATGAAAGTGTTAATAGAAGTTTTTTAAAAGCAATAAGTTAATTTGCCATAAATTTTATCTCCCTGATTACTGAAGCCTTCTACTCATATTCATGATACCACAGTTATCTTGTCCCTAAATCATTCATGTACCTTCTCTTAATAACATAATGCAGAGGCTCTTTTTCTCTTATTTGTTCCATTTTTTAAAATTTATAGTTCATAACGCACAGGAAAGTAAATCAGTGTGAATAGCTCTGTGAAAGTGCCATTTTGGAATGAAGCAAACTAATGGAGTATATAGACATTCCTAAATTGTATTTATTTTTTCTCTTGGGACACACATTTCTTCTAAAAATTTATTTTGTAACATAAAAATGTACAAACAAAAGGGAAGTTTGCTGAAATATTTTCTCTGAAATTTCAACCCCCTATTTCAGTACTATCAACCAAGTTATCTGTGAATTCATCAAACAAACCAAGAGGGCAAGTATCACTGGTCCCAGTGATGTTTTGTTCCTGGGGAAAAATATCTATCAACTGGAGATCATAGTCATTTCAGGCAGGTGTCCTCAAACTATGGCCTGCGGGCCACATGTGGCCCACCTAGGACATTTATCTGGCCCGCCAGGTGTTTTTGCCACCGCTGCCTGTCCTGCTTAGCAGCTGACTTATCCCGGGGCCTGCAGTCTGACCCCCAGTCTGAGAGACAGTGCACTGGCCCCGTGTTTAAAAAGTTTGAGGACCCCTGTTTCAGGGCTTTGATCTGGATTCACACACAAGTGGGATATGAAGTACTAAGGAATAAGCTTGTACAATGTTACTGCTATGTCCCAGTAATGGTGCTCCTATTATGTTTTCTTATTATGTTTGTCCTGAATCATAATCTTGGGAAGTAGTTTTTTATGATAAACATCTACAAATACATTGAGAGGTTCACCAAAGGTTTCATAGCTGTTGGGCAGCAGACTGAAATTCTCCTTCAGTTCATAAGCCAGAGTTCTTTCCTTTACATGTTACTGGGTCTTGGTGTTAGCCTTCTAGCAGAAACATATTTGAAATTGACATTTCAGGGTTTTGACTTCCCAGGTAGATGGTAATAAAAATGCTCCTGTAAATAATGCTGAATTTAGATTAAATCCAGAGGAGAAGGACGATCTGCGGAGTGTCACAGTTAAGTCCAAGATTAGGAAGCAAACCACAGGAGCCGAAAGAAAGATACCCAGTGCGCTGAAGGATGACTGTAGATCCAGAGAGTTAAAGTCTTAGCGAAGTGGCTTTTTTTTTTTTTAGAGCTTCACATCAATAAACAATCTTGACAGGTGAGCCTCCTGCTATTGCAAGTATGTGAGCAGGGGCCATCTGAAAAGAATATTTTGAATAATTTTAGGGGGCAAGGCTATACTAAATGACTTGGGAGGTCCCTTCCACACAGATTATCATATTTCTAAGTGTGAAAGGGTGTGTTCTAAATCAGATACAAACAGCTTGACCTTAGCTGGTCCATTCTACCAGCGGAGGCCGAGCTGGACCATTGCACTGCCATCTCCTGTTATTACAGACCAACATGTTACGGTTTCTGGGGAGGCTGGCCTTCTCATGCTTGCCCTAAACATCAGCATCTTCACTTGATTCGCACATCAGAGGGGTATTCTTATGCTCTCCTCTCATGACCTAAGTGCTTTTTATGGAACTTAAAGAGAAAATCTGAATAGATCCCTGGGTATATGTCAGGGCCAAGATAGTTTTTTTTTTTTTTAATAATTAGTCACTTCAAAGTGCTGCCTTTTGTTTCCTGTTACTCTTTACCCAGCACCTTTTGTCAACTTTTTTCCAATCGTCCCTGTGTTTTTACTGTCCAAATATCCCTATCCTCCTTCCCTCTTTTTCTTCGTTTCTTTCCTCTTCAAATCATGATTAATCACTTCATTGAAATTTGACCAAATGTTTTAGACTTAAAAAAAGGAAAGTAGTTTTAAAACACTGGTTACAATAGCATCAAATGCCATCCGTGGTCAACACTCATCTATTGTCTGGCTTCCATGCTGTTCCACAGCTAATTGCTGATTGGGGAGCCGGCATTTATTTTCACCGAAATGTAATAGTTACTGTAGACATTTTTTTCAGTTCTAATTTTCTGATTCTTTTGTCCTGGGTTTTGTCTCTTTTTTAGGAATTTGAGAGGTTATTTGTGTTTTGTGCCATAATTATTGTTAAAAAATCACCATTGTCGTTTTCTTAACCCTGACAGGCTGTGTTCGACGTGGACAAGAAGAAAGGACTAACTCTGATTGAGCTCTGGGAGGGCCTGACAGTGGAGGACATAAAGGAGAGCACGGGGTGTGATTTTGCAGTAAGTGTTTCTGTGAACAAATCCAGCCAATTACCCTATATCATGGGCTTGCTCAATGGGTGTTTTTAGGGCATGAACCATTAATTTATGATCATTTTTGGAGTTGACCTTTGCAGTAAACAAGAGTGAAAGGAAGGGTGCCTCCAGATGGGAGCAGGTGGGAGCAGAGCCATGCTCTGACTCATAGGCTGAGGTTTCGCTCAGGACATAGCTGCAGGAAGGAGGGGGAGGGACCACCAGGAACTGCTAAAAGCAGAAGGCAGAGCCTGAGCTCTAGGCTGCTATATGTGCAGTCCCTTGCCACCCTGTTCTTTGGTTCTGTGTCTCCTGTGGTTAAACTTGGTTAATTGAAGAATGTATGCCACCTATGGGGAAATGATACTTCCTCATTATTAAACACATATGATTTATGACTCTGATTGATTTCTATTCCTTATTATTGCATCTATTGTCAATATTAAAATGTTGGGCTTCTGATACCACCAGATTTATAATCATGAAATAGGTGTATCCTGCATTTGAAGATGAATTTAGTGGATAAAACACTCAGACTTCACAAAGCCGAATAAAATTCCTTTTTAAAACCAAAAAATACTGTAATTTCCCTTTAAAATAAGTGTATCCTCATAAATCACCAATCACCTAGCTAATGGGGGTTTGTAGCCTGGTTCAGCCCATTTAAAGTGATTCAAAAGTAAAGATGAAAAGTCTCTGAAGAAATGAAGGAAAGGGATTTGATTCTCAGATACCTTTTAAAGAACCTATTATACTAATTAAAATGAAATATATTTATTATATAATGAGAAGAGAATATGTTAATGTTACAGCTGCCATCTTAGAAAAACGAACTTAACCAAGTTATTTGATACGTCGTGCATATATTTTATGTCTTCTGTGCGTACTACATGGCTGGCTCATACCTATCAGTGCATTGAAATTATTTTTTAAAGATAATTTTTGTTGCATAATTCATTATTCACTTAATAACTGTTCCTGGTACTGTACCAAGGTCTTTGTCTATTAACCTTTTCTGAACTTTCCCTTTGAAAAAGGAAGTTTCCTAGTCATACCTTACACGAAAAACACATCTTTAATTACTTTTTCAATAATCTTAGTGAGGGGAGAAAAGGGATTGTTTATACCTGAAATAAATAAATAAATAAATAGCAAACAGTTCTTAATCAGTTGTTCTTTATTTTTTTTCTACGTGGAAGAGTTAACCTCTTCCTCAGGTAACATTTGTGAGATGTACAGAATGTTCAATTTTCTGATGCAAAAAAGAATATACAAAGGAAGACTTGCCTTGTTACATAGGGTTCTTTTTCATCCATATGTGTAAATCAGCAATCAAAAAGATGCATTTTTACTGTTTTTACCAAAAAAGGTGCTATTTCCCATATTTTGATACACTGAAAAATACCTCTGTGGTCCTCTTGTATCTTGTATATCACTACAATCCCCTCTTTCCACACTGACATACATACACTCTTGTTTCCTCTAAATTAGGCTATTGAGATGAAAGGTTAATTTGTATGTCACTGTTGTCCAAATAGTGAAAAGGCATCCTGTTAACTGAACCTTTGAAACAGAGAACTAGGTTTTGAGGTTCTGATGATCAACAGCACCTCTTCAGATCCTGACATATAAAATCACTTATAGTGGGTTGTTTCTCTGATTAATAAAATGTTCTGCTTAATAGCTGGGTTATCCATAAGGATATAGTCAATAATATGAATACCTTGAGGGTAACATTTCTTTTTCTGTTTATTTAGAAGATCTTCCATGTCAAAATTCGAAAGACATTTCATTTGGTTGTTACCATACAAGTAGCCTTGGTCTCTATATTTGACTATCTACCAGTTACTCAAGATTTCAATTTCATAGGCAGCATTATATTCTATATGTAACTATTTACCAGTTACTCAAGATTTCTGTTTGAGAAAAGGCCCTATACCTTAGCCTTCAATGTATACCTAGCATGGAGTGTTCTAGAAGGAAATGAATTAGCCAGGTTGTTACCTCATAAGGAAAAATGGTAAACACCTAGTACAAAACACTTTTAAAATGTGTAGGTAAAAGTTCTGTATACCTAAGAATCTGAGCAAGTGAATAGGCAAAAGATATAGAATGTGGACATCAGAAAATACTGAGAATTCTAGAGAAAAGACCAATTATGCCAGTAGCTGATAATAGGTCATGACCACACTGTGGCTATAGAGTATTAAAAAAGAATGATTATAGTGGAGTATTTGTACATCTTTAAAAAAAGAATTCCTAAGACTCCTGTATATCACAGTACAATTTGCCATACCAATAAAAAATATGGAAGGAAAATATGTCTTATATATATATCGCATGAAACAGCTTCTTTAGAAAATCTGTAATGACTGTCACAGTTTATATTTATGGTGTTTTGTCAAGTGAAAGGAGCAGTTTCCTTATTAATTGGTAGGACAGTATCTTAAGGATCATGTAGATCTGGAACTCCAAAGAAGGCTGTGGAAATTTTGTCATAGAAATGCAAATATGGACTGTTTTCAGAACCTTCAGCATACTCGTATACATCATAAGACACTGATCAGGAGCAGTTTATAGCTAGTGAAGCCACCCCATGATGGACAGAGATCTTGTTCCATGCGATCACACTTCCTCAGACATAATTGTGGTGTTTCATGGGGATTGAGTTCTGATTTATTGGAAGAGATAAAAGAGCTGGTCAGGTAGAGGTAAGAGTATTGACACTGCTGTGAAGGCAAGGGTGGAGGCTTGGGAGTACAGTCACACAGGCTTCCAAGATACGAACCCCAGAAGTGGGAAATCTTTGGCTCCCAGTTATAGGCAGCAAACAACAGGTCTCCTACTTGGTGGGGGGGGGGGAACCTTTGCTGCCAAGCTTCTGACGTGTGGCTGTGAGAAGACAGCATGTACTTCCTACATGAAGGCTAACCCCAAAGGAGAAGTCAAGCTGAATTTCACATTTTTCAGTTCTTCTGTTCAAGTCTTCATTCAGTTAAGTCACTAGGGGGCATGTTGGAGTCCAGGGTATTACCCTAATAAGCGTCCTTCCACCTGAAGGGAATATGAGAGCTGGAGAATAAATCTTGCACCCCAGTGCTGTTGAGGGTTAGAGGGCCATGTGCACATGTTCATGCCCTACAAATGCTAAATTGGGATGCTGTTCAATAATGCTTTTCTGTTATTCTTTCTTTTAAAAAACTGTGGTAAAAAACATGTTAACATAAAATTTGTCATCTTCACCATGTTTAAGTGTGCAATTCAGTAGTATTGAGTGTATTCACATTGCTGTACAACAGATATCTAGAACTTTTTCATCTTTCAGCACTTAAAATATACTCATTAAACACGAAGATTTTCTCTTCCTTCTCCCTGAACTTTGGCAACCAAAGGGACTATAGCTACACACCATCATGCTGAATAATTTTTTTAGTTTATTGTAGAGATGGGAGTCTCACTTTTGTTCAGGCTGGTCTCTAACTCCTGACCTCAAGAAATTCCCACCTTAACCTCCCTAGTATGCTAGGATTATGGGCCTGAGCCACCACACCCCATCTGGCAACTCTTTCTGCTTCTGTGGTTTTGATTCTTTAGCTATTTAACATGAGTATAACCATACACTATTTGCTCTTTTGTGATTGGCCTTGCAGTTCCTCCATGCTGTAGCATGGAAGAGGATTTCTTCCCTTTTTAAGGCTGCTTAATATTTCATTGTGTATATAACACACTGTCTTAATCCATCTGTTGGTGTCCATTTGGGTTGTTTCTACCTGTTGACTATTATGAATAATGCTGCAAAGAAGATGGATACATGATTGTACAAGTATCCCTTTGAGATTCTGATTGAAATTTTTTGGATAGATACCCAAAAGTGGATTGCTAGATCATAAGATAATTTATTTCTAATATTTGAGAAACTGTCATACTGCTTTCCACAATGGCTATACCATTTTATATTTATATCAACAGTGCACAAGAGTTCCAATTTCTCCACATCCTCACCAACACCTGTTGTTTTCTGTTTAATAATGGCCATCCTAATGGGTGTGAGTTGTGAATGATTGTGGGTTTTTTTTCTGTTGTTGTTGTTTCTCAATAAAATAAAGTAAAATAAACTAGGTTATTGTGAGGTTACAAACAACCAGGTCACAAATGTTGACTTTGTTAGGTAGCATCCCACACCAAAAGGTGTGACATACACTCCTACCTTGTGCCTTTTTAAGTGGGAACACACCAATCTCCCCCTCCTCTCCCTAATTCCTCATTCCCACCTCCCCAACTTGAATAGAATTAAGTTTTTCTCCTGTGTGAGTGTTTATTGATTGTCTACTGACTTCATAATAAAATTGAGTAATTGGGTACTTGCTTTTCCATTCTTGTGAGACTTTACTAAAAAGAATGTGTTTCAGCCCCATCAAGGTCAGTACAAAGGATGTAAAGTCACCAACTTTTCTTACTGCTGAATAGTATTTCATGGTGTATATATATATATCTCTCACCATTTGTTAATCCATTCCTAAGTTGATGGGCACTTAGGCTGTTTCCACATGTTGGTGATTGTAAACTGAGCTGCAATAAACATTCTAGTGCAAATGTCTTTATGATAAAGTGATTTTTCTTTTTATGGTTAGATGCCTGATAGTGGGATTGCAGGGTCAAATGGGAGGTATAATTTGAGTTCTTTGAGGAGTCTCCATACTTCTTTTCAAAGAGGCTGTATAAGTTTGCAGTCCCACTAAGAGTGTAAAAGTGTCCCTCTCTCCACACCTGCTCCAGCATCTGCAACTTTGGGACTCTGTGATGTGGACTATTCTCACGGGGGTTAGGTGATATCTCAAGGTGACTTTGATTTGCATTTCTGTGATGATTTGGGATGATGAGCATTTTTTTCATGTTTGTTAGCCATTTGTCTGTCTTCCTCAGAGAAGGTTCTGTTCATGTGTCTTGCCCAGTGATAGATGAGATAATTTCCTCTTTTTTGTTGAATAATTTGAGTTTTCTATAGATTCTAGTTATCAAGAGTTGTGTCATAAGCCTCATAATACACAAATATCTTTTCTCATTCCCACAGTTGTCTATTTACTTTTAATTTTGGGGTCCTTAGCTATGCAGAAGCTTTTCAGGTTAATTAAGTCCCATTTGTTTATTTTTTTATTGTTGAGATTGCCACTGAAATCTTCATAAAATCTTTCTCCAGGCTGACATCCATAAGAGTTTTCACCATTCTTTCTTCTAGGATTTTTGTCATTTCATGTCTTGGATTTAGATCTGTAATTCATCTTGAGTCAATTTTTGTAAGTGGTGAAAGGTGCAGGTCCAATTATTGTCTTCTACATGTGATTATCCAGTTCTCCCAGTGCCATTTGTGGAATAGGTGTTCTTTTCCTCAGTATATGCTTTTGTTTGGTTTATCAAAGATCAGATGGCTATAAAAGACTGGTTTCATTGCTTGGTTTTCTATTCTGTTCCATATGTCTATATATCTATTTTTGTGTCAATACTATACTGTTTTGATCACTGTAGACTTGTAATATAACCTGAAGTCTGGTAGAGTGATGCCTCTAGCGTTGTTTTTATTACTACAGGTTGCCTGGGCTATATTGTTTTTTTCTGGTTCAATACCAGAATGAAGTACTGTTTTTTTCCAGTTCTTCAAAGTATGATGTCGGTAATTTAATGGGGATTGATTGAATCTGTAGATTGCTTTGGGAAGTATAGACATTTTTACAATGTTGATTCTTCCCAGCTGAAATCATGGTGTGTTCTTCCATTTGTTAATGTCTTTTGCTATTTCTTTTCTTAGAGTTTCATAATTCTCTTTGTAGAGATTCTTTACCTCTTTTGTTAGGTATATTCCTAGGTATTTCATTTTCTTTGAAGCTACTGTAAAGGGAATTGAATCTTTGATTAGCTGCTTGAATTGGCTATTATTGACATATACAAAGGCTACTAATTTGTCAACATTGATTTTATACCATGAGACATTACTGTGTTTCTTCATCATTTCTAGGAGTCTTGTGGTTGAGTCTCTGGGGTTTTCTAAGTATAAGATCATATCATCAGCAAAGAGCAAGAGTTTCACCTTCTCTACCCTCAGTTGGATGCCCTTTATAACCTTTACTTGCCTAACTGAACAGTACTGGCTAGAACTTCCAGTACTGTGTTTAATAGAAGGTTATTTCAGATGCATGTGGATTTAAAGCCACTAAAGTTACCAAAGACAACAGTGGTCACTTCATACTGGTCAAGGGAAAAATCTTTGTCTGGTTCCAGTTCTGAATGGGAAAGCTTTCAGTTTTCTCCATTCAGTATGATATTAGCTGTGGGTTTGTCATAGATGGCTTGAATCATTTTAAGAAATATGCCATGTATACCTATATTCTTGTTAGAAAAGGATACTGAATTTTGTTGAATGCACTTTCTCCATCTGTTGAGAGGTTCATATGGTCTATGTTTTCCCTCCTGTTAATATGGTTAATTACATTTATGGATTTGTCTGTGTTAAACCATCCTTGCTTCACTGGTATGATACCTACTTGATTGTGATGTATAATTTATTTAATGTGTAGCTGAAATCTATTGGCTAAGATTTTATTGAGTTTGAATCAATATTCATTAGTGAAATTTGTCTATGGTTTCCTTTTTATTTTGGTCCTTTCCAGTTTTGATATCAGAGTGATGCTTGCTTCATAGAACATGTTAAGGAAGATTGCTTTCTTCTTGATGTTTTGGAATAGGTTTTGCAGCGTAGATACAAGCTCTTCTTTGAAAGTTTGATGAAATTCTGGTGTGAAGCCATATGGTCCAGGGCTTTTTTTGTTGTTGTTGGAATATTTTAATTGTTTCTTCTATCTCAGTGCTTGATGTTGGTCTGTTCAAGAGATCTACTTCTTCCTGGTTAAGTCTAGGGAGTAAGTATGATTCCAGGTATTGGTTCATTTCCTACACATTGTCAAATTTTGGGGCATAGAGTTTCTTGAGGTAGTCAGAGATAACCTCTTGTATCTCAGTGATATCTGTTGTTATTTTCCCCTTGTTTCTGATTGAGGTTATTAGAGATTTTACTTTTCTGTTTCTGGTTAATCTGTCCAAAGGTTTATCATTTTTATTTATCTTTTTGAGGAACCAACTTTTTGTTTCATTGATTTTCTGAATTATTCTCTTATTTTCTATTTAATTTATTTCTGATTTGATTGTGGTTATTTCTTTTCTTCTACTAGGATTTGGGATTGGATTCCTCTTTCTTTTCCATGTTCTTAGGATGATTCATTAGATTGTTGATGTGCTTTTCTTTCTCTGTTTTGGATATAAGCATCTAATGTGATTCATTTTTCTCTTAGGATTGTTTTTGCAGTATCTTACAGGTTTTGGTAACTTGTAGCTTTATTGTTGTGTTTGAGGAACTTAATTTTCTTTTTTATCTCTTCCTTGACCCAACTGTCATCAGCATGAGGTATTTCCATGCCTTTGTGTGGGGATGAAAATCTTTTGTTTATTGCCTTGAAATCTGAGAAAATTCAAGGTATAATTTCAATTTTTTATAGTTTTGTTGAGTTTTTATTTGTGATCTAGGTTATGATCTATTTTTGAGTATATTTCATGGGCTGATGAGAAGAATGTATAATCTTTAGGTTTGGGATGGTGTGTTCTGTGTATATCTATTACGTCTATTTATTCTAGGGTTGCATTTAAGTCCCTTGTATTTTTGTTTAGTTTCTATTTAGATGATCTGTACAGTTCAACCAGAGGTTGTTAAAGTCCCCAAATGTTATAATTTACAGGATATCATATTGCTCAGACCAATCAATGTTTGTGTCATTAATCTGGGAGAATTTAAGTTGGATGCGTAAATATTTAGAATTGAAATGTTCTATTGATTTATTGTTCCCTTGACTAGTATGAAGTGACTATCCTTGTCTTTCGTAACTTTGGTTGCTTTAAATCCACTTGTATCTGAAAATAAGATTGTGACCCTGTGAAATAATTGTTTTCCAGCCCTTTACCCTGAGTCTTATTTTGTCTTTCAAGATTAGGAGAGTTTCCTGGAGATGCTATATAGATGGCTTATTCTTTTTCTTCCAATTAGCCAGCCTGTGTCTCTTCAGTGGAGAATTCAATCCATTAACATTTATTGAGAGAATTTCTAGGTGTGGTGGAGTTCTATTCACCTTATTTTGTAATGATCTATTGCTTAGTTTTATCCTTTGTGCCACTGGAAAAGCTTGGTTTTGTCCTTTAGTTTCTGGGTGTTTACTTTGCTGGTGGTAACGTAAAGCCATTGTGATGTTCAGTGTAGAGAATAGGTCTGAGTATTTCCTGTAGAGCTAGTTTTGTGACAAATTTCCTTACTGTTTGAAAATCAGTAAAAGATTTTATTTCTCTGGCAATTTTGAAGCTTAGTTTAGCAGGATACAGAATTCTAGACTTAAAATTATTTTTTTAAGAACATTAAAAGTAGCTGACCCTTCTCTTCTGCCTTGGAAAATTCAAACTGAGAAGTCCACTGTCACCCTGATGGATCTGCCCCTGTAGGTAATTGGTGCTTACTCCTGGCACCTTGCAGAATTTTCTCTTTGGTCTTGACTTTGGACAGTTTCATTATAATGTGTCTTAGATATGCTATATTTGTGTTCAGATGACCTGGAGTTCAGTATCCCTCTAAGGGGAGTATTTTGGAATGTTTGTTGCTACTTGGGAAGTTTTTGTTTATGGTCTCCTCCAGTAGGGCTTCCATTCCTTTCGAACATTCTTCTTCCCCTGTAGGAATACCTGTAATTCATATGTTTGAATGCTTCATGAAGTCTCATAATTCTCTGAGTGAATATTCTCCTTTCTCTCTCTTCTTTTCTGCCTCTTTAACTGTCTAGGTTAGCTCAAGAACTTTATCCTCTGGCTCTGAGATTTATTCTTCTCCATGGTCTAATACATTATCGATCCTTTCTACTGTATCTTTAAATTCCCTGATTGACTCCTTTAAGTTCCACTATAGTCTTTCTATATTCTTCATGTCTTTCATCCTTTTTTGGTTCTGTTTTTCCACTTTCTCATCAATTCTCTTTATTGTTTTGCCATCCACATTTTAAATTCCCTTTCTTTCATTTCCATTAATTGTTTATAGGTGGAATCTTCTGTGATAGCTACCTCATGATGGGGAGGGGGTAGCTTTATACTGTTTTTTCATGTTACCAAAATTTTTCTGTTTATTTCTCCTCATATGTGTTTTTTTCTATTCACTTCCTTTTCCTATTTTTTCCTTCTCAATACCTCCTTCACTTTAAATTACTTTGTCTCTGAGCTTAGGTGTGTTGAAGTGGCTTTTGGTATAAAGCCAAAAGGAAGATAAAGAGCAAAAAGGAGAAGAAGAAGGAAAAGATAAAGAGGAAAAAGAGAAGAAAGGAGGTGGAAGGAAAGAATTGAATAAAAAGAGAGAAAAAGGATAGTAAGAGAGAAAGAGAGCAACAGGAGAAATGGTGGTATTTGGTGGGATGCTTTAACTACACCCACACGTCTAGGACTTTGCAGGGAGCCAGGCTGGGTAGGTCCTCTGATGTCAGGAGCTCTTTACCAGCTAGGGCAAAACAAGATCCCACCTCTGCCAAATATGGAAAGAAGTTAGCGGTATGTTGCAGCAGGGACCTACCAATGCATTTTTTCCAATTCCAAACCTAGAAGAACTTCCAAGACCATTCGCTTGTGGCCTGTTTGAGCCAGACCAATGCCCTAACCCCCCATCCCTTACAGAAGCAAAATATAATAGTAAAAATAGATTTTAAAAATTAAAAATATAATTGTATAAGATAAGAAGAAAAAAAAGGGATAGTTGAGGTGTTGTATGAGAAATTTTTGTGGAAAAGATGAGAGAAGTAGAAAAATGTCTAATAAAAGAGACAGAAAGTACAAAAATCTTAAAAAGGAAAGAATAAAATGGCTGAAAAACCATAGCAAACATAGAGAAGCCCTTGCTGTTGTGAAAGTAGGAACAAAAAGAATGCAGCCAAACAAAATAAAACCAAACAAAAAACTAATACAATAAAACAAGAAACATAATAGAAAAAAACTAATGAAACATTTTTAAAAAGAAAAAATGTGAAACATATATATGGGTGTTTTTTATATATATGTATATATATGTGTATATGTGTGTGTGTGTATACTGCAATATATTCCTTAGATACCAGATGATGCTGTAGTATTAGGAGTCAGAGAACACACCCTGGATTTTCTGTATATGATCAAGGTCGGAAGCCACTTTCTCATTACAGAGAAGACTGGATTTTGTCTTTCTGACTTCTTTGCCCTCAGTCTAGGCCTATTTGCTTTGTTAGCATTCAGTCCCTGTCAGAATGGGGTCCCAAAGCTCTGGCCAGACTTCCCAGGAGGCCCATTAGACAGTGTCCCATGACAACAAAGCGGCCTTCACAGGGGGACCTGTGCCACTCAGTCCACCCCAAGGAAACCAATTGAGGTCAGCAATCAGTCAAAGCCAGCCATGCACTAGGACCATGTGCTATTCCTCCTGCATGGGTGGTCTTCCCACAGTGGTGGTGCTGTGCCTACAGCCAAGCTGATTGGAAAACCACTGTTCCCAGCATTCAAACCTGGCTGTCAGGTACTATTCAAGTCAACTTGCTGCTCCATCAAGCAGCCTAATCCAAAATTGAAATACTTCAGGACAACCCTTTCTCATCCCCAGCCTTCCACAAGAGAGCCAGCCAACTGGCCGGCCTCTGCCCATACCAAGCACTTGCCTTCTGGATCAGTTTTTCACAGGTCCAGACTTTCTTCTTGGCTCCTAAAGTCTTTTGCTGCTTCACTGTGCGCCTGGAATTATGTTTCTGTGCAGATTTCCCTAGTCAGAGTGGCAGAAGTCCACTTTCCCCTGTCTCAACATAAGTAGCTGGCAAGGAGATGTCTCTAATCTGCCCATCTTGCTCCTCTCCCTACCCCGTCTCCCCAGAAGAGCATGATTGTGGTTTTGATTTGCATTTTTCTTATGATTAGTGATGTTGTCAAAGTTCCTTTTATGCTCTGGATTTTTAACTACTTATTGAGTGATATGATTTGCAAAATTTTTCTCCCATTCCATAGGCTGCCTTTTTACTCTGTTCTTTGTTTCTTTCAATATGCATATATTTTTAGTTTAATATGGACCTATGTCTTTCTTTTATGCTATATTTCACAACTAAGGAGTCATTTGGCTTATTTTTCTGCTATTGTCTTCATATTTTGAAAGAAACCTTTCTCCCAAATATTTATCAAGTAAGAATTAATTGTCAAAGAGTCAAAGTGATATTACACATTTTCTTAGGTGAGAAGCTGTGACAAGCTAATGAAAATGTCAAATTTCTTTATTTTTGGCTATACTTATATCATTCACTGTGCTAGTTACTTGACGGGCCAATGTAGAAAGAAAGAGAAAGAAAAGGTGACATCCTACCACTTAAATTCCATTATTTCTAAAATATCTTTTTCCAGTGAGTATTGAATGCAATAGGTTATTCATTTCTTTCTTTTCTGGTGATTGTTTAAGCTATGTAAAAGAGGTGAGTTTTTTCTTTTCTTTTACTCAGATATTTTGGTGAATCTTTTTGAAACATTTTGTTTCTATTTTTTAATTTAAAAAACCCAGAAAATAAATTTAATACAGATTTGAACATCATGTGGTAGAATAAACTTCTATAGGTTATTAGTTATGTATGATTATTTATTAAACACCATGCATATATCTGATATTGAGCTATAAAATGTGAATAAAATAGAACTAATTGGTATAGCTCTTACTACCAAAGTCCTCAGTCATATTCTCTAGGCAGGAATATGCCTAAATCACCAGTGGCAAAAAAATTAAATAAGAACACTGTTTATTTGTATGTTTGCAGTGGAATCTGAAAGAAGCCAACTGTAGACATTCCTTGGCAAATTACATAAATTTATACTCTCAACATCTATTATGAACTGGTATTTTGCCAGAATTAAACAGTATACTCTTGGGATATCAATGGGCTAGGAAGACAAAATGTTGGTTTATCTTCTACCTTTAAATCATATCATCTTGTGCTTAGCCTGTAGATCATATTGGCAGGATAATCTGCTTTGGCTTGCATTGTTTATAGTGTTGATTAGACTATGGGAGAACAGAATGAGAAATGGTGATTTAATAGGCATTTTTCATTACAAAATAGGCCGACCAAGGCAATCGACATAAAGCTTCATCTTCTGGTTTTCTGATCAAAAAGTCCTTTTCCACATTGAGGATATAAATATAAATGGTATTAAAATAGAGCTGGCATGGTTAGGAAGAGGATCAGATGTTTACTTTTAAAAAAAAATGAAGATGGGCAGTGCCCATAGCTCAGTGGGTAAGGGCTCTGGCCACATACACCAAAGCTGGTGGGTTTGAACCCAGCCCAGGCCTGATAAAACAATAATGACAACTGCAAGAACAACAACAACAAAAATAGCCAGGCACTGTGGTGGGCACCTGTAGTCCCAGCTACTTGGGAAGCTGAGGCAAGAGAATTGCTTAAGCCCAAGAGTCTGAGGTTGCTGTGAGCTGTGACACCATGGCCCTTTACCCAGGGTGACAGCTTGAGACTGTCTCAAAAAAAAAAAAAAAATTAAGATGTCCAGTATCCTTTTAAAGGAAATGTTATGAAGCGTCTATTAAAAATGATCTGTATCTAAGAAAAAAAAAGTTTCGTTCCATTAAATTATTTTCACAGATGCTGTGTTGTTAAAAAAAGCAAATGAATTGTTTGTGAGACAAACTTATCTAAATACTAAGAGCCCATATGTCTTTTATTCTTAGTAGAGTTGAAGGTCTACGCATATGTGGGATGTTACTTTTGTCTATTTATTCCATTTATTCTTTTGTCTATTATTATACATCTGCTCTTGGAAATGCCAGGTCTGAATGAGCTCTCATTTTTCATAAGCTTTATACCACCAGACCATTCTGAACTTACTTAATTCTTGTTTATTTTTATTTATTCTTATTTATTAATTCTTCTAAAAGAAGAAAAATGAAAGAAAGGATATTAACTCTTGACATTGTAAAGAGTTAATTGTGCACAGTTAATACAGAATGAACTAAAAATATTTAAGCTCATTGAAGCCAAATAATTGCCTGTTCTTTAAATTTTTAATACTAACCTAACATCTTTTAGGAGCTTTCTTTCTAGTTCTTAGACGATTAACTAGTCGTTTACTTATTCTTTCTTTTGTTAATTCATAAATTTAACAAAATAGCAATTTTTTATTCTGAAAGCCAAAATGTTAATTAGGCCCACTTTAATCACCACTTTCTTGAGGGATTCAAATAATCACGTAAATTTTGGTACTCCCTGCTATACTTCCCATAGGTACTGTTACTAACTACATCCCAATGGATATTTGCTATATTGAATTTAGCAATAAAATAAAATCTGAAGCTGGTACCATACTTTGAAAAACCTATCACATTAAGCTAATCACTTACATTTAGGTTTCTCCTTCCACCAGTTCTCCCCTAAATGTAGACTTATTCTCATTTTTGTCTGCTTCAAGATTCTCAGGAAAGCATTTGGTATTTTGTACACTGAAGATAATTATAATCAATATTTAATAGTTTTAATAATAACTTAGAAATCTTTTATTGCCTTTGTATCATTTCTATTCTGATTATGATATTTCTGATAAGATTTATCATTGATCATATATTTCTTCATTAATATGTATCTAGACAATCCAAAGACTACATAAAGCCTCTCTCAACAAATTGTGGATTGGTTGGGTCTATTTGGAGGACTTGGAGACTTAAGCTTTTTGCTGTGTTTTGATTGAAGTCTCAGAGGCATCAGTCTTGGAGATGAGTGATCCATCCAATTGGGAGGCTTGGTTATTGGGATCCTTTATTTGTCTTCCTCTGCTCCTCTTCTACCCCCTCTTTGTTGTTTGATCCAGTTATCTTTAATTTAGGAGCTATAATATCAGAAGGTGGAGACCCACAAAGTACCCAATACCTAACATGTAAACAGAAGTGCTCTGCTCTGTCTTGGTGTTTCAGAGTGGGAAATAATAAACTCCAGGCAATGTCCATGACAAGGCTGTTTGTCGCCTACATCTTTCAAGTTTGAAATTCAAAGAAGAGACATGTATACCATGTAGTTTCTCATAATTTGATTCTTTTTTTTTCTCTTTCTTTTACCAGGTTTCACCAAAACTCATCCCTATGAAGCAGATCGCAAACTGAAATGTGGACATTGTCCCAGGCTGCGTGGTTTTCATTTTAAACCCATTGAATTTAAGTGAAAGGACATCAGTTATCATAACTGTATACTTAAGAAGCTGTGCTTGATTAGTTTTCTTCTAGTATTTCAGTATTTCTAGTATTCAGCCATATAGACTTTTTTCTCTCAAGAGTACTTGATAGACATTTTAGTGAAAAACAAAAGGAAAGCATTTATGATTATCTTATTTTTTAAGTGCTAAAAAGTTGTCTTTACAATTGGTGCTCACAATAGATGTATCTTTGCCTAGTCTGGCTTATGTGCTAAATTATATGCCATTTTCACCAAGATGGGCCCTAGAAAGAGTTTCACAGATGTGCTTTCACTCATAACTAAAATATGACTTACTAGTCCTGAAAAAAAGATAATATATATGTAAATATGTGATTAGGAGAAATGCTATCATGATGACTGTTTTTCCTTCAACCTCCCGTGGCTTTCCTTTTGGGGCTTCTGATTTTGCAGTTGCCTCTGATCCAGGGAGCAGCCTTGTTCCCCTATTCTTCTTGTAGCTAAATAGATGCCCAAGAAGACAAGCAGCAATGTCTCTTGGGGAGAAGTAACGGATTCTTGGGAGAGACCGAAGGGTTTAGGATCTACTGGTGCTGACATCTCACCAAGAAGCTGCCTTTATAAACTAACCAACTATCCATCTGTGCTTTGCCAAAGACTAAGGCTTATTATAGGAAGAGGGCTAGAAACCCAACAGATCCTCTCAGTTTTCTCATTTTAAACAATGCAGTATTCCTTTGTATCCGAAAAGGTCCTTAAGATTATTTCTCTATGTTATTGAGCCTTGTCAGCTACTTGTACAGTACCTCCTCTTAACCCAAAAAGGACTGTGGGGGTAATCTATCATAAATTCTCAGTCACAATGACAGCAGAGTAAAAAAAAAAAAAGATACTTTCCTTTCAGCCTCTCATTTCTGCTCAGAAAAGATTTTAAATATTGAATGACTTTTTCTTATAGAATAGTAGCTTTTCTTCTACCAAGGCTACTTTTCTTTAAAAAAGTACTTTTCATTCAGCCTCATGCAGATAGGAGGAATAATGAGGGGTCAGTCCAAAATTTGAAATCAGCGAACTTGCAGTGTTGGGGAATAAACATGGTAGATTAGGTTTGTAAGAAACTTTTCTTTAGAAGTGTATGTACCAGAATTGAGGAATTCTGGTACCCAGTGAGACTGCTTCAGAAGCACCTTGGGTATCAAATGGAAAAAGAGTCTAAGTCCCCCCCAAACAGGCCAGACAGCTGTCCTCTGGACAGAGGTAGACATAGCACAGTGAAATATATCATTGCTTTGTCATTAAGTACAGGCCTTTGTGGATGTTTCTAGGTGATGGGGGTCACTGAAACTCACTTCTCTTCAGATACAGCCACATTTGCATCATGTACAATGTTAAGAGAGGAGAGGGGCTTTTACTGAGTAAGACACTCTGTATGTAAAATTAGCCGTCTGGCTGGTTGCCTGGTTGGAAGGATCTGGTAAAGTACTGGTAAAAAGGATCCTTTTTAGAATATGCAAGGTCCATGAGTGTAATATATGTCTATATTGGGATTATAATTTTGAAAAAAATTATGTTGTTCATGGTTGCTATATTTTCAAACTTACTTGCTTATCATTCCAGCCTGTTTCTTTCAGAAAACACGATTCTAAGAATATTTTAAACCTTGAGTGGCAAAACCTAAATAGATGATTTTATATCCTGATTAAAGAGTGCCGTGAATGTTAAGAAATGGACTAAGAAATACAATAAATAGTCTAAATTGATAAAGATCAGTGTGGTTGTCCCTTTTTCCCCCCCTCACTTGGCGTGGAAATGATGCAACAGAGATTATTAGAATGGCCAACAGTAAAATCAGCTGCTTCTAACCAAGTTGTTGCTTCATCTTTATCTTACAAAAAAAAGATACTGTCCTTCTAGAAAGAATAAGTGAAACATTACCTCAATGAATTCTGTGTCTGGCCCCTTGTCAGAGCCAATCATATGTTTATAAAAATTGATGATCTAAGGCTCCATGTGTTAATATTTGTCTGCTTCTGTCTAACATTTTCCTTTACGATGCTTGCATTTCAAAGTGGCTCTAGCACTAGCCTGCCTAGCATCTGTGCAACCCTGAGTGGGCATATACTCAAGGGTATAGTTCTAGTCTGTCCACAGTGGTTACACCCAGGGGTGGGCATATGACCTGGGTGTTAGCTACCCAGGTACAAGGACAGAAACAGCTGACAACTAATTTCTGTCCCAAGGTACTATTACAATATGTACCAGTCCGGCTATTTCTCACACATTTAAAAACTGGAGGTGGGAGAGTGCTGATGGCATGAGGCCACCAAATATGAATCTGGCACCAACACCTCATCTTCCTACTGTACACACACATACATGTGCATACTCATACACACACATACACACAGCCAGCTGAGCTTCAGCTAGAGAAAAAGAAGTTGACACATAAACACAGACATGTTGGGAGGGAGCATTATGGTGCTGTTTGGTTTCCTGCTTCTAGATGTGCCTAGGGCCAACTTCTCACCAGCCATGCCTGAATATGAGCCCACTAATCTCCCTTATTTCCTGAGCTGGATCTTTGTCACCTACAGTAAACTCAGTGTAAACTCATGTAGCTTTTACAGTTCTCAAGTTGTGGGAACAACCTGGCGTCTTACAGAAGTTATGTAGAATAAGAGCAAAACTGTTTGTACCTGGGCCCAGAGAAGAAACGTAAGAGCATGTATGGGTGTTATCAAAGGGTAGGAAGGTTTGTTGGTGGAGGTTTTCTTTCCCTTCCAATCCAAGTATATCCAACACAAGTTTGGAATGTTAGGCCAATAGAATTATAAGCAGAGATTGAATCAATGGTACTAACCTCCTCCCTTTTCTCATAGAGTGTGATCTTGAGTTTCTTAAGCTTATTTTTAGATTCTCCATCTTTAAAATGAAGAGAATATACTATTTTCCACTGTGGTTCTATGAGATAAAATATGGATGCAAAAAAGCAGACAGGTCTTTTTAAGATGCTGTGCCATAATCGCACTTTGGGACAGAATTAGGTGTCAGTTGGTTCTGTCCTTTTATTTTTCAGTCTTTATACTGCCTTCCCACTGGAGACATACTGAATATCAAACTGGAGTTAAGCATAAATACACCAAATGTGATCAGAGTGCACATAAGTGATCTATGTGACATATATTTGAAGTCTTCTGCCTCTATGTAAGTTAGAAACATCTATGTAAAATCTTTAAAGACACCGTTTGTGGATCACACAGCAACTTTCATGAGAGTGATGCCTACACTAATTTAGAGAACTAATTGATAAGACAATTTCTTCCTCAAAGTCATAATCAAATACAAATCATATTTGATTGTGGGAGCTAAATATGCTTGATTGGTGGTTATTATCACCCTTAATGAGGTGCCACTTTTGATGATACTCTTAAATGGCACCTTGGGGACTATATCTTGGCTCTTTTATAGTATGCCTCACCGTTCGTAGGAAACAACCCTGTTTCTCCTGACAAACATGGGGTCCCTGATCCCCACTATAGCCTTTTTACATTTTCAGCTTA
Source organism: Otolemur garnettii (assembly GCF_000181295.1). Classification (NCBI taxonomy): domain Eukaryota; kingdom Metazoa; phylum Chordata; class Mammalia; order Primates; family Galagidae; genus Otolemur; species Otolemur garnettii. The sequence continues at coordinate 9,020,111 of NW_003852458.1, read as the reverse complement.
TTCCTTAGCAGCTAGGTCTTCCATCCTACCCTTTAAAGTTTTCCAGAGGAAATCTGACAGACCTAGAAATTCACATATAAAACTTTTGTGTTCCCTTGGCAACCCCTTTGTTTGGAAACAGCATCTCCCATTTCATTTTCTTGGGGTTGGAGTGCTCAACAACTCTCTCCAAATCATCTCTGAAATTGCTCCTTTAACCTCTATTTCCCTGGAGCCCTTGAATGTACTCAATGTATGTTTAGAGTTGTCTTATGGGTTCTCGGCCAGATATATATTTTTCCCCCGAGATGAGATTCTCACTGGTCTTGAACTGGTCTCAAAAGATCTCCCTGCCTCAGCCTCCCAAGAAGCTGGGACTACCAGTACCTGCTACATGCAATTCAAAGTGAGTACGTAGTGGTGGTTTTTAATTGTTTAATCTGGAACATTTATGTAACAACTCCATGACTGGCCCATGGTTGGTTTTTGAACATATTTAGTCGATTAATTTATTGGTTGAAAACATAGATAAAGTTTAGATTTCCCTCAGCTAAGTAATGAGGTAAGATTCCTTAGGAAGACAGAGATAAAGAAAGGAAACGAGGTGGAATATGGAAGGTATAGCAGGAATAAAGAGATCAGCAATAATCACCTATGCTTGTTTAACACTTTATAACTCACAGAACACTAGAATATGCTAGCTGGCTTATTTGATTCTCACAATAACCTGCCAGGGAGACATTATTACCTCCATTAAAATTAACTTGATTAGTCCAAAAGAAGTAATGTCTGTCAGTTCTTTAATCAAATTAGCCTTTCAGGGCTAATGTTGGATTTTGCCAACATAGTTAATGAGATGTGAATTAAATCCCCTGAATAGAACTAGATTTGTTGCTCTCTGGAAAGCTATAGAACAGAGTCCAAACCCTTTAAACCTAATGGGACGTGTATTCAAATTCTGTTCTCCTGCCACACAGTGCTTATGCACCACCCAGTTTATAAGGAAATGGGAAGTTATCCAAAAATAAACCACAAAAATGATTAGGCAAAATATCCCTGTGGAGGACTTCAAATTACCACAATTGCTCACATGAAAGGCCCTGTGTAGGTACCAACACTCAACTGTCACCAGCCAGAGGGGCTGACAGGCTTTGTGGCTGAACAACTTCCTGAAATTCAGTTTCCTTGTCATTAACCTTCACCCACGTTCCAAATCAGTTGCATCTTAGGCTCATTCAGTGGAACCACAGAGATAAAGCCGATGTCAGCAGCCTGAAAAAAATGTTACTAGGGACATGGAAAGAGGATTGCTCAGTGAGCTCTAGTTCCATTTTCTCCAATGGGAAAGACAGGATCCATGAAAAGAAGAAAACTGCCCATGGCATTGGAGCCTGTGAAGCAGGTGAGGGTAGGGGTGGAAGCCCATCAGGGCTCAGCAAGATACATGCCATATGTCACATTTAACTGTCACTATTAGATTTCTTTGAATAGAAGACACCATCAATTATAAAGCATGTTATGATTTGGTCTTTCTTATCATTTAGAAATTTTATTGTATACATATTAGGATTTTTTAGACTTCCCCTCAATGTCAGGTGAGCTCACCAAATATTCCTTGACCAAAGAAAGGTTATTAATAGGTGCTTTATACAGCCAATAGACACCACAAGTGGTTCATGGTCCTGGGAAATCCACCTGTCTTAAAGTTTGTGTGTTTGAGATCAAGTGGCTTCTCAGTGATAAGAGGGGTCAGGTGGTCAAAGGGACAGGGTCAGGGTGAGGACAGGTCAGGAGAAGGGTGGGGAGGGTGGGGAGCAGTTGCCAGCCGCAGTGCCTCCTCTGGAGCCACAGGACAGCTAGAAGCTAAAGGTGCCAAGACAGTTGTCAGATGTCATCAGTTGTGAGAGGCATCTCAATTTCAGAGATGTTAAAATGTAGGAAAATGTTCATCTTAATATAAGTGTATTAGAGGGGGTCCTCTAAGGCCTTTCTGAATTAGCATAATGTCTGATTTAAGAATATCTTCAAATACATACAGTGCTGATTGCATAGGAAAGATCCTTGGGGACCTCCTTTATGAATATGAGTTGGTAATTATATTAGTGTGGATGTAAATAAGTGCTTAAAAACAGTTCTCCCCAGTCAAGTGTTTATTATATAATCTTTCCATTATGATTTGCCTTCCAGGTATATGTCTGTGTCCTCCTAACCCTCCCTCCTCACTCTCATCCTTTTTGTACACAAAATTTCTATCTTAAATACACAAGTTTATCTGGGAAAAATATTAAATATTATAATAATGTTTAACATATTATAGATACTCAAGTACATAACAAGGATAGAGAAGGCGAAAGCATTTGATAAGGTACTTCCATTAAGTAGTATCAAACTCCATATGAGATTGTTGAAGAGTGAACAATGACTTTAGGATGAATGTGATCAACTTGGAGATGGCTCAGGAAGACACAGAATAAAACAGGCCAGGCACAGTGGCTCATACCTATAATTCTAGCACTTTGGGAAGCTGGGATGGGACGATCACTTGAGCCCAAGAGTTCAAGTAAGATCCCATTTCTGCAAAAAATAGAAAAACTAATTTGGTATAGTGGCATGCACCTGTAGTCCCAGCTACTTGGGAGATTGAGGTAGGAGGATCCTTTGAGCCCAGGAATTCAAGGTTATAGTGAGCTATGAAGATGCCACTACACTCTAACCCAAATCAACAGAGTGAGACCCTGAAAGAGAGAGAGAAGAGAGGGGGAAAAAAACACGCAATAATAAAAGCTAAAAACTAAAATAAATAAATAAATAAAACTGAGGAAAAAATAAAATGCTATAGAATATTTAACTTTCAGAAGAGAAGCCAATAAGAAATTAAAAAAACTGCTATGTGTAACTAACGAAGAAAATGCTCAGGTTTAAAAAGGAAGGAAGTGAGGAAAGAATGCAATTTAAACATTAAACAGCATTTCCTGCCATGGGATTGTAAAGAACAGGAGTTAAATGACCTATTTACTTATTCGTTCATTTAAAATACATTTTATTGTGTATATTTAAGGTATATACAACATGATGTTCAATCTATTTATTGGTAGGAGAGGTATTGGGCAGTCTGATTTAAAAGCAGTTCTAGAATCTAGGATTCCTGAAATCTATTTGAGGAATTTTCTATTGGATTTATACATAGGATAGTCTTTGTAGAGTTTTTAACTCTTTCATTATCCTAGGAAACCTAGTAACATATGCCTGACATACAGTAGATAATCAATTTTTAGTGAATAAATTGAAGAGTGGGTGAATTAATAAGAAAGAATTCAGTGGTACTGGATTCTTATTCATAAAATTCAGTTTGTCTTTTTAAATTTGTAATTCCAAATAATAACACCAAATGAACACAACACACAGCTGTCTTGGGGATATAGCAGTAATAGTGAAGGTCTCTGTCTCTCTCTTCCTACCTCCCTTCTTTTCTTGTTTTCTTCTTAACTTGTTTTGTTTCAACAACACTTTTTGAACATTTTATTAGTCAGGGTTCAATCAGGGCACAGAAACATGATGTTGAATGATAAGTTGAATAGGGAAAGTTTAATATAGAGAATTATTAACTATAAGAGGGGTTTGGGGTAATGAGGAAGTGGCTAGTGAGAAGAATGTTAAGTAATGTTAATAGGTATCAGGAGCAGATACTACACTTAGTGCTAAAATAGATCATCCCAGGAACAGGCATCTAGGACTACGATTCAGACCTTGCTGGAAAGCTCATGGTTGTGATTCACTGGATGCCAGAGAAGTCACTCTGGTACCATGGCAACAGAATTTTCTAGAAATCTGCTCCGGACGTCTAAGAGAACACTGTCCCACTGCCACACTTCAGTAATCACCACAAAGCCACCCAAAGAGGTGCCAGGGAAGCTGAGCATAGGGAGATGTCTCACTGGGGTACTCCACCGCAGGGCCACCTGAGAGAGTGCTGCAGGAAGCTGCTGGGGGCTGGGCACCCAGCAGCCACACACTGCAAAAACCAGGCATGGGAGAAGACAATCATGCTACAGTTGCTGGGTGCTGGAGAGCTGTGTGTGTGGCACTTGCTGAACAGTAGAGAGATTGTGAGCTGTAGGACTGTGGCAAGAGAAGAACTAGAACCCTCTGCTTCCATTGGTGTCTCTTCAGCACCTTCTGTTGACAAAGCTAAATATAGTGCCAGATGGCAAAGGAGTTCTATTTGCAGGGCCATCTACACTGTCTTGGAACAGCTAATCAAGGGTAGAGCTGGAGATGAAAGTTAACAAATTGCTAACAGATATAAGCACTTGCTGGGACCAGCAGTGTGCTAGATACCAGGGATACAGCAGTAAGAAATCAGGTACGGTCCCATTCTCATGGAGCTTACAGCCTAGTGGAGAGAAATAACTCTTAAGGGAATAATCACACTTAAGGGTTGACTTATAATTGTGTTGAAGGAAAAGTACGAGTGCCTTGAGAGATTATTTTGAAGGGTCGTGAGATTTAATTTCATATTTGCTTCTGTTCAGCACATGGTTAAAGACACCACAGGTTGGTCAGTAAAATGTGTAAACATGTTTAGAAAGAAGCTAATATGACTTTTGGCAACATAAAACATAAAACAATATGGAGACAAAGAAATTCATGATCTGGAAAGAGCTACCAAAAGGAATTCTTCCACAATGCTGAACTCTAAAGCGTGGTTAAAGGACAAAAGTCAACCATCACTTATGCTTGATTTGAGGAAATTTGAACTTCAAAGTTTTGGTGAAATAATAAAGTTATTAAAAGAATATGAAATAGAATGATCCTGGCCCAGAGTAAAGACTGTACCATTCAGTGGCTATTGTAATCATTTGATTATAGAGGTTTTATTGTGGAAGGATATTACATAGATACAATCTGTTCTGAAGAGGTCAATTGAAATACTCTGGTGACTCAGGAAATGCAGCAATGAGAATGCTTGCTAACCAACCGAGCCAGCTGTGTTTTTCAGAAAAGAAGCAATTGTGAAATGACCTCATTGTCATCTATAATATCATGGAGAAGCAGAAATGTTCCAAGGACATCTGAGCTGGTGGTAGAGTTGGACATATTTACAAAAAGTTAACTTAGGCATAAACTTAACAGTACTTTCTGTTGACAGAAGAAAAAAAAACGAGAATGTAAAATCATTTAAAAAACTGTCCTATACATAGAGTAGCACTATTTCGTCTGATTATCCAATTAGTAAGGATATGTTTCTTTTATTTCAAGACCATAGATCAAAAATATCACTCCACCCACATGTATAGAACCTATATGTCTAGTCCAGAAAGAGAGTAACTATGATTAGTTACTATGAATGTTATTAAAACATTCTTTTTGTACATTTCAGAATATTACGTGGGTACAAGTGTTTTGGTTCCATGAACTGCTTTTGTACAGTTTGAGTCAAAGTTCTAAGTGTGCCCATTGCTGATGTAGTGTGCATTATGCCCGTTAGGTGTAAATTCACCCCTCCCTTCCTGCAGCCTCCCGACTGCTTGCTTTCTGCACTAAAATATTCAAGGAAGTTCAGCTGCAAATAGATCACATTCTTAATAATACAAAAAGTAAGCATTTTGAGTCTTTGCTTCACAACTAACTTATATCCTTTAATCTAGGCAATCTCAGAACTTATGTCAGAAACAGTATTAATTTGTGGACGAACTGATATAACATGAAGGTTTACTTAAAAATACTTTGTTAAAAATAATAATGAGAAAAGGCTCAGCGCCTGTGCCTAAGGCGCCAGCCACATACACCTAAGGTGGTGGGTTCGAATCCAGCCCGGGCTTGCCAAACAACAATGACGGCTGCAAC
>NW_003852458.1:9005079-9014094 GCF_000181295.1 Otolemur garnettii | reverse complement strand
AAAAAAAAAAAATGAGAAAAATAGATGAAATAATATTTGCAAAATTCTGGTAATTATTGAAATGTGGTGTGATGAGTATATGAGAGTTCATTATACCATTTATTTTTCTTTAGTGTATGTTTAAAGTTTGTTATATTGGAGTGTTATTAAAGGAAAGGTATAAATGCAATATCCATTGCAGCACCTTTATGGTAACTACAGTGTGGAATAGGGAAATTCAGAATGTTTTCCTAAGGTGGGGATAAGAAATTTAGTTAAAAGGAACAATAATCTCAATCGATGGAGGACAGAATATGAGGATGGATTTTTAAAAATCAAGTTTACTTTTAATTCTTTCAATCCCTCAAATCCAAATCTCAGTGCTAAAAAAGAGAATGAAAATAAGTACAAAAATCTTGTGAATTTAAAAAAAAAAACCTTATTAACTATGAGGGAAATGCAAATTAAAACCACATTGAAATGTCACTACACCTAACAGAGTAACTAAAATAAAAACAGTGAGAGCACCAAATGCTGGTGAGAATATGGTTACATTAAATCTCTCATACACTGATGATGGGGGTGTAAAATGCCATAAAGAACCACTCTGGAAAACAGTTGGGCAGTTTGTTTAAAACTAAAAATGCAATTTACTGGATGGTCCAGCAAATGCACTATTGGGCATTATTCCAGAAAATATGTCATCATACAAAAACCTATATGAGAAGGTCAACAGCAGTTTTATTCATAAAAGCCAAAAACTGGGAACAGCTCAAATGTCCTTCAGTGGGCAAATGATTAGCCAGATTGTAGTAAATCCCTGAGTGGAATACTGCTCAGCAATAAAATGGAACAAATTATTGATGTATGCAACAACTAGGATGACTCTCCAGGGAATTATTCTGAGAAAAAAAAAAAGCCAATGACAAAAGTTATATACCATATGATTTCATTTATGTAACAGTTTTGAAGTGATGACATTTTAGGAATACAGAACAGATTAGTGGTTGACGTGGCTTAGGGACCTGTGGAAGCCGGGGGAGTGGTTATAACAGGGATAACAGGAATGCTTGTGGTGATGGAACTGTTCTGTATCTTACTGGTAGTGGTGGATATATGAACCTACACATTTTTAGTCCCAAAATTGTATGGGACTAAATACAGTCAAGAATAAGCACAAGGAAAGCTCGAGAAATATAAATAAGATCAGTGAGCCATCATTAATCTTAGTGTGATATTGTGATATAGTTTTGCAAGATCCCCTTGGAGGAAAATGGGTAGAGGGACTGTTATCTCTTACAAGTGTATGTAAATCTGAAACTGTCTCAATAAAAATTTCCACTAAAAAAGTTATAAAATAAGTGCTGAAAGATTGCTTTTGTAATCTGTTGACAACCTTGGTGGATGTTCTTCTTTTTTTCCAAATGGAATAAAAATAAAAGGCTGTAATTTTCCTATTACTGATAGAGAACATTTTACTTTCTTTTTACCTACATAGATGTCTCTGATCAAGTTTCTTCACCTAACTGGGTAGCTTTTCTGACATGTAAGTGCATATAATATCAGCCTCAACAGTCTGCTGTAAGGATTTGAAATATGTCTTCAGTGTCTGGTACATCGTAGCCACTTAAAAAATTCTTCTTCACATTGGAAATAATTTTCTCATTTGTGGACATTTTTAGCCCCTTGCCTTTTACCTTTTGTTTCCCCTTTGTCTTTGGGAATTTTGTGTTCCCAAATAGGAAAATGTTCATGTCCCCTGACATAGGAATATGTTTATGCACAGTACAATTTTTAGTTAGAAAAGAAGAGTTTGGAGAAACCTTAAAACGAATGGTCCATAAGAGATTGGATTATCCATGGTTTTTAATAATCTGACCTCATCCTGGCCAAGTGTACATATGAAATCAAGCATTGAAATTAATGGCAATTTAAAATGCTGAACAATTAGGCCTTTAAAGATGAATATCAATTCTTATAGTGGTCTCTCATCAGTTCTCGTTTATCACCAAGGACACCTGTTGATTTTTAAATGCGGCAGTACTCAGTGAGAGCTTGTTCTGGCCTTGCAATGAGAAGTTATGAACACCAGCATTGTACTATCAGTAATTATGTGCATATCCAGATCCATCTACTTCAATGAAGCAGACAATGAGTATTTTTTGAAGGTAAAATGAGAAAAATTGCTATTTTAGAAAGCAAGCAGGGAATTTTCTACTTCCAGTAATAGTGGCATAGATTGGTACAAATAGAAGTGGCCACAGAAAACTAGCAGGAAAGCTGGATCATTACCCTCCATCGCTACTATTACCACTGCACACACACAGACACACACACACACACAATTTTACGGTTATAAGGAGCATGCAATGCAGCTGAAACTTTCTGAAGCAAAAAAGAAGCACAACAAGGTTAGTGTTATATTCTTAAGGTTGCTATTCCATAGAATTTTCTCCTTTGAGGCATTTTCCAACTTATAAGATGGTGGGGTCAAAACACTGAGAAAATAAACATAAAACGATACCTAAGAGTCTGAGAAACTTGGAAGAGCTTAAACTGTCTTCTGAGTAAGGACAGCAAAAATTAGAGATAGCCAAGGAAGAAGGTCCAAGAACAGCTTAGACTTCTAATTATAGTTGATCCTTGAACTACATGTGTTTGAATTCTGTGGTATGCTTATACCCAATTTTTTAAAAAACAAATATAAAGTCCGACAAGTTAATGAACTCATCCTAAAAAACATGCTACATATTTCATGGCTGAATATCACTATGGTCACCTTCAAAGTATTCCCCTTGGGAAGCTATGCACTGAGGTCAATGCCTAGTCCAAACTTCAAAGTGATTTTGGAACTCTTTTTTTGGAATAACGAACACAGCTGTCATCATGTGGTGCACAAAAACACACAGCAACAATAATGAACGCCACTCAGGAAGACACCACCACACCTTGACACAAACACTCTCTGTGAGACACTGATATATCAAGGTTATGAAACCTTACCAATTTGTTTGCACAGTGTGCATGGTGGCAAGTTTGTGAATTTAATTGTCAGATCTCATACATTGGAAATATTTTTTGAGATTTGCAACAATTGGAACTCACCAAAAAGCTGTGTAGCCCAGAAAAAGTAAAAGTTAGGTATGTCAGGAATACATAAAATATTTGTAGCTTCCAGTCTGTTTTGTCCTTTACTACCATAAAATATGTAAAAAAAAAAAATCTATTTTAAAAGTTAAAATTTATGAAAATTTACACACAAAAACACAGACCACATATGGCACCATTCCAGTTGAGAGAAATGTAAACAAAGGTGAAATGTTAACTGCATAAAATTACTACTACAAAGGTGAAATCATAACTGCATAAAATTACTACTACAATTCTGTGGTCACATTCTGTTGCTGCTGTGGTTAGCTCAACTGTTTCAAGTACCTACTTGAACCTTCCATGTGATGATAATCCTCTCCTCATCAACCATTTGTCTCTGCAGTAAATTATGTATTGTGGTAAAAAGTGATCTCTCATGGTTCCTGTGCATTCTTCATCATGTTTAGTGCAATACTGTAAACCTTGACTAGCACCATGGAACCCAGAGGAAATGTCATGAGTGATGCCAGAAGTGCCGCCGAGAAGCAGAGAAAAGTCATGATGTAAGAAAAAGTTGACTTGCTTGACACGTATTCTAAATTGAAGTCTGCAACTGTCTGCCATTTCAAAATAAATGAGCCCACCGTAAAGACCACTATAAATAAAAGAAAAGGAAATTGTGAGGCCATCACTGGAGTTACACCAACAGGCCCCAAATCTTTTTTTTTTGGTAAATCATCTTTTTATCTTGTATGAATATGCAGCTTTTATCTAGGTGCAGGATTGCTACAAGAAAGGCATATCGATAGACTCCAATATGATTTGAGAAAAAGCAAAGTCATTCTATGATAACTTAAAGTAAAAGGAAGGTGAATGATTTAAAGCTTGATAATTTAATGCCAGTAAAGGATAGTTTGATAGTTTTAGAAAGAGGTTTGGTTTAACAAATATCAAGATAATAGGAGAAGCAGCTTCTGCTGCTCAAAATGAAGCAGGTGTGCTCCCAGATGCCATTAGGAAAATCATCGAGGAAAAAAAAATCTGCCTGGAAGTATTTTTAATACAGACAGAAGTGATGTGGTCTGTTAAAAAAAAAATGCCACAAAGGGCATTTATTTGTAAAGAAGAGAAGCAACCACCAAGATTTAAGGCAGGAAGAGATAGGTTAACTCTACCGTTTTGTGCAAATGCAGTCAGGTTTATGATCAGGACTGCTCTTACCATAAAGGTGCTACTAACCCTCAATCTTGAAGTGAGAAAGAAAAACACTTTTTTATCTGAGGAAATCAGATAAAAGCCTCCTCTAGATGATTAGACCAGAAAGAGAAATGTGAGAGTAAAATCAGCCCCTCTTCTTTCTCTTCTACCTACTCAATATGAAAACAACTGAGGATGAAGACCTTTGGATGATTGATCCACTTCCACTTAATGAATAGAAAGTATATTTTCCCTTCCTTATTAATTTCTTGATGATGTTTTCGTTTCTGTGTCTTTATTGTAAGAATACAGTATGTAATATATATAATATACACAAAGTATGAATTAATTATGTTATTGGTAAGGCTTCTTGTCAACAGTAGGCTATTTACTAATAGTTAAGTTTTTGAGGAGTCAAAAGTTATATGTAGATTATTAACTGTGCGAGTAGTTGGCATCTGTAATACATGCATTTGGAGTGTAGTTCCCCAGAAGGATTATTCCTTAGAAGTAATGGGAGGCTAAAAACAGACCAGTCTTCATAAAGACAAGAACCCATCTTCAAAATGTCTCAGTCCCTGAGTGAAATAAGATGATCTGTATATAATTTCACTACTCAACAGAAAGAAAAAGAAAAGTCTTTCTAAGAGGAACTCAGAAAAAGCTTCAAACTATCTCCAAAAATTTTTTGCACACAGATGTTCCAGATTTTGGAATCACCAGTCACAACTTAAAAAAATAAAAAGATGAACATATTCAAGAAAATAGATGATGAGGTAGAGAATTTAACCAGAGAAAATCTAAAATAGTAAGTTGAAATTAAAAACTCAATAAATTTTGAGGTATTATTAGAGTCTAACTGACCTCTGAGAAGGGAAATACCCACTTCCAACCCACCAGCCATCCTGTCTCATTTAAGGAGGTGGGGAAGAAACTGAGAAGAAACACTTGTAAAATTCGTAGTCCAGGGCAGTGCCTGTGGCTCAGTGAGTAGGGGGCCGGCCCCATATATCGAGGGTGATGGGTTCAAACCTGGCTCTGGCCAAACTGCAACAAAAAAATAGCCGGGCATTGTGGTGGGTGCCTGTATTCCCAGCTACTTGGGAGGCTGAGGCAAGAGAATCGCCTAAGCCCAAGAGCTGGAGGTTGCTGTGCGCTGTGATGCAACAGCACTCTACTGAGGGCAATACAGTGAGACTCTGTCTCTTAAAAAAAAAAAATTCATAGTCCCAAAGCACAGGCTTACTAAAAGGCTGAGACCTAATTATAGGACTACAGAATGGTTCCCACCTTCCCACATCTTACCACCATATTACTAAAGTCCCATTTTTCAGCAATCTCTTTTATCTAGTGCATCATGTCTTGCTGTCAAGAAACAATTACAAGGTATGCTAAAAACCTAAAACACAATCTGAAGAGACAGAGCAAGCATAAGAACTAGATAGGATAGGGATGTCAAAATTATCAGAATGGAAATTTACAACAACTATGATTAGTATTCTAAGGGCCCTAATGGATAAAGTAGATGACATGCAAAAACAGATGGGCCACGTAAGCACAGAAATGGGAACTCTAGGGAAGAACCAAAAATGTGTTAGAAATCAAAACGGAAAGGAAAGAATGCCTTTGATGGGTTTAGTAGTAGACTGGAAATGGCTGAGGAAAGAATCTCTGGGCTTGAAGATATATTGTAGAAACCTTGAAAACTGCAAAGCAGAGAACAAAGAAAACAGAACAGAATATTCAAGGATTGTGGCGCAATTACAAAAAGTATAGCACACACGTAGTGGACATATCAGAAGACATATTGGAAACAATAATGACCGAGAATTTCCCCCGATTATTATTCAACACCCAATCACAATGAGCAGAATGCTTAGAGAATAGTAAACAGGATCAATCCAAACAAACAAAACAAAACAAAAACAAAAACAAAAAAAAATGATAGGCATATCATTTCCTAATACAGAAAATCAGAGAAAATTCTGAAAGGACCAGAAGGAAAAAAACATCTTACTACATTGTATTTACCTACAGAGGAACAAATGTAAGAATTACATTGGACTTTCACTCAGAAAACATGCACACTAGAAGAGAGTGGTGTGAAGTAAATGGACGAGAGGGAAAAAACCACTGACCTAGAATTCTGTACCCTGTCAAATTATCCTTAAAAAATGAACAAGAAATAGTCTTTCTCAGACAAACTAAAATTAAAAGGATCTGTTCCTTGTAAATTTGGTTTGTAAGAAATGTTAAAAAAAATTCTTTAGACAGAATGAAAGTTATATGGGCTCAGAAATCAGATATACATAAAAAAGAAAAAGGCATTGAAGAAATAAGTGAAGATAAAATAAAAAATGTGTTTTTCTTATTTTTTATTGATTTAGCTTGAGTTTGGAACAACTGAGGGGAGGTACTTAGCAGTCTTCAAAGTTTGTCTGGTGATCCCTGGCCCTGGAAATTTCTCTCTTCCTGGTCTGACTCTGAAGGTCCTTCCTGCCATTGTGATAATTTCCTTCTTCCCTTCATCCTTCTTCCACCCCCATCTTATGTTTGCTCCATATTCTTATTCTTCTCCATTTTCTACTGTTTGGTTCTCTGTCTCTGCCCAGATATCATGGGTGGCGGAGGTAGGGGGCTTGGGCGGAGGAGTCTCATGTTTTATTCCCAAACTGGCTGATAAAAATATTTGCCAGAGTAAAAGGCCATCTTGCCTCCTGAGGATAAATGAAGCAGCTTCAATAAATTATACTTTATATAGCAAACATAAGTTAACACATACGCTGGCACAGATAGATGATAGGAAGAAAGGAGGGAGGAAGAAAAAAGGGACAAAGGAAAGAAAGAGCTGCTCTCTAGTTAATAGTCCTCTTGCTATTACTGGCCTTTTTTAATCCAGCATTTGATTTTTCTCCTTTTCAGGGAATATCATTGTTGAAAAACATAAATCATAAGTCTTTAAAAATACATGAGGAAATTTTCCGCAGAAACAGGTCTGCAAATCTGCGACAAATTTACTTGAAATAAAACCAAGTTTCCCTTCACTATTCCCTGGTCTACAGAAAGTCACAAGACGTTAGGAAGCAATTTAAGAGAATTTAAGATGAAAGGGCTCTCCAAGCAAATCCCTAGGTCTTGTTTTCCAAAGTGTGAAAAGCAAATACAATTTCTACAGGAAAATAAATTCTTTTAGATGGACATTGCTGAGGTCTATGATAGCAAACATAACGTGTACTTGTATGTGTGTGTCAAAGGGTAGTTATTCTACCTGCTGCCTCCTTCTTACTATTCCCTACTTATTGTTCCTGTAGTAATGGAGTGAGGCCACTTGTTTGCAACCCATAGGCACATGTCTGCTCCTGCTCTGGTATATAGTCTCATGCATTTTCACCACCTTTCTTCCTTCTCAGTTACATGTAATCTACGTTTATTTAAAGACACAGGTAGAGTCCCACTTCTTCCTAGCAGCCCGCTAAGCTTAGTCCAGATTTCTTTATCAATGACTTCACTAAATTTCTACTGCATTTTTAGCTAGTCTCACACAAATTGGAAAAGAATTGCCTTGTTAGTTATTGTTTTAGATACCTTATGAATGTACAAACACACACATACACACACGGTGAGGAGGTCAAAGACTGGGTGATTAATTTCAATCAATTGCTTCAACTCAATAGTAGAATGATACTTTCTCAGAATATTTGACCATTTTCCAAATATAGGCTAAAATTTAGCCATAACCATCCATAGGAGCAGTGGAATTTCCCAGTGAAATTCCATCTTAACCCATGTTTCTTTTGAGAAGTGAGATTAAATTTTTTAGATAGGAAAGATTCTAGAGATAAAAAAATATGCAGACTGTGAAATTCTACGAGTTTGTTGACATCTGTAGGCTTGGTAGAATGGGCCCTGATTAAACTTATCACCACCATTGTTCTAGACAGTAACAGTTTTCTGTGCAACATTGAAAGGGGGAGCGTGGAGAGGAGGACAGCAGAATGGTCAGCATGATGTAATGAAAAAAGAATTTAAATATACGTTATTTACGATTAAGGGACAAAGATTGTTTTTCTAGTTCTGCCATTCATCTGACCTTGAACAAGTGGCTAAATCTTGGAAACCCTGCTTTTTTCCTATGTCAATGAACTGTGGACACTCACCACCTCTTGAGAGCAGCAGACTGTAACCATATACAAAGCATCACATTGTATGTTCCCCATAAACACATACAATTATTATTTGTCAATTAAAAGTAAAATTAATGGAAATAAAGAAAAAAGAAAATGGCTTTGACAATTAACTAGAAGATCCCTTAGACCCATAATAGTGGAGACCAAAACAATGCAAGAAATGATAGTCTGCAGGGTTCAGAGGATAGAAAGTGTCTAATTTAATAGCATGAGTAACTATAGCTAAGGATTGATGGAAGAATCAATCTTTTTAGAATCATAAACTTATAAAATATAGTTGCTACTATAGTTTCTATAAAAATTAATTTGTAATTATATATAGCTTGGAATTTTTTTCTTTTCCAAAGGAATCTTAAGACTTTTGCATGAGAGATAGCTAAACCTTGCCAGTGAGAATAACTTCAAAGCTAGAAGTATCTTATGGCTTGGATATGATGGATTTGATTTCCATGTTCAGGTTTTGATACTTAATGGGAACCTGAGAATAAGTATAAACATTTTTTAGTATCTCTTTCCCTATATATTAAATTGGAAGGGTTTTACATTTTATAAAAGACTTAGG
>NW_003852458.1:8993667-9004289 GCF_000181295.1 Otolemur garnettii | reverse complement strand
CTAACACACTGTTTGTGAGGCTGTAAACTAATTCTAGAAAGCAGTATGGAGGTTTCTAAAGAAAAATTAAAAATAGAACCACCGTATGATCCAGTAGTTCCACTGCTGGATGTGTATCCAAATGAAATAAAGTCAGTATGTCAACGAGATACTTGCAGTTATAGTAGATTGATTTCCATTTTCAGATTTTGGTACTTAAGGGGAACTTGAACAACCATGTTTATTGTAGCATTATTTAAAATAGGCAGGATATGGAATTGACCTAAATGTCTAACAACAAAGGTATGGATAAAGGAAATATGGCATATGAAATACTATTTATCCATAAAAAAAATCAAATCTTGTTGTTTCAAACAACATGGATAAACCTGGAGGTCATCATGTTAAGTAAAGTAAACCAAACACAGAAAGACAAATACTGCATGATCTCACTCACAATAAAAAAAAGGTGATATCATAGAAGCTGAATGTAGAATGGTGGTCATAAGAGACTGGGGAGGGGAGGAGGAGAGGCAGATGGGGAGAGATTGGTCAATGGGTACTTACCATTCGGGTGTTCTAGTGTGCAATAGGATGGCTATGGTTAGCAGTAAAGTATTGCATACTACAAAATAGCTAAAAGAGAGATTGACTTTTGAATGGTCTCACCACAAATAAATGACAAATGTATGAGGTGATGAATATACTAACTACTCTGATTGGATCTTATGCAACATACTTGCAGGCGCATCAGCTTGCTCCCTATAAACGTGTACAATTACAATGTATCAATTAAAAATAAATAATCAAAAGTGATTTTTATTAACAATACAATTCATTTTGTTCTGCAAAGAAACCAAAGAAAAGAACATTAAACATTAAGAAAGATCACATCTAATTCTGTCTCCAGATCTTCATATATTCTACATACAGATATTAAAACCTCAGGAGACAATCTGATTGGTAAACATTTTGTATACAGAGGGTGCCAAAAAATGTATACGCATTTTAAGGGAAAAAAAGTATTACATTTGTAATACTCAAGTCACATTTGACTTCCACAATTGCAAGAGGTACTTAACAAGACTTGTATTTATCTTTTATTATTGGTATACGTTGAGTATTACAATTTCAACACTGTTTTTTCCTTTCTTAAAATGTACATATATGTCTTGGCACTCTCAATATTCAAGAAATATATGAGATATTATGCTAGAAACTGGAGAAACAGTGAACAAGAAAGACAATCTATTTTTATATTTATATATCTACATTTTTTTATTTTTTTAGTTTCAGGTTAATATGAGGGAATGAATAATTAAGTCACAATATTTGAATTTGTTAGGTAGAATCTCTCTTGTAGTTGTGTTCCACACCCAAAAGGTATGCCACATATCTCTACATTTTGCCTATGAAGTGGGAGCACACCAAGGCCCCCCTCCGTTCTCCTCCTCTCCCCAACTTGAATTGAAATGAGTTTTTCTCCTATGTAGGAGTGAATTAATTTGTCTACTGGCTTCATATTAGTATTGAGTACATTGGATATTTGCTTTTATATTCTTGTGATATTCCACTAAGAAGAATGTGTTTCAACTCCATCCAGGTTAGTATAAAAAATGTGAAGTCACCATATTCTTAATGGCTGAATAGTATTCCATGGTATGTATATACCACAGTTTATTAATCCATTCCTGAGTTGATAGGCATTTAGGTTGTTTCCACATCTTGGCAATTGTAAACTGAGAAGTGATAAACAATCTAGTGCAAACGTCCTTATGATTAAATGATTTTTTTCTTCTGGGTAGATGCATACTAGTGTGATTGTATAAGAGGTCTAATTTGAGTGCTTTGAGGAGTCGCCATACTTCTTTCCAACAGACATAATCTTTAACATCATGGCACTATCCAGCTGAACTCAACATCATAGATGGTTGAGACCCTCAACAATCAATTTAGCTTCTGCCTGAATGCATTTACACCTCCCAAAGTACAACAGATCTGATGTTGTGCTAGGCTGGATCAGTCTCTGGAATGTTCAGATAATCAGTAACAGCCTGCAAAGAAAACTGGGTTGGATTTCAACCTCTTTCTCCACTACTTTATTAAAAAAGATATGAGTAAAGGGTAGTAGAAGAATGTATTGAAATGAAGGGAAAGACTTTCTTTTAGTACTTGACAGAAGAAAAGGCATTTGTGATTTTTGCTAATACAGCAATTTCGTAATGTGGTAGGACTTAGATACCTTGCATAAATCTATGGGAAATAAAAATTATTTTGGAAGTATGAATTGTTGCTGAGAAGATATTGAGATTGCCAGACAGTTGACACCTTGCTGATATTCATAGGTCTTCCCACATGACAACTTCCTCTACTCTTTATCTCTGAAACGCTTTTCTATACATTTAAGACTTGCCTTCCCATTACCTTCCAGCACAAGTGTATCTTCTCAGTGAAGCAGGAAGTCTTATCTTCCTTTGCTGAGTCCTCCTTTGCATTTATTTCTTATACCAGTAATAGATAGAAGTTTCTTAAAGGCATATATAAATAAATAAGCGATATTTGTTTCTCTTAAATTATGGAGTATACTCTTCATGTTTAGAATAACAATATAATTTTAGGCTAATCTGTGCTCACTTAGAAGTCTGGTTTGCTGGAATCCTGCTAAGAAAATGACATCAGACAACAAGGAGCTAAGATAAGGAACTGCCACACTTTGAATGGAAAACTTCCTTCCCCTCTCATTAGGCTGAAAAGAATTATTAGTTAGGAGTGAGAGAAAGGAGAGGATGTGGGGGGAAAAATAACCCTTTCAGATCTGTACGAATTTTGTGTTTGTATGAAAGAGGATGAAAAAAAATCAAATTTCACCATATTTGCTTCAATTTAGACAGTTCCTGGAAAGTCATTTAATCTCTTTATTAGAGAAGAAACATCATAGTGATGGCACAACTAAAAACAACACAGGAACAATTATGAAGTCTTTCCTGGAAATAAAAATAAAATGTACCTTCCTTCTAGAAACTTTTTTTTGAAAATGGAGAATCAACTCTGCTAATGACATTATTATAATTCCACTCATTACAGTTTTTTACCCCAATTGGTCAACTTTGCAACCATTTGAAACATTTATTTAATTTTTTTAAATAGAATTTATTTTTTAAAGAAGTTTAGGTTTACAGCAAAATTGAGCAGAAAGTACAGAGAATTCCTACATATCTCGCCTCTAGACATATGTCTACAATGTATCAAGATTCTGCACCTGGGCAGTACATTAGTTACAGTTGATGAACGGACAGTGACACCTTAAAACTCCATAGTTTACATTAGGGTTCATTCTTGGTGTGGTCAACATTCTTTGGGTTTTGACAAATGTATAATTATTGTGTTATACAGAATAGTTTCACTCTTAAATTTTTTTTGCTTTATGAATTCATCCCTCCTGATCTTTTTACTGTCTTCATGTTTTGCAATAGTTAACTTTTTTCTCTTCTCACTCTGTTGCCCTGGGTGGCGTGCTGTGGCATCACCATAGCTCACAGTAACCTCAAACTCTTGGGCCCTAGCAATCCTCAGCCTCTTGAGTAGCTGGGACTATAGGCACCTGCCATGATGCCTGGCTAGTTTTTCTATTTTTAGTCAAGATGGGGTCTTGCTCTTGAATTCCAGTAGTAACTCTTAATGGATGTATTACTGTTGCTTAAGAGTATCAAGGCACTGTGCTAAACTCTTGTTAATGGAAAAAACTAAGCTCTGTAAAAGACTTTAAAGTGGCTTATTCTGAGCCAGTATGAGTGACCATGGCCCAGAGAATATAGTCTCAAGGGGCCCTGTAAAATGGTGTCCAAGGGGGCTGGCTTACAGTTTGGTTTTATATATTTTTAGGGAGTTAGGAATTGTAGGTAAAATCATAAATCAGTATGTGGAATGTATATATTTGTTTGGCATGAAAAGGTAAGACATCTTGAAGTAGAGGATTATAAATTATAGACAGATCAGAGATTCTTTGATTTATAATTGGTTCAAGAAATAAAGCTTTGTCCAAAAGCTTGGAATCAATAGAAAGGAATGTTTTAAATTAAGAAAGTCTGCTAATCATAGACAAGACCACAACACAGAGACTGGAAGCAGTCTGTTAAGCAAACTGATGGTCTTTTGGCATGATTTATCAACCTTCATCTTGCATGATCTTAGGTTCTATTTGTCATTTAGTATCTCCTTGGCACAAAGAGGCTGTTTTGTCAGTCCTATGATCTCTATTTTAACATTAATGCCAGTCAGTTTTAGTGTCTAAACTCCAAAAAGGAAGATGTATCAGGTGTGGCCTCCCATGCCATCATTGCAGGGAACTCTATTTTAAGGTTTTTCTGAAATAGGGTCTGTTCCGGTGAGCAGGAAGCTTTGGATTTTGTTTTAGTTCACAGTAATTGGTGTATTCTGATGAAAGTGAAGGAATATAGCCCTATCCATACTTTCCCATATCACAATATGCCCAATTTTTGATGGTAGCAGAGACAATATAACATTATAAGAGGACAGAACATAGTAGGCATGGGGAGTTTGGGGGGACTATTGGAAGATCACATTAAGTGACAGGATAAATAGACAGGATAAATAAATTATATAAATTGTAAAATATAATCCATGCTTCTGTTTCTCTAAGCAAAATGTAAAATTACATTTTAAAAAATAAAACAGGAAAGAAAAACAAAGAACTATGATGAACACAATCTTGCAGAGACCTACTATACCATAAGTGTTATGTCCCATACTGTTCATCCCCTATATGGTTGAACTAACTCTGAAGTTAAATTGATGGGGAGAAGGAGAGGGCTAGAAGCAATTTGTAACTCCACAGGTGTGTGAGGGAATAAAAGACTAATGTAAGGCCAAAGACTCAGATAGTTACAGTAGTTGGAAGAACTATGGCCTTGGAAATTTTGTTTGGGAAGAACTTTGAGGTTCTCTAGGAAACTGTAATTATGATGCACTGTCAGAGTCATAAAATAAAAAATATGCTAAAAATAAAATTATGCTAAAAGACAGAGCCAATGAAACCATCTGGATGTGGGGGGTCTTTAAGGTCCCAGATGCCATATGTAATAGCAGGTGCCGGATACTGAGATATATACAACTCATTTCTTCAGGAGAGCTCTCTGATGATGTCCTTGGAGGTACTGACACTCAAAAAACTATTGGCCTAGGTGGTGCCTGTGGCTCAAGGAGTAGGGCACTGGCCTCATATACTGGAGGTAGTGGGTTCAAACCCGGCCCCAACCAAAAACTGCAAAAACAAACAAACAAACAAAATATTGGCCTGAGGGCCTGTCCCTGGAGAACCCTGCATTCTTATCTGAGCTCTGATATACTTGTAATCACAAATGCATCACTATCACCTACAAAAACTGGCCAGTGACCTAGCTCCTACCTTCCTTTTGGAGAGAAAACATTTGTAGGAAGAAATAAACTCTATTCTTATTCCTAGACTCTTCCTCTTACCCCCATGCTTAGATTCTTCACCTCTTTGAATCAATCAAATGCAGTCAGGTGTAATAATTATTTTTTTAGTAATATCTATTATGCATTAGATACTAATGAGAGATGCCTCATCTTCCTAATTTCATCTTTTTATCAACCTTGTAAGGGTGAAGAAATTGAGGCTCAGGAAAGTTGTTGAAGGCTATACAACTTGTGAATAATAAAGGTAGTATTGGACCATAGCAAGTTTATCTCCAAAGCCTGTTCATAAACTTCAGAAAGGCGTAGGAGTTAAATATATCCTAAATAATTAAAACTTTCACCTCAGTTACATCAATAGTATGGCACAAATTGCGGGCAGACAGTCTGTTTCTAACAACTACCTGGAAGTTTCAAATGAAATACAGTTGTTATGCAGATTGGCTGGCTTAAGAACAAAAAGCAAACAAAATCCAAAGCTTTAGAGGAGACTTTGAAGATAAAAAGCTTTTTAAAATGGAGCAAATGATTCTTTAAAATGCTATTGAATGAGTTTCCAGGAAGGGCTACAGTTAACATTTTAGAAGAAAAATTTTGTCCTCTTATAAGAAACAGGACAGCTAGAAAGTTAAATAGAGAAGGAAGGAGTTTGGTTCAACTAATTTTCCCCAAATGTAAGCAGCAATGTCGTACAAAGTCCAAGTTAAGAGTGCTTGTGGGAAAGGCATTACCAATCAGTTGCCATTGAACATTTGTTCATGCCTTGGTTCAATGTTCTCTTTTATTGTTAAAGTGTTGAAATCCATAAAAGAGTGCATAAGCCGCATATATGTATACAATAATTTTAAAAGATGATTATAAAACAAATACCAAGGAATATAGGAATATATCAATTGCTACTGGTTAGTTAGCATGTGCTTCCTGGTTCCCTTTGTCATCCTGGCTCAGTCGTCCCCAGCAGCCCCAGAGGGTTTTTTTTTTCCCCTTTGAGACAGAGTCTCATTTTGTAGCCCCTGGTAGAGTGCCAAAGTGTCATAGCGTCATAGCTCACAGCAACCTCAGATTCCTGGGCTCAAGCTTGCTTCTGCCTCCCCAGCTGCTGGGACTGCAACAGCACCCAGCTACTGTTAAGAGAAAGGGTCTCGTTCTAGCTCAGGCTGGTCTCGAACTTGTGAGTTTAGGTGATCCACCCGCCTGGGCCTCTCAGAGTGCTGGGATTACAGGCATAAGCCACCATGCCCAGACCTCCGCAGAGTCTTTTCCACATACTACCTACTTCTTTGCCCTCTTTGCTACACTGAACTTTTTTGGCTAAACTAAACATGTGGTTAAAGGCAGTTGTCTTCCTCCTCTTTTCTGCCTGCTTCCACGCAGGTGGATGTGGCCGAGGAAAACTCCACAGCATATCGACTGGTCTTATTTTAAACTCCAGACCTTAGAGCTTCAACTGCACCCTTAATGTAGCCAGACAATCTACTCCATTTCTCTGGTTCATTCATTCTCCTACTTTTCACAGGACGATGACGTATTTTCTCTTCTTTTTTGTAACCTCTAACACCTTCTTTATCATCCCTGCTTAGGCCATTACTTATTATTTTGCTGAAAAAGGAATCAGAGAGCTTTTCCCCAGATGCCTACCACTAAGTCTGTCCATCTCTTTGCGTTTGGACTTACATACCAGGGTGTCCGTAAAGTTCATATGCAATTTACTCTGTTAAACTATTTTAAATTGCACATGAACTTTATGTCCACTCTGTATTTCACTTTCTTTCTTGTTACAATGAGCAGGATGAACTACCCTGAGTTTCTATCTAGAACAACCCCTCCACTATCATCCAATATATCCTGCTTACTTAAAGATATTGCTCTAAGAAGCTGTCCACTTCTCTCCTGTATCATCGGTTTTATCCTCTCTACCTATATCTATTTTATCAATATACAAACATCTGTATGTTTTTATTGATCCTTCCATATTATAATTACTTCTAATGGCTCCAGTTTCCCTTCAGCCACCACCCCATTTTTCTCTGTCCCTTTAGATCAAAACTCCTTGAATGAGTTATCTAGACTTCTGGTCTCTAATTTCTCTCTTTTCATCCTTTCCTTTTCTCCAGGCTTTTGTTCCCACAAAAACATTACTTTAAAAAAAATAAAAATCATCAATACCTATCACATCGCTACATTCAAAGGTCAATTCTTAATTCTCATCATGCTTTACTTCTGAGGATTAGACCTAATCACTTAAAAATCATAGATAATCTGTCATCATTTTCCTTCTTTCTCTAGAATTTTCTTTTGTAAGAATATATTGAGGTTCAGACATTTGTCTGTATTCTTGGTTCATGATGTGCTCTTGGTCAAGGAATGTTTGGACACTCCCCCAAATGGCAAGTATGAACAGTGTTTATTGAGTATAGGAGACACCAACAGCCAGATGACATCCGAGCAAGATGATCTGCAGCTGGGGTGTGGACCTCGGGCCATTCCTCCACCGGAGTTCCTTGTGGAAGAAGAGCCGGTGCCCTCAGCACGTAGTCATTGTTAATTACTCCCCTCACCTGTGTTGTTCTGGCTCAATAAAAGGCTGGTGTGGAGGTTGCTCGGGGCTACCCAGGAAGTACGGGCTAGCTTGCCTTTCACAAGCTTGTACTTCTAATCTGCTTCTCACCTGGTTCCTTCCTGCGCTAACTGAGACCAGGGCCACAGGAGCCCAATGGGTTGTGACATTTTGGTGTGGTCAGCAGGATATAGCAGGACACAACAGGACACCAGGGACGTGGACCAAAGGAGACAACACCTGGATGTAGGTGAGGCCTTTGGTAGACAGTGGAAGGAAGTCCAAAGGGAAACGCCGCTCAGGGAAAGTGGGACCTTTGGCCAATTTAGAAATTAAGAAACCGCACTCAGAATAAGTAAGGTGTTTGATAAAATAAGCAAAGACATGGGTAACTTTCTGTTTGGGAAGTCGCGGGAAGTAGAAACTGAGGAGGAAAGTGATGTTCAATCGGTATCTGAAAGTGAGGATAGTGAGGTTCAGTGGGAAACTGGACCCAAGAAAAATTGGGAAGCGAGAGCATATGAGATGAATGAGCAAGTAATCACCGCTATGACCACTATGGCTGAACAAATTAAACAATTGGGAGATCAGATAGATAGTCTCACTGTCAGAAATGCTAACTCAGAGCACCCCGTTTTGCCCTCAGCACCTCCCTATGTAAACGAACCCCCTGTGACCTCTGTTATGCAGGCTGTATTAGAAGGGCGTAATACTGGTGACTTTGAGTGGGAAAACACTTTGGGGCTTTTTCCGGTTATGGTCACTGATATTCCTCTTGATCCGCAACACCCTCAAGGGGGCCAGCGTTTTGACCACCATATGATGACCTTTTCAGTTCTTAAAGATTTGAAACAGGCTGTAGCACAGTATAAAAAACCGGATATAACAGAGCGGAAGCCTGGTTATGTGCTGCAATGGGGTTGAGGCTTTGCCCACATTACAGAAAAGCAGTGGCTACCAGCCCGCTGGATTAAGCCTCGACACGAACAGAAAAGTTTACCAGCATCTTAAACAAGTTTGTTTTCACTAACCTTTCTCCTACAGGACCTTAGCTTAGGCAATGTCATAGTGGAGAAATCCTGGATCAATCTCCTCTGTGGGAACTCGAGCTGCCTCTCCCCTGTCGCAGCCCAGCCTCAGCAGGAAGCAGTTAAGAGCCGTCAGTGCCCCCCTTCCCTGAAGAGGCAGCAGGAGCTTCTATGCAGAGTGGGAGGATTGATGTAGGATTTCATTATTTTGGGCTGTATGTTAAGCCCCAGGCAAGCTTAGGATGTATCGTCTAAACCTTGGAAAATTAGGACAACAAAGACCTCAAACAACAGGCTTTAAGGTAAAGGTTATTCGGGTACCGGCAAGCTAAGAGAATTTCACTTGTTGGGTTTGTTTCTATTTCAGTTGGGCACCTGATGCTTATGTGCCCTTTTGTTTCTTTTACTCAACAGAAAGCTCCTCGGTGAGGAGAAAGGCAAAAACAACCAACAGACCTTCTCCCTTGCCTTTTCAGAAATGTCTTTAATATAATAGAGGGGGGAAATGTAGGAGAAGCCAAGAGCCAGATGACATCTGAGCAAGATGATCTGCAGCTGAGGCGACCTCGGGCCATTCCTCCACAGGAGTTCCTTGTGGGAGGAGCTGGTGCCCTCAGCACCTAGTCATTGTTAATTACGCCCCTCACCTGTGTTGTTCTGGCTCAATAAAAGGCTGGTGCGGAGGTTGCTGGGGCTACCTGGAAAGTAAGGGTTAACCCGCCTTCCACAAGCTTGTACTTCTAATCCGCCTCTCGCCTGGTTCCTTCCTGCACTAACCGAGACCAGGGCGGAGCCCTACGGATCGCGACAATTGAAGAAAAAGATAGGTTTATAGGGCAAGAGCGAGATATAGCTTTACAGATTAAGATACATTTGTCATTATCAATGAATGCCCCCCTTGCCATCACAAAAAAAGGCATTGCCTATGGCCTGGATTCTGCTTTATACTGGTTCATTTTGAAGCCCTGAGTCATACTGAGCATGCAGACCTCCCGTAAGCCTCTCTAAAAGCCCATGGCGGGTGTGAACTACAATGTAGCCTTGAACTAAGGACATAATAATTAGCCTTATAGCTGTTCTAGATCACTTTCCAGACTCTCTTGTACCTATGCTGCTTGGCCTGTGGGCTAGAGAGGCTTCTGCATTCTTTTGTAGTTTGCACACTATTTCTGATTGGTAGATTAGTAAGGCATTCCCTCCTCCCCAGGGGCAGGCAGCTGCTTAGGACTGGATTAAGGTGGGCAGAACCAAAATGTGGGTCTGGGGACCCACTCTAGTCTTTTTCCCTAGGAGAGATGGAATCCTAACTATCTACCTAACAGATCTGCTGTTGGCAAACTTTTGTATATCTAAAAACAAATCTATTTCTCCCTTGATTGGCAAGTATTTTCATTCAGCAAATTGAAGACACCATTTTATTTTCCTATGACTTCCTTAGTCTAAATGCTGCTACTTTGAAAGTAGTTCATCTTTTTCCTCTGGCTGCTTTAAATTTTTCCCATGGTCTTTGTTGTTGAGAAATTCTCTATGATTAAACTGAGTTTCTTTATATCTATTCTTCTTAGAATTCTTTGAGTTTTGAATCTAGAAATCATTTTTTTTTT
>NW_003852458.1:8989349-8992938 GCF_000181295.1 Otolemur garnettii | reverse complement strand
TCTGAACCTAGATATTTATTATAATGGTATTAGAGTCACCTCAAATTTAGGCAAAAACTACAGACAGTTTCCATATCTCCCCTCTATCTCTTAGTCTCCTCCACTAACATCCCTACCAATGTGGTACATTGCTGTAGTCCCCTAGTGAATTTAAATTTAGCTTACAAATCTGCATAGTGGCCAGATTTTATTTATAACTTCTTAGGGACATTTCTCCCTTCTGTCTTCAGCACTAAAGCAACTTCAAAGTGTCTTTATATTGGGAGAAGAGATGGTTCATGTGGCTTTGATTTAAAGGAGAATATAGCTTTTTAAATTTCAGGTTAATGAGAGTACAAACAATCAGGTCAAAATATTTGATTTTGTACAGTCCCTCTTATAATTGTGTCTCTCCCCCAAGAGGTGTGCTATACACCCTAACATTGTGCCCATTAAGTGGGGAGCACCCTACCTTTTTCCTCCCCCCTCTTGTTATCCTTCCCCTTAACTTGAATTGAAATGCATTTTTCTCATATATGGGCATGTACTAGATTGTCTACTGGCTTTATATTAGTATTGAGTATATTGGATAATTGCTTTTCCATTCTTGTGATACTTTACTAAGAGGAATGTGTTTCAACTCCATCCAGGTCAGTACAAAAGATGGGAAATCACCATCTTTTTATGGCTGAATAGTATTCCATGGTGTGTATACACCACAATTTGTTAATCCATTCCTGAGTTAATGGACATTTAGGTTGTTTCCACATTTAGGTGATTGTAAATTGAGCTGCAATAAACAGTCTAGTGTAAATGTCCTTGTGATGAAATGACTTTTTTTCTTCTGAGTGGATGCCTAGTAGTGGTATTGCAGGATCCAATGGGAGATCTAATTTGAGTTCTTTGAGCATTCTCTATACTTCTTTCCAAAGAGCCAGTATTAGTTTGCAGTCTCACCAACAGTGTAAAAGTGTTCTCCCCTCTCCACATCCATGCCAGGATCTGCCAATTTGGGACTTTGTGATGTGGGCTAATCTTACTAGGGGTTGGGTGATATCTCAGGGTAGTTTTGATTTGTGTTTCTCTCATGATTAGGGGTGATGAGCATTTTTTCAAATGTTTCTTGGCTGTGTGTCTTCCTTAGAGAAGCTTCTATTCATGTCTCTTGCCCACTGATAGATAGGATTGTTAGCTCCTTTTAAATTGATTAACTTGAGTTCTCTGTAGAACCTAGTTATCAAGCCTATGTCAGGTTCATAATATGTCAATATATTTTCCCATTCTGAAGGTTGTCTATTTTCTTTGATTATTGTCTCCTTAGCTGTATAGAAGCTTTCCAGTTTAATTAAGTCCCATTTACTATTTTTTTTCTCCACCTGCAGTGCCACTCACTCCGCATGGACTTGGCTCACCCATTTATTAATTTTTTTTGTTTTTGCAATTGCCATGGAAAATTGCCATGGAAGTCTTTTTTTTGCAGTTTTTGGCCAGGGCCAAGTTTGAACCTGCTGGTTTATGGGGCTGGTGCCCTACTCCTTTGAGCCACAGGTTCCATCTGAAGTCTTTTTCATAAAATCTTTGCCTAGTCCAACATCTTCAAGAGTTTTCTGCACACTTCCTTCTAGGATTTTCATCATTTCATGCCTTAGATTTAAATCTTTTATCCATCTTGAATCAATTTTTGTAAGTGGTGAAATGTATGAATCCAGTTTCAGTCTTTTGCATGAGGTGATATGTCTCCCAACACCATTTATTGCTATTGTTTGGCTTATCAAAGATCAGATGGCTAGAGGAGACTGGTTTCATCTCTTCATTTTCTATTCTATTCCATATGTCTTTGTTTCTATTTTTGTGCCAGTACCATGCTGTTTTAATCACTATGGACTTATAATATAGCCTAAAGTCTGGTGGGGTTATGCCCCCGGCTTTGTTTTTATTACTAAGAATTGCCTTGCTTACATGGGTTATTTTTCTGGTTCCATATCAAACAAAGAACTATTTTTTCCAAATCTTCAAAGCATGATGTTAGTATTTTAATAGGGATGGCATTAAATCTGTAGATTGCTTTGTGAAGTATAGACATTTTAACAATGTTGATTCTTCCCAGCCATGAGCATGGTATGTTCTTTCATTTGTTAATGTCTCCTGCTATTTTTCTTAGGGTTTCATAATTCTCTTTGTAGAGATCCTTCACTTCTTTTGTTAGGTATTTCATTTTCTTTGAAGCTACTGTGAAGGGAATTGTGTCATTGATTTGTTTCTCAGCTTGATTATTACTGGCATAAATAAAGGCTGGATTTGTGGACATTGATTTTATATACTAAGATGTTACTGTATTTCTTGATCACTTCCAGGGGTCTTTGGTTGAGTCTTTGGGGTTCTCTAAGTATAAGATTATATCATTGGCCAAGAATGAAAGTTTCACCTCCTCTGCTCCCATTTGGATGCACTTTATTTATTTCCTTCTCTTGACTGATTGCCTTGGCTAGAACTTCCAGCACTATTTTGAATAGTAGTGGCAATAGAGGACATCTTCATCTGGTTCCAGTTCTAAGTGAAAAAGCTTTCAGTTTCACTCTATCCAGTATGATATTAGCTATCGGTTTGTGTAGATGGCTTCAATTATTTTAAGAAATGTGCCATCTATGCCTATATTTTTACGTGTTCTTGTTAGAAAAGGATGATAAATTTTATCAAATGATTTTTCTGCATCTATTGAAAGGATCATATATTGTCTTTGTTTTTGCTTCTATTGATATGGTGAATTACATTTATGGATTTGCGTATGTTAAACCAGGCTTGCATTCCTTGGATGAAGCCTACTTGATTGTGATGTATAATTTTTTTAATGTGTAGCTGTAATTTATTGGCTAAGACGTATTTAGTCCCAGATACTCATGAGGCTGAGGCGAGAGGATTGCTTGTGTCCAGAGTCTGAGGACATTGTTAATGTCATGTCAATCTTACATTGTTTAATGTCATGAGTCTGAGGTTGCTGTGAGCTGTAGCATCATAGCACTCTACTCAGGGTGACAGAATGAAATTCTGTCAAATAAAAAAAGAATAATTGAGATTCATCATTGCATAAGAAAACTTCAAATGCACTACAATTTTACTGCTCATCTATTAAAGAAAGGGAAGAGATTTTCCCAAATTTGGCCTAAATTCTAGTAATTTAAATGGCATTATCAATATCAAATTTTGAAGCTTATAGAAACTTTTTTTTTTCCTTTGAGACAAAGTCTCCCTCTGTTGCCCAGGCTAGAGTGCTGTGTTATCAGCCTAGCCCACAATAACCTCTAAGTCTTAGGTTCAAACGATACTCTTATCTCACCCTCTGAAGTAGCTGAGGTTGTACCCAGCTAATTTTTCTATTTTTTAGTAGAGATAGGGTCTCACATTTGCTCAGGCTCATCTGAAACTCCTGTGCTTAAGCAATCCTCCCACCTAGGCCTCCCAGAGAGATAGGATTATAGGTTTGAGCCTTGGTGATGGGCCTCAGAAATTTTTCTAAACTGTCAATAATAAAGAATAACCTCAGTCGCCTGTGTTAAAGAAAGACCAAATTATCTTTTGTTCCCTCTAAAGGAAATTGCCTTACCTTGTTTAG
>NW_003852458.1:8986032-8986948 GCF_000181295.1 Otolemur garnettii | reverse complement strand
TTGAGAGATGGATTCTTACAGACTTTAGAGCACAGATTGGTGAAATTGCCTCTTCCTTCATTAAGTAGATCCTGGGCATTGTTAAAATAGTGATACAAGGAATAACATTCACAGGGCTGCTTAACGTCTCACATTTATAGCATAGAGAAAATATCTAAAAATACAATGAAGAGTCTTAAAAAGTAATGTTCCAGAAAAGAAATTTTCACCAAGTGATTGTAGCCCACATGAGTTAATTTTCTTCTTTTTTTGAGGAATGACTCACTGATCAGAAAATCTTGCTTTATTCATAAAATATATGTTAACTGTTTAATGTGAATAAATCTTTTTTCCTTTTAGAAAGGGTCATAAATTCACAAGATGAAGGGCAAGAAGGAAATGTTTTTCATTTGGACACACAACCTAGGATAGATTTGGATGGGGTTTCCTGACATTCTGGTGAGAGTTTGATAGCTCTCATTTCCCTAAAGTCTTAAGACCATGTCTTTATGTGTTTGTGAATGCTGGAAGAAAGATAATATGGAAGATAAAATCCTGGGTCAGTGTTGGAGAGGCTTCATCCCTTTGACTCATCTGTATCTCTTCTGGATCTTTCTTGGATTCTTGAAAAGAGTAGGGTGGAGAGGGGAGACTGATGAAAGGCTATTTAGGTAAGGTAGAGCTGAATAACAAGTTAGGAATTCTGGACTAAAGGCAAAGAACAGGCCCACCCCTAACACATGTGTGGCCTGGATGTATAAGTTATGTATCAATTATTTACTCCTTGATGTTATGCCTAGATGTACACATTGAAGGGAAACACGAGCTGTTCAATATTGCAAAATGTTTTTCAGCCAAGGGAAACTGTTGTGACTATTGCACTAATTTGTAAATATCTCCAGAATTATGAATTGGAACATAAAAAAAGCAAGAGAGA
>NW_003852458.1:8974911-8985611 GCF_000181295.1 Otolemur garnettii | reverse complement strand
CTCCATCAAAATCTACCAAGGATTCTTCAAATAACCTGGTGACTCTTAGAATCTATTAAGAAGGAGCTTTGGGAATGTCAGTCTCTCCAGAGCCCCATTTCAGTCACCTCAATAAGGTAAGATAAAAGGAATGGAAACTAACAACCTTCATGATAGGCTCAGCTTTTAAAGTACGTGTTACTTTCTGGCTTTTTTGGCATGGGTACAGAGGTTAAAGCTGTGAGAAACAATAGCACAAAGCTACGTGATAATGAAAAACTGGGCTTTTATGCTTTCATTTCTACAGACATAAATCCACAGTGTTATGCACATCTTTAATGAATTATATTTTTTTGGCATGTCATTTATGCAACCAAACAACCAGATAATTTACATTTAAAATGACAATACTAAAAAATTAAGGAGAAGGGAGGTTGCCATGGAGATTATCCTGGGTACATATGATAGGTAAGTGTCACAACTTTGAAATGTGAGGTGGTCTCAGAAGAAATACAGATTTACACTCCAGTAATAATGTAAAAAAAGAATTCCACTTAAGACAAAGGAACATTTTTTGTTTTGAAAAATTCCCTTCTGTCTTCTTATTTATTCGACAAAGGAAACAACAATTCTTTGTATTAATAGCATGGTCAGAAACTGAATTGAAAAGCTGAAAATTCCTGTTGTGCTATTTGAGTTTTATCAGCTGGTATATGAACAGCAAGTTTGGGAGAAAAGGAATACATGGCTCCATTCTGGACGGATGTGGGGTCAGTTCACTGATAAATGTTCAACTGTTACAATGACAGTATCTATCCCAAAGTATCAGGGTCTAAAAAAAGAATCACTGTAATAAGCAAATAGTCTTTAAAGGGGTTTTCTAGGCAAACTGAAATGCCATGTAATATGTTTAACAGATTGAGCATAACAATAAATAATAATAATAAAAATTTGAACACAGTGGCTTCCATCACACAAGCTGGGATTTGTAGATATTGGGATTTCCTCAGTGCTGAAAAAGAAGATAGACTGGTCAGAAAAGGCAAGTGGTACTGTTGGAAGTGCAGATGTGTTTCACCTCTTAATAACTTTTCACAGAGGAGAAGCTGGTTCTTACACCTATAATATGACATCTTTCTACAGTCTCTAAATAGTTTCTAAGTGCAAGTGACCTTCTCCTGGTTGGTTTGACAAAGGTCTTGGAATCTTCAAAATGTGTTCTCAGACATTATCAGATTCAAGAGACACTGCCGTATAAGGCCCAAGCCTTTATTATTTAGCAGGAGGCATAGAATTTAAGTACAAAACCCAAAGTTTCAGCTTACCTGTGTACTACAATACTTGAAGAGATTAGAATCTTATTTGCTGTCAGAAAGAGGCTTGCAAACACCAGGACTCGTTTTTATTGTAACTCAGTGCTCAAATTATCTCTTTATGTCACTGTTGTCTTTGGCATCATTATTGTTAGGCTCTATTGTCACCTGCCCTGAACTCATGGTTTGGGGCCAAGCCCTATAAGAGGTGAGTTAATTTTTTTGTGGCCCCTAGGTGCCTTTTAGCATGTTATTGCTGCTGTGCCTTTAGTGACACCCTGAAGACTTGAAAGAGTTAATGTTCCTCCTTTAGTATCAGGAAGTAACTGAAAGCTCCAGGAAAATTTGGATTCTCGTTATTATAATTAGAGATAATGAGGATAATGTTCAGAGATAATTGGTGCATAGTGACTGCAAAGGGACAACAAGCACGGCCGACACTGTTTGGCAGGACCGCACATTAATACACAGGAGCAGCTGATAAACACTCCATGTTTTATTTCCTAAATCTATTCAGTTTTAAGTTTATACCATGCCCATCACCTGGGCACTGTTCTTTATGACTGTCTGCTGAGCAGTTGGCTGAGTCAAAATTGTTTTGTTATGAGCTTTTCACATCACCTTAGGGAGGCTGGCTTATATTCTGAACCTCAATTTTCCTATAAGCCACTGAACATTTAAACATATCTCAGAGCAAATTGGTTCCTGAGAGAGGGTGAGAGACCACTGAACTTGGGTTGCTCACTCTTCCCTAAGCAATGAAGTAGAAAGTCATTTTGTTTTACTCCTACTGTAAATACCACCCAAGGTAGGAGCACTTGCCCTAGATCCAGAGGCTTGGAAGAGGCTGGGATGATAAGCCTGGGGGCTGGCCTTGGCTTGCTGCTAAAAGCCAATGGCTTAGAAAGGCAGTTTGCTTGGGATAATAAAAGGAAGTAGTAGTTCTGTCAGCTGGTATTAAAAATAATACTTCGCAATCCCATGGTATAATGTGCCCATAAGCTCTCCTGTTATTGCCAAGATATAATAATGGAAACTGCCCCCTTCTCTAGCCAAATGGCTTAACTCCTCTTGTCTTTTTATGATTTTCTTTTAACTGCAGGACTACCCTTGGTGTTTGTGTTAACCTAATTTCACTCAGGCAAATTCGTGGGGTAGAGGAGAGAGGAACACACATCGCGTGATATGTCTTAAGCAGGCATTTCTTTGCAATTGTACCTGATCACCAGTACCGCTACCCTTAAAGATTGTATATTCCACCAAACATCTTAACTGAGCCAGTGTAGAAACATTAGTTTGTTACCATTTCTTTTTTTTTAAACATCTCATCTTCCACCATTCAGATCCAAATATCTAAATTTACAGCATTGAACAGCTTCAGCAACCCATATTTCACGTTCATATTCCAACAAATGCAGGTGGTTGAAGCCATTTCTTTGATGAAAACCAGAGGAGTAGAATTTAATCTTTTTCCCTCTTCCCCTTCCCAGATGGTGCTGAAAACATAAATTTGGTTTTAGTTTTCTCAATTGTCAAATGAGGAGACTTGTACTTATGAGGATTAATTGAGATGATATGTGGGAATGTTCTAAATGCTATAAAAATGCAAAATCTAACCTGTTATCTGGTAATATGATGTCCTGGCATTAGGAGAGCCAAGATCTAAAGATTATCCAAAAGGAATTTAAGAAGGGGACCCCCATCCATGGGAAAAATTTGTCTTACACTTCACAAGAGTAAAATAGAATTTTAGAAAAGATGTCTTGAGACTTTAAAGTGTTTTACATCAGTTCCATGCAAAATGAAAAAATAACTTCTAGTAATGACCTAGAGATCTAGAGTCTGGCTATATTCTTTTTAGTGTAAAGTAGAATTCAAATCCTAGGTGAAAGGGTGACCTAGAGCAACTGTATGTGTGTGTGTGAGAGAGAGCGAGGGAAAGAGAGGGAAAAGACTGTCAAAAATTAATGCCAATATATTTAACTAATTATATTATTTCTAGCGTATTTATTTCTTGCTTAAAAGTATGAAGTATTTTCTTCACTTCCATTTATAAGGTCACCTGGCCATATGAATTTCTTGCTATTTTGAGTCACAGTATTTATAACCCATCTCTTTCATGGATCTCACTGCCTTTTGATATGTAGGTGTTGTAACTGAAGTCTGAACTGTTAGCGCTTATCATCTGGGTGAATATTGTTTGCTTTTGTTGTGGTTGGCTAGACAATAAGAGATGAAGGCTATGAGTTCTTGGTCTGTTCCACCATGATTAGCTGGGAGGAGTACACGATTCCACGTAGCTCATCACCTTGGACAAGTTAGTCCAGCTCACGCAAATGGCATATTTGTTTCTATCATGACTGCTAGGAAACAGGATTTTAGTAATGTTATATTTACGTATCACTGAAGTCCAAGAATTGGGTCTTGTTGGCTGTTTCATCATCAGAATAAACAAACAATGGGTATTTCTTTATAGTAATTGAGGCAGCTGCCATCCTTGATGGTGCCAACAGGATTGCCATACGACTTGCTGTGGGGAGCTCTGGTATTAGTGCTCCCCAGATCCCTTATAGGCACCTCAAAAGGGGGGAATTTAGCTCTCTTACCTCAAGAGACATTTGGAAATTTCTGGAAACATTTTTCTTGTAATGATAAATGACACCCTGATAAATCAGGTGCTGTTAATATCTAGCAAGCAGAGGCCAGGAATGTGGGCAGACACCCTGTAGTGCACAGGACAGTCCCTACAACAAAGAGTGATCTGGTGCCAGATGTCAGTACTGCTGTGGTTAGGGAAACCTGTCTTTGAGGTAAGGTGTTTTAGAGACAAGCTGGCAAGGGACAGGAAGAATGAACTACAAGTGTGGGTCAGATCTGCTTCACCCAGGCTATTTTTAAAAAGTTAGATCTGGTGGTGAAGAAGTAGCATTTAGAGTATTCCTATTATGATAAAGACAGGGCTCTATTCTCTTCTTGAGACTACATTAATATTGCTCACTCCTCACTACTGATTTTTTAAAATAAAGCATTCAGTGTTTATTACCTACTTCTTGAGAGTCCTGCAGGCAGGAAAGTGGGGAACTACTCTCTTTCCTGCAGAGTAGTTACTGAGATACCATCTTTCCATTGTATTCCTATGCACCGCCACCCCAAATGCACTAGGAGTGTATGTTGTATATATGTGGCATTTGCATGTCAGCCTTTAATGAGGAGGCTTGTAGGAGATGCATGTCATTTGCACCCCAAATATGCAGGTGATTTAGCAAAGCAGCTGCAAAATTACTGATCAAGTTGCTAAGTTCCAGGGATCATGTCAAGATTCATTCATACCAAGTCAACCTGGGGTCTGCAATCTATTGTAAACTAAACTAATTTAAGAAGGCCATCTGCTGCTATCTCCCGCATTGCCTTCGGCAGGCCTTCCCTTTTTATTTTGAGAGAGCTTTTGTTTTTGTGTCTCATGACAGCAACTCTTTCTCCCTGAAGAGCTGAGCCTTTGCCAACTTTCCAGCCACCTTCTGAATAAATCAACTATGTTCCGTCAGGTGGCAGAGAGGGCACTTTGA
This sequence comes from Otolemur garnettii, assembly GCF_000181295.1. Taxonomy (NCBI): domain Eukaryota; kingdom Metazoa; phylum Chordata; class Mammalia; order Primates; family Galagidae; genus Otolemur; species Otolemur garnettii. The sequence continues at coordinate 8,980,753 of NW_003852458.1, read as the reverse complement.
GTTTCCTTATGGCAGATGGTTTGACACGCCTAATTGAAGTAATATATTTTTTCGGATAGTCTTGAAATGCTATAAGGAAATGTATAGCATGTCACGTTGTGACAAATCTCTACTGGCTGAAATAGGAGATTTAGAGTAATTGTATTGCACTCAGCATAGACATGGCATGTTTCAGGAGGAAAAAAAACTCCACTTCTAGACATTCAGCTTTATTAAGGTAGACGTTTGTGCCAGTTACATCTAAAAAGGGTATCAAGGGATCTATTAGCTAATTTGATGCTCATGTTATTATGAACTGAATAAAGAAGGCTATCTGTTCAAAATTAGGCATAATCCAAGCAAAGAGTAGTGTTCAAAATGCTAAAATAGAGATATATAATTTAGAAAATCAAATTTCCTTGCTGGCTCTCAAAGTCCACAAAATGGAAATAAATTTTCTTATAATGAAATTTCACTGGGACATGAAAGAAAGAAACAACTGACAGGAATTTAAACTTCTGAGAGAACTTTCAGGTATGCTCAGAATTAACAGTGGAAAATACATTTTCATGGGGATATTTCAGTTCCCACTAAGTAGGGGCCTTTGTATTTTTAGGTCTGGGTCTTGAGCTGGAGGGAATGATGTAACAAGACTGACCCTTTAGAAGCTGAGCTAGGTCTTTCCTCAACCTGATTCGGTTCTTTTGGGGTTTGGGGTGGGGCAAGAATGCTGAAAGAATTGCAATCACACTGCTGAAGTAGGGTCTGAGAACCTGCAGGAGAAAATAGCGTAATCATCTGTTAGAGGGGAAGGAAAGAGAAGAGGTTTATGAGAGTACAAGTGAGCCAATGCCATCAGAATTTCCACGCTCTGTAACTCAGCCCTGCCTAAGCTGACAGATGGTGCAGACAGCCACTTCATCCTGCCAGGGCCACACAGATTCCCTGGACTCACCCTGCCCCAGGGTGAATCAAAGACCTAGCTTCCGGTCACTGCCCCAGGAAACCCCCAGGGAACCTGTTACAGTTTCTCAGAGGCCTGGTCCTTAGTTATTTATTACTGATAATTATCAATTTGGCATAAACTAAATGGCATTTCTCAAGTCATTCTACATCGATATGTTCTTGAAAATAAATCTAGCTGCTGTTGTACCCTAATTTTCCCATTGTTAAGAGCACTGTTCAGGGTGGCCCCTGTGGCTCAAAGGAGTAGGGTGCCAGCCCCATATACGGAGGTGGTGGGTTCAAACCCGACCCTGCCAAAAAAAAAAAAAAAAAAAAGAATGCTGTTCAAATGTTGCTACCCCAGGGAGATTGGACTATCCATCTCTATCCTCTTACCCTGCCATAATTTGATTTTCTATTACAATTACTTCTAGACATCATTTTTTGTATCTGTTTATTTCTTTATTTCTCCCCTGGCCATTTCCTATTCCCTTTCCCCACTTCCAATATAAGATCATGAAGGCAGGGATTAGAGAGGTCTCTTTTGTTCGCTGTTTTATTCTCAGCTTCTAGACCAGTGCCTGGCAGCTAGTAAGGGAATAAATAAATTTTTGGATCATTTCCAAGTGGATTGTGACTTTCTGATTGATCGGGACCCTATCTGAGGAATGGGTGACATTGTCGTGTGTATTACGAGAGTCAAGTGAGTGCAGATAGCAGCTGGTAGTTAAGACCCTCAAATGACCTCACCTACTGTGCCTATTATAAGGGCACATGTCAAATATATCAATAGTAGAGTATGAATATCTAAACACAACAATTAAATAAGTGAGGTGAACACTAAGAAAACAAAACAAAACAAAAATAGCTTCAAATGATTTTTTCATAATAGGGGTTTGTTTCTCTGACAAGGATCCCCCCTTTCCTTCTTAGACATCTGCTCTTTTTGGCCTTAGTAGTCAACTTGGTTCAAGCCTTCTGTCCCCTTGACATCACTTACCAGAGACCTGTCCTGCTTTGCCCAACATCATAGTCAAATTTCTGATTTCATCACAACCCTCCGTTCTTATTCTTACTTGGTTACCAGGACCTTCCTGCTATGGTTTGAATGTACATGCATGTCCCTTCAAAATTCATCAATATCCTCTGTTGCCAGATTTTCTCACTACTGTTTCTCCAGTCTAAAAAATAGTGCCTGGCACATATCTGGTGTTCCAAAATATTAGTAATTGAATTATCTGAGAAAGTATGACTTATATTCCTCTTAGGATCTACTTATTTTATAGTCTGCAGGAAAGTCTATTAATCTAACTCCCTTATGTCCTCACTTGCCAACACCCCTTTCCTCCCTGCCTCCTTAACTTTCAGACTCTGGTTTCTGGTCAAATACAGTCATAGTATTTGACCTGTAGTATATCATGTGCACTGTAGGAGTGCTCCTGTAGTACTCCTACAGTGCACATACGTGTCATTCACTCTTTTAAGCACTTTGTATATATTTATTCATTAAATCTTTACAACCACTGTGTGAAGAGCTACTGAAATTATCCTCATGTTGCAGATAAGGAAACTGAAGCCCAAGGTGGTAAGGTGATAGTGGTATTGGATGTGAACTCAGGCAATCAGGCTTCAGAGTTTGTGTTCTTCTTTTTACATTTGACCAACTGCATGTCTAATGGTGATAGCACCTACTTCTTTACTTGGAAATTCCCTAGTTCATGAAATTCTAGTGCTTGTGAGAAGCTTGGCTAAGAGGTGTGGGCAGGAAGCCTGCCTTGGGCATTATTAATAAGTCATATTAATAATGAGCATGGTTTATTTATTCATAATAGGGTGAATGCTCAGGCAGAACAACAATAGATGGGATTAGGTCAAAGAAAGAGTGCCAGCTCTGCCCTGGAGAGATGATAATCTGAAGGCATAAAACCTGCTCTCTAGGCAGTACAAAGTGAGAAAAGCCAGGTTGGGAGAACAGTTACGAGCTGTCACCCTTCTGCACTAGGAAATGGTGGTCTCAATCTGTCTGCATAACGAAAAGAAAATGGCCTGTAGTGACCATAAAAATCTCTTAGCAAAATGCTCTATTATGGCCTCCATTCCAGACCAGCATTGCCCTGGCCAGTTGCCACTGATGGGTTTGATTTCCCCTAGTAGCCTTGCAAGTTGCTGCAAGTTACCCCAAAGATTGAAGCCCCTGCTGGCTTTGTTTGGCCTGTGCTCAGGAAGCTGCTTGCAGGTATGTTGAGAGGAAAAATTTTGGAGCCAGGAACTACTAAGTAGTCCTAACTAACCTGGTTAGTTAACTACCGAGACTTTCTGTTTCTCATCTATAAGCCTTGGATCTCATAGGCTGGTGTGATATTGCGATCTATTAAGAGTTATATGTTTGGTTTCTGACCCCATCTCCTGACATAGATCTTCTGAAATTCTTATAGATAGATAGGGGTGCTAGAAGAATATTTTGTTCTATTTGGTCTTTGACTGTAATTTCTGACACAGAACTCCTAAAACTGTTGTAGTTTCCTGAATGATAGGTGCCTCTGGCACAGAGTTCCTAATCCCTTGAAAATTTCCAGGTGACAGGACTAATAGTTGCATGAATTACCTATTTTATCCTTACAACATCCTTGTAAAATAATTATTCCAGTTTTTCAGAAGAGGATATTTAAAACAATTTAATATGTATGTATATTATACACACACAAATAAATGCATGCACACATTATTTATGTAATATTTATATTCCTATTTTTGTCTGTTTTTTTGAGATAGAGTCTCACTCTGTTGGATGGCTAGAGTGCAGTGGCATCAGCCTAACTCACAGCAACCTCAAACTCCTGAGCTCAAATGATCCTTCTGCCTTGGCCCTACAGTGTGCTAGGATTACAGGTGTGAGCCAGCCACCACGTCTGGCCTGTACTCTTATTTTTGTCTCAAAAATATAACATATTTATTGTAGAAAATTTGGAAATATAGACCCTTCTCTCCCCAAAAGAAGTAATAATTAAATAATTTTATCATCATAGATCACCCCTATCAATATAATTGGATATCTATTCATGGTCTTTTATATAGTCCATTTTAATTTAATTTTATTATACTTTATTTCATTTTATTTTATGAATAAAAGCTTATGTGAAGTTTTCAATGTACCAGGGACTGTTCTATTTATTTTATAAATGTTAACTCAATTAATTCTCATAACAATCCTATGATGTAGGTATTATTATTATACAAATCACACAGATGAGAGTAGTTAGGCAATTTGTCCAGAGTCACATTCTAGTAAATGATAGAGTTTATATTCAAATATAGGCAATCTGTTTAGAGTCCCATTCATAACCATTTTTATCTACTGACTTTCATGTACACATGTACATTTTTGCATTGCAAAATTGGAATTATTCCTATTCCCTGTGTTTTATTTTTTTTATATAACTGTATGTCTTCAGCATGCGTTTCATATGGTAGTTCTTTTTCTTGATTATTCTCATCTTAACTAGATATGGAAATGAGTATTTCAGCAAGGAATAGATAAGTCAATAACAAGATACTAAAAAATCAGGTAAATAAAATGTTCTCCCTAACACATACACACACATACACACAAACAAACATACATACACATATATGCACTTACATGAGTACTCAGGAAACCAAAGGAAAAAAGGTTATATTTCTAAGTCAAATGTTGAATCATTTGTACAGTTGCTGTCACATGGGTCACTTAAATAAGACTTAATGTGTTTAATTGGCTTTGTGTATTTCATTAATTGCATAGTTCCATGAATGATTAATTAGTAGTAATCAGTTAGCTGCCAAATATGCACTTTGATATGGGCATTTGATATGTACAAGAGGCCATGGGGATTTAGGGGGATGTAAAACAATCTCACTAACCTCTCTTGCTAATAGTACAGTTGTGGAGGCAAAGACATATATGCATAGAGGAATGTTATAGACTGAATGTTATAGACAAAATTTTGTGTCTCTCAAAATTCATATGTCAAAGCTCTATCACCTGAAGTGATGATACCCAGTGGCAGGAATATTGGGAGGTAATTAGGGTTGAATGGGGTCATGAGGATGAGGCCTTCATCATGGAATTAGTGCCCTTATAGACAAGGAGCTTGCTCTTCTCCCCTTCCCTTCCATCCCCTAAACTGAATCTGCACAAAGAAATAGTCATGTGAACACACAGGAAGATGGTGGCCACCTATAAGCCAAGAGGAGAGGTCCCAAAGCTAGTTGGCTCAAATCTACCAAAGCTATCTTTAAAACTTCAACTTGTTTCTGATTTATGGAAGTATAAGAGATGGAAGCTCAGGGTCAGGTTACAGAATAGTTTGGGTAAAATAGGTGCTCATGTAATAACTAGAAGAGAGGTAGAGTGTGGTGCAAACATTCCTTCAAACTTTTGAAACTTGTATACTTATAATAAGATAAAAATACAGGGGTTCCTCAAGGGATCAACTGAGACATTTGTTGGGACTTCAATAGAGTTCAACTTCTTGCTCTGTCTATCCTGCTTCATTCTTCCACTCTCACTGGTCCTCATCTAGACAGCACTGCCCAATAAATACACATCCTGCTTGTATATTTCTATCACAGACTCTGCTTCCCAGGAAACCTACACTGCATTGTTACCACTGTATTTTATTTAATGTATATAATAATATTTTGCATGGAAAATATATTTTATTATCTTTGTGCTTAGATATAAAAATTAGCTCATGTAATAAAATTTGTAAAAAAAAAAATAAGAATAATTTTTGTTCATTTTTTTGAGGTTTCATTATGTAAAGAGTTTTTACCTTGCCTTCTTTGAGAATTTTTATTGTTTCATGTCTTAAATTTAAGTCTTTTATCCATGTTGAATCAATTTTTGTGAGTGGAGAAAGGTGTGGGTCCAGTTTCA
>NW_003852458.1:8972739-8974220 GCF_000181295.1 Otolemur garnettii | reverse complement strand
AGAGCAAGAGAAGGAGATGAGGGGTAGAGAGGTCATGATGTGTGACACACCTTTTGGGGACAGAACACAATTATAAGAGGGACTTAACAAATGCAATCAATGTAATCTGGCTCTTGGTACCCTCAATGAATCTCTAACAATTAAAATGAAACAACTATGACAAAAAACCTAGTATATAATGTACAGTTTATAGTACTTGATAATAATAATAAAAGACTATGTTATTGGTTTTAAAAAATAAAACCATAAAGAGAATAGACAAAACTGAAAAACTTCTAGGGGTTTGGAGATAAAACAAAACTGTATTTCCTTTTTGAGTACTGATATCCTCAGCTATTTAGGAAAAGAAGTGGGGAAGCTAAGTCAAGGATGTTTTTTCTTTTGTACTGAGCTCTCTGTGAGAGTCCCTGCACTATACTCATATGCCCTAGTTTTCAACTTCCTGTGGTACCAGATGTTTGGGAGGAAAACTATTTTTATTGAGACATTTATTTAACAATGAGTTCTGCAACCCTCATTGTAATGGCTTTGCAATTAGCTGTTTCAGGGCAGTTTCTGTCTTTCTGAGGTAGCCCTGGAGGTGACATTCCTTACTCAGACTCTCAGGGCTCCTGTTCTTCTCCTCCACTTGCTTCCACATAGCACATGGCCATCCCATCGAGACCATGGAGACCAGGGAGCTGGGCACAATCACAGCCACTTTCTTTTATGGATATTGTAGCAACTGTAAGGCCCATGACATTAAGAAGATATCCTCAACCAAGATGTTTTGTTGTAGGAGCTAAAAATGGCCAAACTGATGTATCAATGGTCAAATGATCAAAAATGAGAAGCAGTATATCAATGAGTTAATACCTTTTCTAATACAAAACCCCCTTTGAAGACCTGGCTCATGCTCATAATCACAAGTTGGCTGGTGAACTGTGTTTTTATAAAAAATATGCCTTGAAAAATATGACTCAAACCCATCTCACATGTCTCATTATTAGAACACTTCACTTTTCCATTGGTCACTTATTCTATCTGAAATTCACCAGAGAGCTATCCAGAAGATAATATTTTTAAAAGCCTGTAAGTGGCTCGGAGACTGTAGCTCAGTGGTTAGGGAACTGGCCACATACACCTGGGGCTGGTGGGTTCCAACCTAGCCACGGCCAACTAAACAATGACAACTGCAAGAAAAAAAAATAGCTGGGCATTGTGGTGGGCGCCTGTAGTACCAGCTACTTAGGAGGCTGAGGCAAGAGAATCAGTTGAGACCAAAAATCTGAGGCTGCTATGAGCTGTATCACACTCTACTGAGGGTGACATAGTGAGACTCTGTCTCGAAAAAAAAGAAAAAGAAATAACAAAAGCCTATAAGTAACCAAATGTATTTCCCAATATTCATATGTTACATTTATGTGCTTTATTTATATAGTCTTTTTGATCTTCACTTTGGACTCTATACTATATTCTTGCTCCAATGAATTTTTAAAATG
>NW_003852458.1:8969071-8970311 GCF_000181295.1 Otolemur garnettii | reverse complement strand
ATTGGCAACCACCACCACAACAAAAATAAATAAAGGGGATTTAATTAAGCTAAAAACCTTCTGTACAGCTAAGGAAATAACCAAAGCAAACAGAGAACCTTCAGAATGGGAAGATATTTTCATGTTATGAATCAACAGAAAATTCAAATTAATCAACAAAGAACAAACAACCCATTTATCACTGGGTGAGAGATATAAACAGAAACTTCTCCGAAGTAGACAGATGGCCAACAAGCACATGAAAAAATGTTCATCATCGCTAATCATCAGAGAAATGCAAATCAAAACCGCCTTGAGGTATCACCTAACCCCAACGAAAATAGCCCACATCACAAAATCCCAAAGCTACAGACTCTGGTGAAGGTGTGGAGAAAAGGGGAGACTTTTATACTGTTGGGGTTGCAAACTAATGAAGCCTCTTTAAAAAGAAATATGGAGAATCCTCAAAGAATTCAAGGTAGACCTACCATTTGATCCTACAATCCTATCACTAGGTTCCACCCAGAAAAAAAATGTCATTTTACCATACAGACATTTGCACTAGAATTTTTATCACAGCTCAGTTCACAATTGCCAAGATGTAGAATCAGCCCAAGTGCCCATTGATTCATGATTGGTTTAATAAACCGTGGTATATGTATACCATGAAATATTGTTTAGCAACAAAAAAGACAGACTTTCTATCTTTTGTATTAACCTAGATGGAGTTAGAGAACATTCTATTTAGCAAAATATCACAAGAATGAGAAAGCAAGATCTAATATATTCAATACTAATATGAAACCAGTAGATGAACAAATACACACCAGTGCAAGAGAAAAACACTTTAAACTCAAGTTGGTGGCAGAGGGGAGGAGGTATGGGTAACAGGGGTGGAGGGAGGAGACTAGTATATTCTCACCTAACAGGCCCAATGTAAGGACATATGACATACCTTCTAGGTGAGGGGCACAACTACAACTTGGATTTTACCTAAGAAATGCAAACCCATGTGACCTAGTTAACTGTACCTCATACTAGACTGAAAAAAAAAAATGGAAAGAAATAAGGAAGGGAGGGATGAAATCAACCCAATTGACACTATTAGCATCTAGCATCTAGATTTTACTCCAGTGAGACTCATTTTAGACTTTTGACCTCCAGAATTGTAAGATGATAAATTTGTGTGTATTAAGTCACTAAAAAAAAAAAAAAAAGAATGCAGAAAAATGAGAACAGGCAGACTCAAGAACCACAAATA
>NW_003852458.1:8967160-8967562 GCF_000181295.1 Otolemur garnettii | reverse complement strand
GGTCCAATTCTCTACTAGTAATAATGAATTCCCTCTACATCAGTTCTCTCCTAACTCTAACCTTATTGAGGAGGACCCTTTTCTTTCTTCATATTTGATTTGGAAGGGGAGTGGTCTCTTGGAATCCACTCCTACTATGACCATCTTCTCCCTAGTCAATGAATGAGTGGTCCCAGTATTAAACTTGAGTAATTATTTACTACTGCAGACGGTGCCCTGGTGGTTTCTACCCATGATTGATGAGAGGCAACAGTTCAGAATGGTTAATGGCAATAAAAATGGAGTCGTTTTTAAAAGACATTATAGTTTTTAAAGCATTTCTATGTGCATGATCTGCTGTGAACTTCAAAACTCTCTTGTGTAGAAAGTAGAACAAAGATTAGTTTTATCATCCTTATTTCA
>NW_003852458.1:8963953-8966874 GCF_000181295.1 Otolemur garnettii | reverse complement strand
TGCAAAACCACCCATTTTCTTACCCTTCGTGTGACAGGGGAGAAATGGCAGACATTTCTAAGATGCTTGGGATTGATGAGTAATGAAGCTTTGGAATGAGATAAAAACTACCTTAGTCTTCTGGCAATAAAATCTTTGACCTGATGAACTTCAGGCTCTAACTAACCAAGATGGCAATCACGTGTAAGGAGTGAATTAACTTGCTTTCTGAAAGGTTAGAGAAACCCCAAATGCCTATAAAATGTTATATGCCCTTTCTTATTTTAAATCTTATGAAATGAATGAGTTTATTTATATATCTTCCCTTTGGAGCAGAAACTCTAGAATGAAGCTAGCAAAGGAGAGGCCAAGTGACAGAGAGAGGCTGACATTCTTGCCTTACTAGATATATGTATGTTTCAAAGGAATTATAACTTCCACACTGCTGTGGTCCTGCTAGCTCAATTACAGGGGCCAACCTGGCCTTTTTCATCGTGCCCTGTGGGAATATGCTTTGATATTGGTAGGGATCCTAGGGCTGAGTGAGAAAACAGAATGAGAAGCCAGCTCCAGGGGCATATTTGATCTCTGAGTTGGGTCACAGTGAGAGCACACACCTGCCTGAGAGAACAGTCTCATACTAACCAAGGCAATCAGTCAAATGCAAGCATTTACCTAAACTAACCCTTGAATGACGGGCTATATACTAGCAATGAGCACATTCACTGAGCCTGGAATTCCAGAAAATCATAATGCCACATTCTGCTTTTAGAAGCAGAAGTTTTGTTCAGGCTCTGTATTAAGGCTTCCTGCTGAAAGTGTTACAGAAAGCAAGAGAACCAGCCTACTAGACCACAGCGTCTGAACTGGTGGATAAAACCACAGGGACACTTCAGTCTGGACAATCCTCTTCCCTACCACCACGTCACACTGAGATTCTGAGAGTCCTGGCCTTCTTTCCTTCCATCTATTTTAACTGGGATAAGAAGTAAGATGGGGGAAGATGAAGATTTAAAGAGTGAATCAGGGCTCAGGAGACAGAAGGAAAGATGGAAACTGATTGGTTTGTAGACCTGAGGAAAAAATGTTAAAATAAGTCTTCAATGCAAAATAACAGATTCTTTTGTTTTCTTTGTATCCTTGGCCTCAGACAACCAAAATTCCTTCAGTACAGCCCTTTACTATAGCATAATTAATATACTGAACATTATTACTGAGAATAAGCAGATTCTTAGGAGTGCTTGGTAAAAAGACAAAGTGGCCACCCCTCTGTCAGGTTCTAGGCATACGTTCCTCTCTTCTTGTGCTAGTAGATGGACGTCAGCACGTATTCAGAGCCACCCTCCTTTTGAGCTACCACAATATATACAGAGCCAACCTCCCTTTCGGGTGCTACAGTGTATGCAGAGTTGGTCTCCCTGGAGGGCACTGCAGTAGGGGACAATATGGGTACCTAGTAAGAATAAAAGGAAAGAAGGAGCTAAATTAGATGTATCGCCTCATCTCTATTTGGCTTAATGTTTCAGAAGCAAGAAGATGGAAATGTGAAAGAAGTGGAGACATATTGTATCTGTCACATAAAAAGAAAACTGTAACATTAGAACCATTTTTGTAATGAAGCCAGTGTTCTGAATCCTTATAAATATGACACATAGTTCAATTACTGAACTAATAAACTCATATAAAAAGATGCTTGAAGAAAAAACAAATTAAGGTCCGTTTCATCATAAAGTTATAAAAACGTATAGCCTCTAGTCCTCATAAAAGAAAACTTCAGAAATCGTTTTGGATTTGGAAGATTAGAGTTAAGTTTAAATCAAATGGTATTAGTGATGGTCAAATTATATAATTTACACCAGAAAATCATGAAGACCATCTTCAAATGTTGTCTATAAGGTTTTGGAAACATTTGCTTTTGTAGCAATGAATGCTGCTGTGTGTGATCCACCTGGGTTGCTATCATTTTTAAAATAAAGTACTCTACTGGGACAGAATAGAAGGATTAAATTACTTTCTCTAGTTAGGGCCTCGGGTCAGGCACCTTCCTGAATCCAGCATTGTTGCTGTTAGAACTGCCTAGAAGCACAACGTATGACTCATGAGCACATATGGCCAGGATATTTAAAACGAGACCTGGGTGTGGAGATCCATTTTTACCTACCATGCCATTTGCACTAATGAGAGCTTCACAAAGAGGACCAATTCTTAGCTTGGGGGATCTAGTCACACCTAAGGGAAAAATGAGACATCGGTTTACAGGGAGTCAAATGACTGAATTATTTTCATGAAAACAGAAAAGAAAAGCATGGTGTACTTTTCACAAATACTAAAAAAAAAATAGAAAAATGTCATCTCACTGTTGCTTTAGTGAACTTGAATTTGTCTTTTCAACATGAAATACATTAATGCAGGGAAATTATTTTAATGAGCAGAACTTCAGGTGGTACTTCTGGTGACCCATTTTATATGAAAAGAGAAGCATTATTAATGCCAATGGCTTCACTAATTGGCAGGGACCTAGAAAGTCAGTGATTAGAAGCTTGGGATCATGGAAATTTGGTAGAGAGAAATATGTGTGGACTTGTGGGAGTGGGTATGATGTGTGAAGATCTTTGTGTCTTGTTTAATGCCTGCTTGAGAGCATTAACCATCCGGCACTAAACACTTCCATTTGCCATGGTGGAAGGACTGATGTTAACATTGAGCCCAAGAGCACGAGCTCCCACTCAACAAGCCTGACCTAATCACTGCCAGTTCCAAATGTCCAACAACAGGGACTGATGCTAAGTCCCCACTATTATAAGTCCCCACTATATCATTCTTGGCATGATTATTGTCAGTTATTGGTATGTTGGCTACATTATAACTTTCACCCTGGAAAGAAACATTGATTCATTCTGATTGGATTAGACATATATTCTAATAACATATTTGTCTTTATC
>NW_003852458.1:8951658-8963482 GCF_000181295.1 Otolemur garnettii | reverse complement strand
CTGAGACAGGGTTTCATTCTTTTGCCCAGGATAGAGTGTAGTTTGCATCACCATAACATGCTGCAACCTCAAACTCTTGGGCTCTAGTGAGCCTCCTGCCTCAGCCTCCCAAGTAGCTGGGACTACAGGTACCCCACTATCATGCCCTGATAATTTTTCTGTGTTTGTAGGGACAGAATCTCACTATTGCTTAGGCTGGCCTCAAACTCCTGAGCTCAAGCAATCCTTCTACTTTGGCCTTCCAGATTGCTAGGATTACAAGTGTGAGCCACAGCACCTGGCCTGTTTTTAAGATTTCAATATATTTACTACTACTTATTATACTATAATATTATTTAAGTTTGTGAAATAAAACTTAGGTATGTGGCCACCAGATATCATAGTATGTCAGAATCATATTTATAAGTAGATCATGAGCAATCTCAATGAAAAAATAAAATTCTTTACCAATTTGCTAAGCTGAAATAAAAAATAAATATTACATACTCATTAGAGTATGTAAACTTTTAGAAGAAGAAGAGTTCTGGAAATAATTATTGAAATGGTCTTCCACATATTGCTGGAGGAGTCCATGACAGCTTTAGGAAGTCTCAGTGCATCTCATCTCCTTTTTGAAGTTTAAATTCTTCTAGGGGAGAATGCACGTTTCTCTTCTCTGTAACATATTTCTGTTGAAAGGCCTTATTTGTAAATTTCATCTTTATTTAGATTTTATTTTTTCAAACCTCTTTAAGCTCTCCATAAATTCTTAAAACTTAACTGGATCTTGAACCTAAGATTTTTGATTGTTTCCGTGGTCAGTGGAAGTTACACCAGTTTTGGTCTCATTTTTTCTCTGCTTTGCAACCACTGTGATGGTGGCATTTTCCCTAGTTTTCTCGTTTTTCTCTTTCAGTCTTCCAGGTCTTGTCTTCCTCCTATGCCCTCTGCTCTGTCTGCCTTCTCCGTCCATGCTGGCTCTGCTTGCCTGGGTCCCTCCTCTCACGTCTCCCACTCTCCCCGCCCGCACACCTCTACCTCAAGCCGCTCTTTGCGTTTTTCTGTAGAAATCTGCATTCTCCGTTTTCTTTTCTGATATCCAATAACAAATTAGTGTTAAAAGCATCTTGACTTTTTTATTTTGAAACTTTTGACACCAACTGTGTTATGGTCCATTATTTCACTTCTAAGAAATACAGTTGACAGCGTCCTTTCTGATTCACCCGTGCAGGTTTCAACTTGCTCAACTATTGGTGTTGCTGTGAGGGCTTCATCTGTTTCTCCCTGTGAGGATTTTGTGTTTCTTGATTTTTGTAATCTCAAAACTTTTATAATGCCCAATATCTATGTGTTTCCACAGGATAGTTCCTTTTCATTTAAAAGAGATAGCAAAAGGGAAAAAAAGGAACTGAGGACCACTTTCTTGCTAAGCAATGAATCTTTGTCTTGCTCTATCACTATCTAGGACTTGAATCAAAAGGAGTGAGCAGCTCTTTCTAAATGCTGATGATTCTCAGAGTAGAATCTTATCAACTTTTTGTTTGGGAAACAAGCTTCTCCTATCTTCCAAAAGTACTTTAAGTGTAAGCGTCTGGGTGTATGTTATGACATAAGGCAGTGGAAGGTATGGTTTCGCTCATGGTACAGAGACTACATGTCCTCTCGGAAGGGAATTTATTGCTATTCTTCAGGTTAATGTTTTTAATATTGGAATATTTGTGAGGTAAAGTTTAAATCACTTGTGCCACTTTATTATGCAATTCAACCATATTGAAGTCCAGGCCTTCACTTATCCCTTGAGTTTAAGTTTAGCTCTCAGAGTTGGCTCTTAGCACTTTTGCTTCCTTCCTCCTTTTCTGGATTGATTAGATTAAAGAAACAGCATAGTCTTTAGGAGGTTGGGTTATCCTGGGAGCTTCATGCTTGTGTGACGATGCCCTTTTTGCCATTGCTGGATAGGATTCCTTTATTTCCCCTCAATGTACTGATGTCCTCAGAGTAGACCCAAACAAAAGTGTCCAAGTTGGCCAGACCTTTCCAGGGCCAGCAGGAGGTAAGGAAAGCAGTGAGTGGCTCCCTGTGTTCACCTTCCTTGGAGGTTTAGATCCACATACACTTTTCAGTCATCGAGAATAAGTGCATCCTATTTTTTTTTTAAAGTTTGTATAAAAGCTAGAAGATTTTCTCCAGGTCTAAAATGAAACAGGTAAAGGTCAAAGAGATCAGATATTTTAGTCATGTATCATGGTGAGGGTTCATTAGCTTGTGATCCAAAGGTACAGATAAAAATGAAAGCCATAAATTGTGCATGTATCTGGATGCCAGCAGTGTTCTCACGAAGATCAATACCCTCCATCATGGACCATTAATAGAACAGTCCTGAGGACTTTCACCCACAAAAATATCTGTGGGGCTGATAACCCCGAGCTGAGGTACAACATACTCCTAGTTTACTGTAACAAGTTAGAAGTTATGAAAAAGAATTAACTGGACAGATTGGGCTTGCTATGTCATTCCTAACTTTTGGAGTCTACTGCTCACTCTGTAGCCTAAAAAGACATTCTTACTGCACAAACCCTCAATTCTAAATACCTTTCTAAAAGAAAGAGACCCATCCCTCCCATTTGTTAGATTATTGGGAAACTCTAACCATTTCACCAAGTCTTCTCTCCTCAAGGGATGTCATTCTGGATATTGCTTCTGGATCAGTGGTGTCTTAGGCAACTAGTTTTCTCAAATTTCCAGTGAACAGGTCCTGAGATAGAATTTCACACTGGTACGGTGTAAGGTGGTTGTGGTCTTTCTCAGTGGTCCACTTATTATTATATTTTATGAGAATCAGATTTATGAAAACCCAGCTGTTAAGAAGTATTGGTTAATTTGTGTTAATTTTCCCAGGTCATTGGGTACCCAGGCAATTGGTCAAATATTATTATTTGAAAAAATATTATTCTCGCTATGTTTTTGGATGAGATTGACATTTAAATTGGTAGACTAAAAAAAGCAGATTACTCAACTGTAACGTGGATGGGCCCCATCCAGTCAGCTGAATGTCTGAAGAGAAAAAAACAACTAACCCTCCATCCCCAAGAGTGAGAAAGAATTCCTCACTGTGAACTGCCTTTGAATGTGGACATCAGCTTTTTCCTGCATTTGAGATTGAACTGCAACATTAGCTCTTCCTGGGTCCTGAGTTTGTCAGCCTTTAAGCTGGAACCAGACTACCTTCTATCCCTCCGAGTGTCAGGTTACTGACCCAACCTGCTCATCTTGGGGCTTGTTTCCATAATCCTGTGAGCCAATTCCTTACAACAAACCTTTTTTCCTCTCTGTACACATCCTATTAGCTCTATCTTCCTAGAGAACCTTGACTAATACAGGGATCAAACTGGTTTCCATTATAATCTGTTTAACTATTTTTTACTCATCTTTATATGTTTCTGTCTTGAGTCCTAGATATAGACACCTTCTGAGTACTGTGCAAGAGGAAAATTGCTAACAAGTTGTGCTTGGCTTCTGCCCTGGTTAGGACTCTTCCTTCAGATGTTCTGAAGCTCATGAAAAGAGCCAGATATGCCTGAGCAGTCAGGGTGGAGGGTGGGTTGAGTGTTCAGTCCATAGTGCCAGGGTCTGCAAGGGGGGGCTCTTCCCCCCTTCCTGCTTCCTTCTCCTCTTCCTCCTTCTTTTCCTTTTTTGTTCCTTCCATAGTCCCTTCTTCCACTTGGGCTCTGTGGAAGGAACAAAAAAAGGAAAAGAAGGAGGAAGAGGAGAAGGAAGAAGGAAGGGGGGGAAGAGGAGAAAGCTGCTTGGGATGGTTTGTGCTGGTTTAGAAGGAGAATTGGAAGGAGGGGTTTAAAGCCTCTGAAAAGCTTTAAGACCTGCTTCTACTGTGTTGCCACCACATCTGTTTCTCACAATTTCCCTTTCACTGTCATTATGGGGAGACATAAAGATCTAGAAGGCAGCAGTGAATATTCTGCAGTGACTATGCCTCAAACCCTCTCTAGGCTAAAGATTTTAAATCAGAAGAGATGAAAGACTTCTGCAGAAGGGGAGAACAGCTCTGTGGATTCTGACCTTGCCACTTGCGGTAACTGCCTTAGTTCATGGATCTCATTTACACTCCTTATCATGCCTTGTAATCTCCTCACATATTCAGATGTTATTTGGATTACCTCTTCCTTTCCGGCCATCACACAGGTAACCCTCCTAGAAAAAGTTCAGTTATCAGTCTTGTTTACATATAGCAAATACCAAGCATGAAAAAAGGTCTTTTTATTTTTTTCTTCAATTGTTTCAGTTTTATAGCTTCTCTTTTTCAAACAAGAGGAGATTTGAGTTACAAGGGAGTTTGAGCTCTTCAGTCTCTGAAATGACTGTGTTTGGGGGCTCTGCTCCAGTCTTGCCCGGCTGTCCCTTTTCTGAGCAGGAAGCTGGCATCCAGGGAGAGAGGTCTCAGCCTGCAGGGGCCTGGGCTTAGTGGAGGGTGCAACGGGAAACTTAGGAATGCCCATTTCAATTGTAGAGGTTTGCATAACCATTTGTAAGCTGACAATGAACAAGTGGGGTCTGTGGTGGAGAGGGTCATGTAGTCTTCACATCTGTCTGTCCTTCTCCCATTGCACGATCAATTACCGTGATATTCATAAATATGAACACTCAACTATGAAGACATAAGAAAAAGTAGTCATCCTAGGGAATGGAAATCTGGTTATACTATTGGCAATTCTATATCTAGACTAATCCTTGTATGGCTTCCCATTAGTGTCCAGTACCACTATTATTCATTCCCACCTCTGGCCCTGTCCATCCCATTCAGGAACTCTGGACACAAAAATGCCCTGGGATCACCTCTGGGGCTGCTCATCCTCCCCAGTACCATGGATTGTTCTTGCAGACATCCTGCTTCTACTAAATGACATTCAACACCATCAACCTGCTAGGCAGGGACAGTAATCCAAAAGCACAGTGTTCAAGAGTTGTATTTTTCACTAGGCTGTGATTAGGCTCTGGCAGCCCCTTTAAAATACTTTCAGTATAGCATCTCCCAGGGCTACAGGAAAGGATTCTTTACAAGTCTTCATGCTGATTTTTCTTTTGCCCAGTAATTAGAACTTTTCTTTCCATCATTTTCTTTCTCTTTCCTACCTTCTTTCTGGCCTCCCTTCCGATTTAAAGTTCAAATGTTCTCAGATTTCCATTGTGAAGAATCACATGAGGTGTTTGGTAAAACATTTCAATCCTTAGGAGATCTGGAGTAAGTCCAAAAATTGGCATTTAAATAAGAACCTAGAGCACTTCGATGCAGGGTGTCAAGCCCATACTCTGAGAGCTCTGCATTATCTTTGCAGCTTGAATTTTATGGGTTATCAGTGTGTGTATAACATCTGAGTACATTTTTAGCTTCAATGCTTTTATGAACTTTTTTTTTTTGTTTTCAATTTCAGGATTTAAAAGAAAAAACAAAAACAAACTAAATGCAGAATGCCAGCAAATCTTGCCACTATCTCACCACTACATTTGAGTGAACTTTTAAGACTTAAAAATGCTCATCCAGGTATTATTTCACTGAATCAAATTCAAACCAGAACTTGCATTTCAGTGAAGATTGGATTTAGGCGAAACTTCAGGGAAAAAATGGATCTTGTTTCCCCCTGATATTAAGATCCTACAGAAATAAAATGTGTTTCTTTATAGTCAAGATGAAAACAAAATTCTTATAAACCTAAGTCAGACTTTCTTCTCCAACCTGTAAGATTTGCCACTGTCTCCTCTGTCTTTCTGGTTCTCTCTTTTCATTTTAATTCAGTGAGAGAGAAATTATTTCTCTCTATATTATCAGATTTTCAGTATTCAAGGCATAAATAAGTCTCACAGTGGAATTCATTTTCAGTGACATTTTGAATATCCAGTAATTAGGTTGCCTCAACATCTGAGAGGACAAATGTGCCTTTGAAAAATAATACTCTGGCTGAGAAATTGAGATATTCCTGGAAAATTAGATATTGATTAGACTTAATTTCACATGTAAATGGAAGTTTGCCAGTCAAGAGGCATTTTGAATACTCTGAAGACTTTGCATATCTAGAGAAAAATGGTAACCAATTTATTGGCGAAATGTGTACCAATTTCCTAACATGAATAACCATTCCCTAATTTAGCTGAAGCTCAAATTCAGTTATCCGTGTATTGTGCTCTATTAAGTCAAGTGTAGGTATCCTGTATGAATAACTGTGGTCATGAGCCAAAGAGATGGAAATGAGCATGATGAACATGGCTTACCTGGAAAATAGGAAGGAGATGGATTTTTTTGAAAAAAAAAAATATATTTTTTGGCGGGGGCTGGGTTTGAACCGGCCACCTTCAGCATATGGGGCCAGTGCCCTACTCCTTTGAGCCACAGGTGCCGCCAAGAGATGGATTTCTTTTTATTTCTTTTTAATAATTTTTTTTTTTTTTTTTTTTGGAGACAGAGCCTCACTATGTCGCTCTCAGTAGAGTGCTGTAGAATCACAGCTCACAGCAACCTCAAACTCTTGGGCATAAGCGACTCTCTTACCTCAGCCTCCCAAGTAGCTGGGACTACAGGTGCTTACCACAATGCCTGGCTATTTTTTATTGCAGTTGCCATTATTGTTTAGCTGGCCCAGCTGGGATTTGAACCTGCCAGCCTTGATGTATGTGGCTGGCACCATAACCACTGTGCTACAGGCACTGAGCCATGGAGACAGATCTTACTGGAATGGATGGGGAAGTAGGAAGGAAATGACACGTTGACCGTTGAGTGTCTGATATCTTATTTAATCTTAATCAAAATCTTACCAGGCAAATGTTATTCTTATCCCGATTTTATTGATATGAAAAATTGAGTTCAGTCATCTTGCCTCAAGTCACAGAGATGGTAAGTAGCAGAGCTGGGGTTTGAGTTTAGAGCTTATTCAAACACCTGTGGTTTTTCCATTACCCTAGTGCTGCTTAATTGTGATGAAGGATAATCTGTAGGATTCAGAACAAGTAGGCGGATGGTTCTCATCTTGTCATATGTTATTCCTTAATTTAAATAATGTATAAGTCTGTTTCAACATTTATCAGCAAATCTTGTTAGCTCTGGAAATTTTCTACTTCAGTCTACCAAATTATATAGGGAACCAGATGATCTGGGGAAGAAATTGAAAGTTATCTAGAGTGATTACATATTCCATCTATTGCTGAGCCTAACAATAGCTATCGGAAAGCTATTAAGGGCATAATTGTATACTACACAGGGCCTGAGTTTATTGTAAATAGCATTTTGAAGTATAATTAGTATGTAATAAGGTCCATATATTTAAATTGTGTAATTTGGTAACTTTTGACACACACACATAACATACTTGTGAAACTGTCAACGTAATCAACATAATAAACACCCCTAGACACCTCGACAACCTAGACAACCCAATCTGGTTTCTGTTAGTATGGATCAATTTTTGCATTTTCTAGAATTTTATATAAATGAACCACATAGTATGTCATCCTTTTATTTTCCTGACTTCTTTAACTCAGGATAATATTTTTGAGATTCATCCATGTTGTATCAATCATCCACTTGTTTCAATATTTCCTTTTCGTTCTTTTAAATATAACAAATCCTGTCTCATGCCCTCCCCTCTTTCTGCCAAACGTCCTCCTCCCACCCTCTCCTGCTTCCCTCCACCCCCACCCTGGACTATATTAGTGTTTTATTGTCTTATGAGCATGTAATTGTTTATATATTGATTTCATATTAGTATGGAGTACACTGGATATTTATTTTTCCATTCTTGTGATACTTTACTAAAAAGAATGTATTTCTTTTCCCTTTTATTGCTAGAAAGTCTTCTGTATTTAACAAATTACATTGTAATTAGTTTTATATTTACCTTTCGAACATTTGGTTTGTTTCCAATTTTTAATTATTACGTATAAAGCTGCTATGAACATTTGTTGACAAGTCTTTGTGTGGGGACATTTCTGTATTTTGCCATGTAGAATACACACTTTTAAGGATGTGCATTATACATGAGTCATACACTTTGGGAGTCAGGGAGCCCAGCGGGCCTGCTGTGTAGGGCTGCTGGGTGCATGAGGTTCAGCCCTGGAGGATCTGGTATCCAGTGACAGCAGCCTAGAGTATCCTCCACTGAGCACCATTATTAGGGAAGCTAGCAGTGGCAGGGCTGGTGACGTAGGAGGTGGCCATGGTGGTGAGGGCCAAGACCTGAGGCCTTGCCACACAGAGGGGCCTGGGAACCCTGGCAGGCCTCAGAAGCTCTTACTTCCCTGGCCATGCATGTGGCTATGTCTGCTGTGGCTCCAACATGGCAGGGAGGAAAAGGCTCCCAGGAGAGAGAGAAACAGCAGCTTTCACCAAGTGAGTGGCTGCAGAAGGGCAGTCTTCATGCTTTTTACCAGGGAAGCATTAGCCCTCCCCAGATGTGTCTGTCCCAAATAAGAGCTTGCTACTTCCTTGAGGGGCATTTTCCTGAAAGTTTGGACCAAAAATGTGGGTGTGTATTATACTTGGGGCAGATTGTATGCCACAAAATACAGTATTTCATTTCATTATAACTGCATATCCAGGAGTGGAATAGTTGGGGCATACAGTAGACATATACATCTTCCAAAAATTTTCCAAAATTTTGTACTGTTTTACATTCCTATTGACAGTTCTGAGAATTTCAGTTGCTCCACATCCTCATCAAATCTTGATATTGATAGATCAGGTGTACCTTCCCAAATAAACTTGCTCCGCCCAGACAGGGGTAGGTTCATGGCCCACCCAGGAAGGGTCAGGTTCATGGCCCTCCCAGAGAGGGTCAGACTCATGTCCCTCCCAGGAAATAGGAATGCCACCAATCCTGACTGCCCTAACCCTTTAAATCCCTGTCCGCCATCGCTGATGTGTGGATTTCTCTCAGGTCAGGAATCTCACTCTCACTGTGCTCCAGGTGGAATAAAGGGCACTTTAGCTGCATGAATTGGATCTCTGTTTTCCTTTTGTCTCGAGTCTCTGAATGATTTTATTCTTGGGTCTGGAACCTTTCAGATACTGTCAGTCTTTTTAAATTTTAGAGATTTTAAGATGTGTATAATAGTATCTCACTGTGGTTTAAATTTTCACTTCCCTAATGGCTAAGGAGATTGAATATCTTTTCATGTGTTTATTTGCTTTTTGTATATCTTCCTTACTCATATATCTGTTCAAAACTTTAGCCCTTTATCAAAAATTGGGTCATTTGTTTTCTTATTATAATGAGAGAATTCTTTAGGTATTCTATCTATGATATTCAATTTGCAGATAAACCACCCAATGAGTGGTTTATCTTTTTATTTTCTTAACAGTGTCATTAATGAGCATAAGTTCCTTGTACAATGGCTATCATTGTAATGATACCATTACAATGGTATCAATTGTAATGTCTCTTTTTTCACTTCTGATTTTGTTTATTTGGGTCTTCTCTCTTCTTGATCAGTCTAGCTAGTGGTTTATCTAATTTGTTTATCTTTTCAAAGAACCAATTTTTCATTTCACTGATCCTTTGTATTCTTTTTTAAAGTCTCATTTGTATTTAGTTCTGCTCTGATCTTTGCTATTTCTTTTCTTCTGCTAATTTTGGATTTAGTTTGTTTTTGATTTTTTAATTCTTAGAGGTGATTTTCTTTATTGGGAATTAAAAAAAACATATTACTGATGCAATCCCACTGCTCATTACTGGTCTGTCCAGGTTTTCTATTTCTTATGTAAGAGGTTGTATGCTTTTAGGAATTTATCAATTTTCTCTGGATTTTCTAGTTTGTGAGCATATAATTGTTCATAATAATCTCTTACGATCTTTCACTTATCCTCTCCTAGATACAGAGTCATTCTAGGTTCCCAGCTAGTTGCAACCAAGTAGGCTGCCTAATTTTCTTTTTTTCCCTATCTTTTGGTATTCCCTTTTGCTTTTCTGTTGAATTACTATGTTGCTTCTTGGATAATGTATTCAAAGCATGATTGTCTACACACGATTTTGGTTCTTCTAAGTGATAAGGCATGTTTGAAATGATCCTAGTTAGCCATCATGAAGAAAAATATCTTGTTAAATTTTTATTGCAATAGTTTTGTATTCACAGATCATCTTAAGGAGAATTAGCATCTTCACAATAGTGAGTCTTTTGACCCACGGATGTGATGTCTCTCTCCCTTCTTTAAAGTTTTAAAAACATTTCTCTCAGTGATGTTTTGTAATCCTCAGTGTAAAATTGCACATCTTTTTTCAGATATATCTGTCAGTATATCCTACTTTTGATGTTATTATAAATAATATTGTTTATGAATTTCAATTTTAAGTTGTTTTATTTTAGTAAATATAAATATAGTTAACTTTTGTATTTTATAAACTTGACAAACTCTCTGATTCATTCTAACAGAATTTTTGAAATTCCATACATTTTTCTGTATAGATGATTATGTCATCTGTGAATAGAGACGGATTTACTTCTTTCCACAATCGGAGTGACTATTTGTATTGCCTCATTGAACTGGAGTTAGGACTGCCAGTACAGTACTGAATAGAAGTGGTGACAATAGATATCCTTGTCATGTTCCTAATGTTAAAGGGAAGGAATTTAGTTTTTCACAATTAAGTATGATATTAGATGCAGATATTTTTGTGAATGTCCATTATCAGATTGAGGAAGTTTGCTTCTACTGCTAGTACGTGGATGTTGGATTTTTGTCTAATAGTTTTTCGTTTATTGGGATGATCATATGTTTGCCTGATATTTAGTCTTGTTAATATGGTAAACTGTACTTTTTTATTTTTCTGTTTGTATCTTTAAAATAAATTTCTCCTCCCTCCCTCCCCATAATATCCCTTATATTAGTAGGTGGGGAAGTTGACTTGGAGCTTCAGTAAAAGTCCTAGCAAAAGTTTTAGTTCTGCTTGTTAACCACATCCTTGGGCTATTCAGTAAAATTCTCTTATTTATAAAATGGTTATGGTAATATCCACTTGACAGCATCATTGAATAGACTAACCAAGGATGTGTTCATAAGAGCTCTCAGGAAGATGTAATATATATACTTCACATGTTTCATGTTCAAGCATTGATGCTGAGGAGCTTTCCATCACAGAAAAATGTTGATAAGTGCAACATAAAAACCAAAGGTATTGTTTGGCAAAGGACCTCCCTTACCATTAAAGCCATCTTCTTTGTCACCTCATGTCGTCTTTCCAACATTTTTGGGAGATGCGCTTAATTTTGCCAGTTTTTAAAAATGAGACAGCTGAATCATAGCTGAGCATAGTTTGATTTTATGTTATCATCTTGGGCAACTGTCATATGTTTATGAAGGAAAGATAAGATTTATTTTTCTTGCCTACCACATCATGCTAGAAAAAAATCCATTCTGATAATTTAGTTGTATATTTTATTTTTTCATCTCTTATCCCTCTCAGCTTCTCAATGTAACACTTGCATTCACATTTTAAAGGAAAGAGCTGCACAGACAATGTCTGTCATGAAAGAAGCAGACAGAGAATGCAGATCATTTTTGATTTGTGTTTAAAGGGAAGACACCCAGCTCTCTTCCTGCTTCCTGCCTCACCTTGGAAAGGTTAGTGAGATTCATTGTAAATATTATCAAGTGTCTGATATTTTAACTGATATTTCCTGAATCTACATAACAACCTTCTCCTAGAACCTGAAACGAAATTCATAGTCATTATTAGTTAATACACTCTATGTCCCTGTGAGACAGGAACAGGGCAGGTGGTGTTATCTATCTGCCTTGCTCACATAAGAGAACTGGAAGTCAGCATGATGTCTCCAGACTGTTCCA
>NW_003852458.1:8946747-8951437 GCF_000181295.1 Otolemur garnettii | reverse complement strand
TTCTCATTCATGTATGTATCCATCCATCTACCATTCATCCATCCATGTATCCATTCTTAACAAAGCACTTATTGGCACTCTTCTAGGTCCTAGAACTATAAAGCCAAAAAGTATTCAGTCTTTTCCCTCAAGGAGCTCACAATGTACTGGAGGCAGATGTATCAATTAATAAATTCTTCAAAATAAAGCAGATTTTTTGACAGATGCATGTATGAGGAATAATACTGTAAATAAAAAGGTAGAAGTGGTCAATTCTATGTGGGATCAACTTTAGAGAGAAGATAAGTTGTGTCTTGAAAATACAGAAACCCATGAGATTTAAAACCCACACAAGGTGTTTGAATTTATGCTTCAGGGCTACTATCACACTTTAAAGCAATGCTTCTCAGACTTTAGACCTAGAGGGCTTATTGAAACAGATTTCTTGGTTCCCATCTCCAGCAATTTGGATTCATAAGTCTAGGATGAGTGTACTTTTAATATGCTCCCAGGCAAAGCTGAGGCTGCTGATGTGTAGATAATACTTTGAGAATCACTGTTTAAGAGGCAGACACAACCTTTGAAATCACTGTTTTGACCAAGTAATTCCATGGATCATTTTTCCTAGGAATTCACCTAGAATCTAAGAATAGCAGAGATCATTGAATAAAAACTCATTGTATACAAGAGGCAATTGTGAGCCAAAAATTTTTAGTGATTTTCAAATTACCTGGTTAGTCATAGAGATGTTGACTCCACATTGCTTTTCTAACTGGTTTCTGATCAATTTTCTTCATGGAGCAAACCAGTCTCTTCAAACTGCCAGGCACATGTTTTGGACTTTTGTGAATATTGAAGTACTGATGGAAAATGCCTTGTGAGGGTAAGTGTGGGCATCCAAGCTGCAAAGCAAACATCAGTGTAGGGGCGAAACATTCCCTTTCACAGCAGGAACTTTCAAGAGGTCTAGTTGCCTCAGCTGCAGAGGCTTTACAAGAATCTGTTCACTGAAGTAGTTATATACAATTCTGGAGCCACCTTCTAGGTACCTCTATTTTGGTGGAGAAATGCTATTGATGAACTTTTATGCTATTGAGAGGTTTATACAGGCAAGCATGCCTCATGTAATTGTGCTTTGATATGTTTCCCCTCAAGTCAGTTATTATTTCTTTACTGAGCTTTATAGATGTTGCACTTTTTACAAATTGGATGTTTTGGCCAACCCCACATCATGCGAGTCTATCTGTGTCATTTTTCCAACAGCATGTACTCACTTCATGTCACTGTGTCATATTAGAGTAACTCCTGCAATATTCCAAACTTTTCATTATTATTATATCTGTTAAGGCAATCTATGATCACTGATCTTTGATATTTTCTTGTAATTATTTTGGGGTGCCATGAATCAGGTCCGTAAAAGACTGTGAAATAAACCTATAAATAATGTGTGTTCTGACTGCTTTATCAGCTGACTATTCTCCCATCTGTCTCCCTCTCTTTGCACCTCCCTATTCCCTGAGAGACACAATATTACAATTAAGCCAATTAATAACCCTACAATGACCTTTAAGTGTTCAAGTGAAAGAAAGAATCACATATCTCTTGTTTTATTTTATTTTTTTATTTCAGGTTGATGTGAGGGTACAAACAACCAAGTCACCATATTTGTTTTATTTATTTATTTATTGGTTTGGGATTCATTGAGGATACAAAGAATTAGGTTACACTGATTGTGGTTGTTAGGTAAAGTCCCTCTTATAATTGTGTCCCACCTCCAAGAGGTGTGCCGTACACTGTAGCCTCCACCCCCCTCTCTCCTCCCTTTTCCCTAATCCTTTATTCCCCTACCCCCCTTGTATTAAACCATCCATTACCTTTATATTAGGATTGATTACATTGGATTTTTGCTTCTCTGTTCTTGTGATGCTTTACTAAGAAGAATGTGGACTATTCAGCCATTTTAAAAAATGGAGACTTTACATCTTTTGTATTAACCTGAATGGAGGTGGAATACATTCTACCAAGTCATAATATTTGAATTGGTTAGGTAGAGTAGTTGTGTCGCACACCCCAAAGGTGTGCCATTCACCCCTACATTGTGCCTAAGCCCCTCCTCTCCCTCTCTTGTTCCCCTCTGCTCAATATGAATTGAAATGAGATTTTCTCCTTTGTGGGCATGAGTTAGATCATCTGCTGGTTTGAGTACATTGGATATTTGCTTTTCATTCTTATGATACTTTACTGAGAAGACTGTGTTTCAGCTCCACCCAGGTTAATGCAAAGGATGTTAAGTCACCATCCTTTTATGTCTGAAAGGTATTCCGTAGTATACATATACCACAGTTTGTTAGTTAATCCATTCCTGAGTTGATGGGGATTTAGGTTGTTTTCACATCTTGGCAATTGTAAACTGAGCTGCAATAAATAATCTAGTGCAAATGTCTTTATGATAAAATTATTATTATTATTATTATTTTGGCTGAGGCTGGGTTTGAACCTGCCACTTCTGGCATATGGGGCTGGCACCCTACCCTTTTGAGCCACAGGCACCGCCTGATAAAATTATTATTTTTTCTTCTGGGTAAATGACTAGTAGGGAGATTATGGGGTCAATAGGAGGTCTAATTTGAGTGCTTTGAGGATTCTTCATACTGTTTTCCAGAGTCTGTATTAGTTTGCAGTCTCGCCAACAGTGTAAAGTGTTCCTCTCTCTCCACACCCACGCCAGCATCTGCAATTCTGGGACTTTGTGATGTGGGCTAATCTTATTGGGTTAGGTGATATCTCAGGGTGATTTTGATTTGCACTTCTCTGATGATTAGGGATGATGAGCATTTATTCATATGTTTATTAGACATTTGTCTGTCTTCCTCAGAGAAAGTTCTGTTCATGTCTCTTGCCCAGTGATAGATGGGCTTGATAGCTCTTTTGTTGATTAATGTGAGTTTTCTATAGATTCTAGTTATCAAACCTTTCTCAGATTTCTAATATGCAAATATATTTTCTCATTCTAAAGGTTGTCTATTTGCTTTCTTGGATTGCTGTGTCCTTAGCTCTGAAGAAGCTTTTCAGTTGGTATGTGAAAATACCACACTGTACCCCAGAATTGCATTAATGTATATAGTTACCAGTCAATAAAAAAAAAAAAAAAAAAGCTTTGCAGTTTAGTTAAGTCCCATTTGCTGATTTTTGTTACCGTTGCAATTGCCATGGAAGTCTTCTTTATAAAATCTTTCCCCAGGACTATATACTCAATGTAGTTTTTCCCATACTTTCTTCTAGGATTTTTATCATATCATGCCTTAGATTTATTTAAATCTTTTATCCATCTTGATAAATGGAGTCTATTTTTGGAGTCTATCCATCTTGAGTCTATTTTTGTTTAAGTGATGAAAGGTGCAGATCCAGTTTCAGTCTTTTACATGTGGTTATCCAGTTCTCCAAGCACCATTTGTTGAATAGGGATTCTTTTCCTTACTGTATGCTTGTGTTCAGTTTATCAAAGATCAAATGGCTATAAGAGACTCTCTTGGCTTTGTATTTGGTCCCAAATGTCTGTATCTCCTTTGTTGTGCCAATACCATGCTGTTTTGGTCACTATGGACTTGTAATATAGCCTAATGTCTGGTAGAGTGATGACTCTGGATTTATTTTTATTACTAAAAATTGCCCTGGCTATGTGGCTTTTTTTTTCTGTTTCCATACAAAATGAAGAATTATTTTTTCAGTTCTTAAAAATATGATTTTGGTATCTTAAGGGGGATTGCATTAAATATGCAGATTGCTTTGGGAAGTATAGACATTTTTAAAATGTTGATTTTTTTTTTCCAGCCAGATGCATGGTATGCTGTTCCATTTGTTAATACCTTCTGCTGTTTCTTTCCTTAGGGTCTCATAATTCTTTTTGTAGAGTTCCTTCACCTCTTTTATTAGTATATCAAGTATATCATTTTCTTTGAAGCTACTGTGAAGGAAATTGGGTTCTTGATTTGCTTCTCAAATTGGCTGTTGTCGGCATATACAATGGTTATTTCTTTGTGGACATTGATTTCATACCCTGAGACATTACTGTTTCTTCATCACTTCCAAGAGTCTTGTGGTCAAATCACTGGGGTTCTTTAAGTATAAGATTATATCATTGGCAAAGAGATGATGATCTCCTCTGCCCCCATTTGGATTTCCTTTATTTTTTTCTCTTGCCTGATTGTATTGACTAGAACTTCCAGCAGTATGTTGAATAGTAGTGTCAATGAAGGACATCTTTGTCTGATTCCAATTCTAAGTGGAAAAGCTCTCGGTTTTACTCTATTCAGTATATTAGCTGTGGCTTTGTCATAGATGGCTTCAATAAGTTTAAGAAATGTGACACCTATAACTATTTTCTTAAGTGTTCTTGTTAGAAAAGGATGTAAATTTTTTTCAAATGCTTTTTCTGGATCTATTGAGAAGATCATATGATCTTTGTTTTTGCCTCTACTGATATAGTGAATTACATTTATGGATTTGTTATAAATGTATAAAATGAGAGATATGTGGTATAACACAAATTATATGTTTCTGCTTTACCTTGCACTCTTATGATATGGAAATGGCTTCTTTCCTTAAACCTCATTAGTTACACATGGTATGTGGTATAACATACCATTAGGCTTAGTGAGACAGGCACATCAAAACCCAAGATAGGCTGAAATTTGGGCTTTTTGTGGCAAAT
>NW_003852458.1:8942456-8945963 GCF_000181295.1 Otolemur garnettii | reverse complement strand
AGCCACAGGCGCCGAGCCAAAGAAGAAAATTTTGAAGCTAGCAGAGGTTGGTTAATGAGGTTTAAGGAAAGAAGCCATCTCCATATCATAAGAGTACAAGGTAAAGCAGAAAGTGTTGATGTAGAAGCTGTAGCAAGGTATCTAGAAGATCTTGCTAAGATTATTGATGAAGGTGCTACACTAAGCAACAGATTTTCAACATAGATGAAACAGCTTTATGTTGGAACCAAATGCCATTAGGACTTTCATAGTGGGAGAGGAGAAGTCAATGACTTCAGATCTTCAAAGGAAAAGTTGACTCTTTTGTTAGGGAATGATGCAGCTGGTGACCTTAAGTTGAAGCCAATACTTATTTACCAGATCCTAAGGTTGTTAAGAATCATGCTAAATCAACTATGTTTATAGCCTAGTTTTTAAATTATTTTAAGGTCCTTCCCACTGTTAAGGCCTAAGAAAAAGATTCTTTAAAGTATTGCTGCTCCTTGACAATGTATCTGGTCACCTAAGAGCTCTTATGGGGATATACAAGATTAAGTTTTTTTTTTTTTCAATGTCTGCTAACATATATCCATCTTGGATCAAGGAGTGCTTTCAATTTTCAAGTCTAATTACTTAAAAATGTATTTTTTTAAGGCTAATAGCTATAATAGATATATGGATCTTCTGATGGATCCAAGCAAAGTAAATTGAAAAACTTTTGGAAGAATTCACCTTTTTAAATACCATTAAGAGTGCTCATTATTCACAGGAGACAATCAAAATATCAACATTGATAGGAGTTTGGTAGAAGTTTACTCTAACCCTCAGGATGACTTTGAGGGGTTCAAGATTTCAGTGGAGGAAATAACTACAGATGTGATGAAAATAGGAGAAGTAGAATTAGAAGTAGAGCCAGAAGAGGTGGATAAGGAATTACTTCTTAAGGTTGAAGAAAGGAAGTGGTTTCTTGAGGTGGAATCTACTCCTGGTTGAGATGCTGCAAACATTGTCGAAATGACAACACAAACCTAATTTATAAAGCAACAGCAAGTTTGGAAAGTCTTGACTCCAATTTTGTAAGAAGTTCTCCTTGCAGGTAAAATGCTACCAAAATCATTGCATACTATGGAAATCTTTCTTTAAAGATATCTACCTCCCAAGTAGTTGGGACTACAGGTGCCTGCCACAATGCCTGGATATTCTGTTGATGTTGTAGTTGTCATTGTTGTTTGGCTGTCCCAGGCTGGGTTCAAACCCAGCAGCCCTGGTGTATGTGGCCTGCACCCTAACCACTGAGCTATGGGTGCCAAGTCAGAAACTTTCATTTTCTTTAAAGACATTCCTTTGTACTCACAACTTGACCCACTATTTGCCACAAAAAGCCCAAATTTCAGCCTATCTTGGGTTTTGATGTGCCTGTCTCACTAAGCCTAATGGTATGTTATACCACATACCATGTGTAACTAATGAAGTTTAAGGAAAGCAGCCATTTCCATATCTTCTTTAAAGAAAGAGTTAAACTTCATTGTTGTCATATGTTAAGAAATTGCCGCAGCCACCCCAACTTTCAGCAAGCTTCACCTGATCCATCAGCAGCCATCAACATCAAAGCAAGACCTTCCACCAGCAAAAGTATGACTTGCTGAAGGCTCACAGAATTATTAGAAATTTTTAGCAATAAAGTATTATTTATTTATTTTTAGAGTTTTTTTTGTCTTAAATCCTGCTTTAAGGCATAACTTTATTTTATTATTTTTTTTATTAAATCATAGCTGTGTACATTAATGCAATTATGGGGTACAATGTGCTGGTTAAATTTTACATGTACCCTTGTAAGATGTACTGTATTATGTACATTGCTTTTTTAGATGTAAGCTGTCATACACTTATTACAGTGTAGTATGACAACTATACTGGAGTGTTATACTACAGTGTGGTATAAATCAGGTTTACACTGTAGTATAAACCTAATTTTTATATGTACTGGGAAACCAAAACATTTGTGTGCCCTGCTTTATTGCAATATTTGCTTCATTGCCATGGTCTGGAGCCATACCTGCAATATCTCTGAGATATGCTTGGGGACGTAGCAACCTTTGACTTATTTTGACTTGGAATTGGAGGAGTAGGGAAGATATAGCAAGGAAGGATCGAATTAACAGATTTCTGAGTTTCTATCACTTTAGTATTATGATGCTGCTTTTATTTTGTTCTTCAGTCATGCAAACAACAAATCTCATGTCCCCTCTGGGAATGTTGTTCTAGCAATCTCAATGGGCTTCTGATCTGAGGGCTCCTTGAAGTCTGTACCTTTTCTATTTTGGGTATCCCCAGAGCTTACACAAAGTCTGGCATGTAGCTGTGCCTCAGGAAATGTTTGCTGAATGGATGAATGAGCTGTGAGTATATGAATGCCCCATTCAGAATAGTACTGGCTTTCCCCAAAGCCGCAAAATCGGGCTTAGGGTTGGCCTGAGGCAAAACCATTAAATTGGTAAGATTTCTTCAGTCAAACAACAAATCATCTGTGGGCAGTCCCAGCCCTCCCTAACCTCTTGAGGCATGTAGTACTTCTATGTGCATCTCTGCTGCTCACGGATTGTCCAAGGACCCTTCTTCTTATCTTTCTTTATTCTTTTAGTGCACAAATTTTATTTATTTATCTATGGTTAAAAACACATTATAAAACTCACCATCTTAACCAATTGTAAGTGTACAAATAGTTCAGTAGCGTTAAGTATAGTCACATTAGTGTGAAACAGATCTCCAGAAATTTTTCATCTTGCAATTCTAAAACTCTATAGCAAGTAAACAGCTCCTCTGTTTCCTTCCCCTGAGCCCCTAGTTAACCATCATTCTATTTTCTGGCTTTGTAATTTTGACTACTTTATGTACCTTATATAAGTGGAATCATATGGCTCTTGTCATTTTGTGATTGGCTTATTTCACTGAGCAAATGTTCACTTAGCAACATAGATGTGTTCAAGGTTCGTCCATGTTGTACCATGTGACAAGAGTCCCTTCCTCTTTAAGGCTGAACGAGATTTCAGGATGTACCACATTTTTTCATCCATTCTTCTGTTGGTAGACATTGGTTTACTTCCATCATTTCGCTATTGTAATAGTAGTGGTATGAATATGGACGTGCAAAATTCTCCACAGTGATATTTCAGTAAATGATGAACTGCATATATGACAGTGGTCCTATGAGATTATAATACTATATTTTTATTGTATATCTTTAAGTTTGAGATAGATTTAGATACACAAATTCTTACCATGGTGTTACAATTGCCCATGGTATTCAGCACAGTAACGTGTTGTAGCTTGCGTTTACAGCCTGGGAGCAATAGGATATACCATGTAGCCTAGGTGTGTAGTAGGCTATACCATCTAGGTTTGTGTAAGGATAGTGCACTCTGTCATGTTAGCTTAACAATGAAATAATGATGCATTTCTCAGAAATACTCCTTTAGGTAAGTGAACTCTTGAAGATCTTGCTCCTAGATGATATGTTAGTTCTATTTT
>NW_003852458.1:8940270-8942025 GCF_000181295.1 Otolemur garnettii | reverse complement strand
AGCAGTTATTCTAATGAGCATGAGGTGATATCACATTGTGGTTTTATTTGCATTTCAATGATAATTAGTTATGTTGAGCATCTTTTTATATGCTTGTTGGCCATTTGTATTTCAATCATCTTTGGAAAATGTCTATCAAGTTCTTTGTTCATTTTTAAAATTATATTATTTGTGTAGAAGACTAAAACTGGACCTGTATCTCTCACCACTGACAACAGCTAAGAACCAACATGCCTCTCCAAACCCAAAGTCCTGTTGCTAAGATCATGTCCTTGTGGTAGACTTCTTCCCCTTTATGATGACTCTTCTATTTCCATCCTGAAAGTTGTTTCGTTGAACCACCACAGCTGAGCAGTCATGTCTGTTCACCTCTGAATCCCTTGCCCATGAGCTTCTTTGACTCCCTATGGAAACTGATTCTCACAAATAGATAGTTGGAGTGTGGGTAAGAACAGGGCATATTATTTCTCATATTATGCCAACCTGACCAAATCTCAACTTTAACCCATCCCAGTCTCCATTAAATAAGGTCTAGTTTAGAATTAACTGAAGCTTCTACAGAGATAGGACCTTCTTTTCTCCAGCTAAGACAAGAAGACAAAATAAAGGTAATAGAGCCAGAGAAAATATTCTGCGATACTACTCTGATGCATCTGACACCAAAGCCTAACAACTGAGAACACGATACACCCTTATAATGACATGGAAGTGGTCCACTTGTCAGAGTCTCGTGTTAGGTAAGTCATGAACACTAAAGAAGAAGCATTTGCAGACAGAGCTTCCAAAGCAACAGCTTGGAGAAGGGAAATAACCTGTCCTGATTTGAGCAATTGGGAATCAAACTAATAACTTTCAAAGATGAAGATGTCTCAAAGGAATTTTAAGTATCAATAGACAGTCTTTAAACTTCTTGTATGACATTCTGTTTTCTAGTCATCACATATATTAAGTAGGAAGTGGGGCATGGGGAGAAGTGAATAACATCCTCACTATTACATGCAATGCATAATTCAGAATATATGGAGGGGTACTACAGATAACAACCGAAGAGATGGGGTGGGAGACTCATGTAATGCATAATTCAGAATATATGGAGGGGTACTACAGATAACAACCGCAGAGATGGGGTGGGAGACTCATGAAAGAATGTGTCATGATGTGAGGCAGACAGATCACGTCATCTATTAATATTTTCTCTTCCACTCCAATGAAATGCCTGCCAGCCTTGCCTCCCCCAGGATGAGTTTGAGGTAGGCTAGGGACTAGAGTGCCATAAAACTTCTAATATGACTCAAGAATACTAAGGGTATGAAAGTTCTTCAAGAAGGATAATCCTTTTGTATGTGAAGTTTAGCAAACTAATGGCCATTAAAGTTGCGGAAACCCCACCTCCAGTTAATCTCATTTGGTTGTCATTAATTTAAAAACAAAATAATTCTATAGTACCATTTTTCAAATATTTTTAATGTCTGGTTTAATAGAAGACAGCTGATTTTTTAAGCCTGCTTCTATTAAATATACATGGTGTGTTATGATAACACACGTTATAAAGGCTCTGGAAAAGTCTACTGTCCACTCATGAGAGAATGAAAATGAAAAAGACAAATGACATTTTTGTATGGTTATAGAATAGTTTAATACCATGGACCTCTAAAAAGTTCTTGGGGATCCCCACAGACTTGCCACACCTTGAGAACCATTGTAGAGTACCAGGGAATGAACATACCACTACCCATATATTCAACTGATGAAAGG
>NW_003852458.1:8934182-8939369 GCF_000181295.1 Otolemur garnettii | reverse complement strand
AGCCAGGATGTACTGTAGTTATTGGAAGAGACTCAGGAGAGACAATTGTAAATATTCAGGAATTTTGCAAGCCAGTTGTTGAAGTTGGTTGTTAGCTTGTAATCAGCCACTGTGGAAATATTTACACCTTGGAAATTGGTAGACAGGACAAACGAGGGCTCATCTCTTCCCTGTTTTATGAGCGTATTCAATATGTCCCAGATGTAATATGTGTCAGAATGTGTGCTTCTGAGACAGAAGCTGAAGGAGGAGGGGAGAGGTATGGAAGGATGCATGCTTCCTAAATTCCCAGAGGAAAAATCTTAGGAATAGGGGGCTTTTGAGAGTTAAAAAAATCAGTAAGGCAAATTCTCAAACACAATACACGGTTTAATTGGTTCTTATAAACTGTATAAATTGAAAAATTTTAACCAAATAAAAAATTTAAACTATGAGTCACGTCCAGTGATCTGTGCTTTTGTCATTATAGAAGAAAATACCTGGGACCCCTGAACTCAGTTTTTTGGGGGTTGAGTTTGGATGCCAGCTATTGCTCTGCTGATAGATTCTGAAATCTGAGTGCTGTAAGACAAATATACATAGGAGAACTTGGACGACATCCCACTTTCTTTTGCCTGGTTATAGACCCCATTGAGGTTCTAGTTTATCATATAATTAAGAGCTTTGTTCTTCAAGAGGATGAAGAAGGCCTCCTAATTTCAAAAGCACATTAGTTCTCACAACTTTCAGCTCAGAAATGTGTTCTCCAAAGTTTCTGTGCAAGCCTAAGTCCCAGTGATTTAACTTAAGTGTTGATATTTTAAGCCTGTTGCAATTTGAACTTCAGTCTTTCCATTGCTTTGCCATTGCAGTAAAGATGCCTTTCAATTATATTTCTCCCTGTGGCTTTTAGTACATCAGACTTCTCTAGAGATTTCATGCTTCTCTTTACATAGGGTGTCACTGAGATTTCCTCAGTAATAGACACCAAAAGACAAAGTTATTCTTATCTAAACTATAACCTGATGCAAAAATTCTGTGATTAATAATTCACTGGGTGCTTTAGCAACTGGTTCCCAATGTGCCGAAAATTCTGTCCAACTCATTTATCTCCTAGAGACTTACAAATGCAAAGAGCCACTGCTGCTTATTCCAAACCACTAATGGACTATTAATAACAAAAGTAAAAGTCAATGTAACACTAACTAAATGTATATTGCATGGTACTGATTCAAACCATGTCCAGGGTATAAATATTCAAGATAAACAATAAAGGTAAGCATAAACAGTGTCTCTCTAAATTGTAAATTCAAGCTTTTACCCCCTCCCAACTTTTATTACATTACCTAAGATTTTATCTATTTTATTATTTATTTTTTAAGACCTACATCTTGAATTTATTGATTAGTTCTATTTTTCTGTTATTTAATTCATTAGTTTCTGTTACTACTCTATTAATTTTATTTTTGCTTTATGTTATTTTGTTGTTAAAACTTATTTCACTAACTGTGGTCTTTTCTCTTCTTTGGTATAACGATTTGGGAAAATGAAAATAGCCTTAGTGGTATTCTTCTCTTCCTGATATGACATCCTAGGTACTCTGAAGTTTTAGTTTTGATTACCTTTGACCTACAAGTAAACTTTAAAAGAATAAAATAGATAAGTTCTCATCCTTTGTAGAAATTTCCCTCTTTAACGTGAGAAGATAATAATAGCTGATATGTATTTAGCGTCTACTATGGGGCAGATGCTTATGTTGAATGTTTTACATGCATTATTTCAATTCATCTTCAATTCAAACTTTTGACAACTTTACTTTTAGTTTATTAACATTGTTCCTTTCCCCAGGATTAAAAACAGAGACTTAGAAAAGTTAAAGGACTTGGCCAAGATCACAAATCTAGCAAGCTGTAGAGCCAAGATTGAAGCCCAGCCATTCTGAGCCCAGAGCTGGGCATTTGAGCTTGTTGAAGGATTTCTCTTGCCCTGATTCATCAGCTATGGATCTGGCTGGCTTCCTGACTGGAGGGACTCAATAGTTCTGCTTGGGCCCAGCATCTGTGCAATGTCTCTTTCAGATGTAATTTACATTCCAGATCAGGAGGAGGAAAGAATTCTCCTTGAGTCATTTCACACAAAGGCTTTCCTGCTTAGACTATTAATCACTATGTGCCTTTAATTACATGGTGCTCTGCCAATGGCTACACAAAGCTGTTAAATGCTATACTCTTTGGTCTTGGAGAGGCATGTTTTCTGTATTTTTACTCACAGGTACATTCATTGTGGTAGTACCAGTGAAAATGGTTTCGATAAGTATTTCATAAGCATCTTCTGTAGTGGTTTCCAAACTTAGCTGGACATCAGAATCTCCTGGGGAATTAAAAAAAACTCTCCTGGGTAGATACCTAGTAATGGGATTGCAGGATCAAATGGAAGGTCTCCTTTGAGCTCTTTGAGGATTCTCCATATTTCTTTCCAGAAGGGCTGGAGTAGTTTGTAATCCGCCAACAATATTTTAGTGTTCCCTTTTCTCCACACCCATGCCAGCATCTTCAGCTTTGGGACTTTGTGATGTGGGCTATTCTCAGTGGGATTAGGTGATATCTCAAGGTGGTTTTGACATGCATTTCTCTGATTAGGGATGATGAACATTTTTTCATGTGTTTGTTGGCCATCCCTGTGTCTTCTTCAGAGAAGGTTGTGTTCATGTCTCTCACCCCGTGATAAATGGGGTTGCGTTTGTTCTTTTCAGAATTGAAATTTTTTGGTAACAACAGTATCTATACTTTTTTCATGAACAAAAAATATTATCATTCAACTGTTCAATGAACGAGTGTTTGTTTTTAAAATAATTTTTCTCTCCCTCATCCCCATTGTAAAATAGTGTATCCTCACTGTATAAATTTTTGAAAATAATAGCAAAAAATTTAAGATCACCAAAATATCAACTAGAAAAGTAAAGTACAGTCATTCCTCAGTTATCCGTGGAGGATTGATTCCCAGACCACCAATGGATACCCAAATCTGCAAATGCTCAAGTCCCTGGTATAAAATGGCGTAGTGTTTACAAATAACCTATGTACATCCTTCCAGATACTTAAATCACTTCTAGATTAATAGCTTATAAAATGTAAATTCTATACAAATATTTGTTATAAGGAATTATTTAGAGAATAATGACAAAAAGATGAAAGTCTGTACTTGTTCAGTACAAACACAATTTTTTTTTTTAAATTTCAGATTAACTTGAGGGTACAAACAACCAGGTCAAATTTGTTAGGTAGAGTCCTAACAAATTGTAATTGTGTCCCACACCCAAAAGGTGTGCCATACACCTCTATCTTACGCCTTTAAGTGGGAGCACACCCATCTTCCCCTTCTCTTCCCTGTCCTTTGTCCCCTCTTCCCCCAATTTGAATTGAAATGAGTTTTTCTTCTCTGTGGGCATGAATTAGATCATCTTCTGCCTTTGTGTTAGTATTGAATACATTGGATATTTGCTTTTTCATTCTTGTGATACTTTACTAAGAAGAATGTGCTTTAACTCCATCCAAGTTAATACAAAAGGTGTAAAGTCTTCATCTTTTTATACCTGAATGATATTCCATGGTGTACATATACCACAGTTTGACAATCCATCCCTGAGTTGGTGGACATTTAGGTTGTTTCCACATCTTGGCGATTGTAAATTGATCTGTGATAAATAATCTAGTACAAATGTCCTTATGATTAATGAATTTTTTTCTTCTGGGTTTGCCTAATAATAAGATTTCAAGGTCAAATGGGAAGTCTGATTTGAGTCCTTTGAGGATTCTCCATACTTCTTTCCAAAGAGGCTATATTAGTTTGCAGTCCCAAGAACAGATACAATTTGTTTTTAAGAAAATATTTTTTATTTGTGTTTCACTAAATTCACAAATGTGGAACTCATGTGCAGAGGGCTGTCTGGATATAGGCATTCTCTGAATGTCTTCCTTATTAGGCCAATGTTGACCATTCAATTGCATATGTTTACAATTATTTATATGACGAGGGCCCAAAAGAAAAATATTGGGAGCTATTAGAACATACAGCTAGAGAATCTTTTCTATTCTGGCACTTAGGGTAGTTTTCCCTAAAAAAATTAACATTTGAGTTGATAACTGAGATTTGCAGAATTAAGAAAGAGAAGAAATGAATTAGGCAAAGGTCAGTGAGAAAAGGCCTTAGATAAAAAGGTAACAGCATGAGAAAAGGTCATCAGGCAGTGGAAAACAAAGCTGTTTCTACCATTAGACTCTCTGAAGTATATAGGGTGTGGAAGTCTGCAAATTCAGGCCAGGCCAACTCTTTTATACACTGATTACAAGGCATATTAAAGATTTGGGCCTTCATTTTTGGCTTCGCATGGCAGCCTATGATCCTAGTACTCTGGGAAGCTGAGAAGGAAGGATAGTTTGAGCTCAGGAGGTTGAAACTAGCCTGAGCAAGATTGAAATTCCATCTTCACTAAATATAGAAAAATTAGCTGGGCTTTCTGATGAGCATTTGTAGTTCCAGCTACTCAGGAGGCCAGGACAGGAGTATTGTTTGAACCTAAGAGTTTGAGGTTGCTGTGAGCTAATGGTGAGGCCATAGCCCTCTAATCTGGGGCAACAGAATGACACTCTGTCTCGGGGGGGGGGTAAATATTTGGGGCTTTATCTTAAGATTAATGGGAAACCATTAAAGGATTTTAGGCAGAAATAGACAATGATCAGAGTTGTGCTTTGAGAAGATCTCTTTGTTGGCCATGTGGAGAAGAGACTGAAGTAGGCAAAAGGCAAATGGGGAAAGTTGATAGATAATAGTCTCTTAGGCTGGGATGGTAAAAAGGAAGTGAGATAGAAAGGATGAGGTGGAAGAGGACACATTAGACATTTAAGACATAGAATTGGCAGAATTTGGTTATGAATTATATGCAGGAATTCAGGAAAGAGAGTGGTGTCCATGATGATTCCCTGTTTTCTGGCTTTCATAACTGGATATAAGAAGCTCCGTTATCTAATAATGGATGTGAAGGTGAAGGAAAAGTTTGGAAGAAAAAGCAGATGAACTCAGGTTTGGATAGCTTGATTTTGAGGTGTGTTTAGGATATTCAAATGGATAAAACATAAAAAAAATTGGAGAGGAAAGTTAGATGGTGAGAGGAAAGGTTAGGGCTAAGGGTACAAATCTGAACCTGTCAAT
>NW_003852458.1:8931506-8932379 GCF_000181295.1 Otolemur garnettii | reverse complement strand
AAAGCTCAGCTGCTTGAGTGCAAAGTTGAAGGAAGGTCTGGAGTGGCATTGGCCAAGTAGAAACAAAAGACAGGTGTTGAGCACAGAGTTTTGACCTTATTGGCACTAGAATCTAATTTATGTAAGGAAGGACATAAAGATAGAAAGAGACAAAGGGATAGAATCATCGATGAATCTGAGCCCTTTGAATGGTCAAACGAGTTAGCCAGAAGAAAAGAAGACTAAGGTCCAGGTGGGTAAGGTAGTGCAGCTTTGTGCAAAGCTCAGGTCCACAGGGGATGGACCGGGGAGAGAGTGGCTATGAGAGAAAGATAAGGAAGAAAAGATAAAAGTGTTTTTTGACTTTAACATATTATCTTTTCCTGTGTAGTTAAGCTGAATTTTTCCATTAACCATACACTGAAAAAACGAATTCTGAGGAACACTGGTAACCTTGACAAGCACATTACTGTAAGTAGGGCAGAGCTCAGAGTCCTAGTTAGAATTAAAAAAAAAAAAGAAAACAGTTCTCTTGAGTGGTATCCTATTGA
The DNA here is from genome assembly GCF_000181295.1 of Otolemur garnettii. Lineage (NCBI taxonomy): Eukaryota > Metazoa > Chordata > Mammalia > Primates > Galagidae > Otolemur > Otolemur garnettii. Next base: position 8,931,849 of record NW_003852458.1, on the reverse strand, counting down.
AGCAATATCAATGAGGGAGGTGTGTCTGGTGCTGGTAAAGTATGAGTGGGCGAGTGGGTAGGTGGCCTCTGGGGCTCTTGACACTAAGCGGCTCACAGTTGGAAAAGTTCGAGAATTGTTAAATTGTCTTGCCACGCTCACTTAATAATTGAATTCCCTGAGACCACTTGGTGAATTACACCTGGGTGACTCCTGAATCATCTACAGAGCCTTTTCAAAATGCAAGGTCTGACAATGAAGTTTGTGACCTCATCCTAGAGAAAGTTCTCCATATCTCATTGCTGAATATCACTACAGTTGCCAGATGGCCAAGGGGAGAACTTCAGAGGTGACTGTCATGATA
>NW_003852458.1:8928645-8930203 GCF_000181295.1 Otolemur garnettii | reverse complement strand
AGTTATATTAACTTCCACCTTGAACTCCCTGCTTCTGGTTCTTGACTGTTTAGCTCCTGAAATACCAGTAGATGCTGATCAGGAGATGTGTGCAGTTTTAAGTCAGTCTTCTACTGTGGGTCCCAAGGGTCACATAGTGGAAAAGTAGAGTTATACATTCCAGTTCACCTATTGTTGTGTTATTCATCCAGCAAATGGCATTTTATTTACTTGCATTGTTGGCTGCTGTCATCTTAGTGTCTGCAGAAGAAATCATTCTAACAACTTCTCTGCCTGGATGGAACGCTAACCAGGCACAAAGCCCAACTCCCTCATCCATCAAAATTCTAGTCAGTGTGTAAAATTTGAAAATGCAGCCCAATAGAAGGTTCGATATAATTACTGTCCTTTTATATTTTTTGAAAATCGTATAATCCTATGTCTTCTGGGGGAAGTCATGCTTAGCTAGTTTTCTCAAATGTCATCATCATTTTTAGAATACTGGATAAACATCATTTTGGTATCAGTTTTCTTCATGAAACCATTTTCTCTAAGAATCTAAAACCCCCTCTGAGCCACGATGTCCAAATTTCTTTAATGTTAATAGGAAACTCAATTTTAAGAGAAAAAGATAGCATAAGACTATTGGTGTTCATATTCAGAGGACTTGTACTAATTTATGTGTTTTTTTCCTTATCATCTGTATATTTGTAGCTTAAAAACAAAAAAATAAAGCCTCCAAACCAAGAAAACAACAATAGCAGTAACAAAAACAAAATAAATTTGCCGATAGAAAAATACAGGAACATTTATTCCCTTACTTACTTAATGCTAAACATGCCCCAGTTAGGATGGTACACAGTCCACGGGTATGTGGAAACCAGTTTCCATTTGTCACTGTCAATGGAGTTACCTAGAATTGTAGGGAATTCTAAGGGTACCACTCAGCATGACCAAAACTGTCCTGATCTATACTTTATCTGTGAGCAATAAGGCACCCTGAGCTGAAAGCTCGGGTTATTTCCTGCATTTAAAATTCCAGTTCAGGGAAAGAATGAGGCTGTGCTGCAACACTTGAAATACAGAATCCTGGCAACTAAGTAATCATTTTAAATCCAGGCCCTCAACACTTAATAAGTGTAGAAATAACTCTAAACACACCCTCCATATGTCTATTTTTAAGAAAGGTTGTTTAAGCATATAATCCGAGAGATGATTTCTTGTATATCACGGTCCCGCATTAGCCCTGTGCAGTGTTCCCTCTCCTCAGGTAGGTCTGCATATCCAGGTGATCTGGAGCCCTGTTGGAATGCACTTGCCAGGTATCCTGTATAAAGGACACTGGGAAGCATCTATCTTAAGGAAAGGGCTAGAGACACAGAGGATTACAAAAAGAACCATATCTCAGGTAAGAAGGGAAGGAGTGATTTGAGTACAAATCAGTATCTCTCATCAAAATTGTTTCCTACTCAGCACCCTACACTCCAGAAGGGTTTCTACTCCAGTCTTAAAGTGAAAGAGACTGAGTTGGGAAAAAAATTAAAAAGTGATTTTGTGCCAGGTGTGGTGGCTTACACCT
>NW_003852458.1:8921015-8927847 GCF_000181295.1 Otolemur garnettii | reverse complement strand
TGTTAAACTATTGATTGAACCAGTTGCCATCTAAAGGAAAAAGGAAGTGACAAAGTTTTATCCCTCTGAAGACATCACTAGTATCTCAGTGGGACAGAGGAGGAGGAAAATGTCAGGTTCAATAAGTATACATAATCATCTGATGCTCTAAAACCCAGAAACCACCAGACTGTTCACAAACAGGTGGGGAATTCCGCTGGCACAACTGTGGACTAAGAATTACTGTCTTGTGACTATACCTGTGCACCTGTTTTCCCCTCCAGGCTGACCTCTCGTTTCAAAACATTCTACATTTCAATAAAAGATTCATCTCAGAATTACTTAGGACTGTAAGACTATGATTGTCCTTACCCAAAAGTCTGAATTAGAGACAGTTTTTCCAGAACATATCTTTTGTTTGGTCGTCATAGTAATTACCCATGGAAAAAGAGACTGGAAACCATTGACTTCTACTTGAAGATGACTAGATTGAGTTGAGAGTAATTTTGTCAGAAATAACGATGAAGACACACATTCCTCTTCTCTTCTTATATCCCAAAATATATCAGTAGCATCCTCCTGGAAACCAGAGAAGGAAGGAAGGATCATTTTATAATTTAAATAATGAAGAAATCATCTGGTAATGGAAGAACTTTTTTGGAGATAATAAATAAAATGACACATGAAAATAACTGCCTGATCGTTATGATGTTGCCAATATCAGATGTTGAACGTCTATTTATGTGTGTCTTTTCTGTTTGTTATAATGGTAACTTTCTCACTATAATTTGAGGAGATTTTAGTGTTAAATTAGAAACTATAAAGTTCATTTGAGCAGTGTTGTTTAAATTATCAGCGTGTTCTTTCTATTCCTGAAAGGAATTTTTGTGTTCCTATATGGTGCATCCATTTCATGAAAATTAAAAAAAAAAAAGAAGATCTCACATGGCTTAAGAGAAGGAGAAAATAACTAAAAGGTGGGGGAAACAGAACAACAGAAAATAGCAGAGGTGGGTATTCAGTCCATTATTTATACGTCAGGTTACCGTTACCGTGTAGCTACTTATATTTCATTTCTCCTGTCTCCAGAGAGGGGTCAGAACATGTATACACATTTTAAGACAGGAAAGAAACTATTAATGTGCCACACTCAGAATATACCGATAACATTTGTTATTTTGTATATTGTATCCTGTATCTCCTATAATTATGGAAGTCAAACGTGACTCTTGTACTTAGAATAGTTACTAAGTTTTTTATTTTCTAATTCTTGCATACGCATTTTCTGTGAGTCTTCATCAATGAACAGTTTTTCTCTTCTTATGAACGATACTCCTGCTTTTGCCTGTATGATAATTCTTACAGTATGTCAGATACTGTGCATAAAAAAGAGGAGATTGAAATAAATAGTATTTAGCTCCAGAAAGTGCACACTGTTTCCTCGGTCAAGGGTGAAGAGCTGATCTCTGCTAATCATGATTTAACCAGGTCAGGACAGGGCTGTAGCTCTATTTAATTTCAGTTCATTTAGGTTATTCCTTCCATCAAGGCTGGTGTTCTAAATGTTTTGAGACTATACTGACTCAGCTCTTCTGCCCAGTCTTCAGTATTGTGTGTAATGGAAGATAGCTGTTGGTGTGCTAGTGAGTGCTTAACGGGCCGTCCTAGAATGAAAGTCTGATTTGCAGCATTTGCTGATTTCTCCAGTATAAATACTCCCACCATGGGCAATTTCAGTCTACTGACATGTTACTGAATGCAGACTTGGGGAGAGACAGACATAATTAATCCTCATGCACTGGTACTGGCTGGCTCCATCAACCACCGGGATTTCTTTTTGCTTTAAAGGTTCTTGGAAGCAACTGCACACTCAGTAAAAATCCCTTGGGGAAATGATGGGCATGGCAGGATAGGTCTGTATGGGGCTTCTTCTGATTCTTATCTATAACATTATCCCGCAAGGTCTTGGATTTTAGCTAGGTTTCTTCAGATTGCTGCCAATTGTCTTTGTGCATGGCTGGCTTACTCCTCAGCCTTCCCTGACTCCCAGAAATGAAAGAACCTCCCAGACTGTGCTTGCCTAGAAGCGGATTATCCCTCTCTGGATTTTGGTCATTTAGGTGTCTCTCCATCTTTATATCCTCTAATGGGTTTTTAAAAATATGATTTATAGCTTATCTAAGGTTTTATTAATTACATTTGTAATTATAACCACATTATTTCTTTTTGATGACAATATATTTGAAAGAAATTTTCAGCAAATTTGCCCTTTCTTTGCTAGTTGTGGTAAAGTGAACTTCTGTATGGTTTTGACAAAATGAATATTTATAATAGCTCATTATAGATCAGGTGTCCTCAAACTACGGCCCATGGACCACATACAGCCCACCTAGGACATTTATCTGGCCCACCGGGTGTTTTTGCTGCTGCTGCCTGTCCTGCTTAGAAGCCAACTCGTCCCAGGGCCTGCAGTCCAGCCTTCCTATGGTCTGTTTAAAAAGTTTGAGGACCCCTGGTTTAGATTTTCATTCATTTATGCATTCCCCATTAATCTATTTTCCTATATATTTTATTGAATCCCTGGGTGTATATATTCATTACTAGGTGATGTGTAGTATTTAGAGTTATGAGCTATTTATTGCGTAATTGAGCTTAAACACACCATACTTAAAAGAAATTGAATGAAAAGTCGCATAGTTTTGATCAGAAACAAGGTACTCTTCTTTCAAAAAATAATTTAATTGAGAGTTAAATTTATACTTGCACACAATTTAAAGATGAAAATAGTAGTTTTACCATATAAGGTATTTTTCATGTATAAAAAATAGTAAATCACACTGTTGCCCAAACTTCCTGTTCCCCAGAAACAATTACTTTTAACTCTCACTGATCAGCTATTACTTATTTCCATTTCTCTAAAGAACATGCTTATATTGGTACTTCTTGATTTTTCACTTTTAGAATTTCTTACTTGTGGAGGACTTGCTGTTTTTAATCACCTGTCACCATTCATGCTTATTTCTTATATTTTTTGAGTAACTACCATTACTTTTTTTTCAGCATCCCCCTGCTAGTTTGGAAGTTGTACGTTCTTCTTTCTGAATGCACAGAAATGCTATCTTTCTCCGTCTCTCTTAGAGTTATCTTGGGGAGCTTTAGGCCCTTCAACTGGGAAATAAAATTGCTATGTAGGCTGCTTTCTATGAATGTCTCTCTGGGGGAGGGGATGAGAGGAATGCAGGTCCCCAACCCTCTGTCTTTTTGCGTTGTTGCTATGCCTGGAAAAATGCAGGAAATCAAGGACTTTCTGTTCGTAGGCAGAGGAAAGGATGCCAAGTCTGTTAAGATCAAGAAAGATAAGGCTAATGTGAAGCTTAAAGTTTGATTCAGCATATACTGTTATACCTTAGTCATCACAAAGTGAAGGCAGGGAAGCTGAAGCCGTCTCTGCCTCCCCTGGTTCCGCAGTGAAGGAGCTGCAATGAACCAAACATGCTGATTTGAATTGCACTAAATTTTAAAAATTAAAAATAAAATTGCTATCTATTTTTTAGAAGTTACTCTACATATTTTAAAACAAATACTAAACCAAGACTAGAATTAATAAAAATCTCTTACCTCTTCAAAAATAATTAATGAACTTAATTAATTCTAATTCCAGTCCCCTGCTCCCCCACCCACCTCAAATGTAATCTAGTACTTTAGTTTAGCTTTCTTTTTGGTCAACCAAGTTAAATTCTGTTATTATTTTCTTATGTAGCCAATGTGTTTTAAATCTTTTTTTTTTTCTTTTTCTCAAATCTTCTACTTAGTGTATTGGTAAGTTTTATGCATCAACTTGACTGGGCCACAGGGTGCCAAGATATTTGATTAAACATTATTATGCTTGTTTCTCTAAAAATATTTTTAAATGAGCACAATTAAATGGGTAGAATGAATAAAGCAGACTGTCCTCCTGTCATAGGTGGACCTGATCCTATCAGCTGCATACCTGAATAGAACAAAAAGTTGACCATACCCCAAACAAAAGGGAATTCCTTCTGCCAGACTCTTTTTGAACTGAGACATTGGTATTTTCATGCCTTTGGATTTGAACTGAATCACTAGTTCTTCCTAGGTCTTCAGCCTGTACTTTTGGGTTGGACCTACTCTATTGGCTCTCCTGGTGGTTGTCTACCTCCATCATCACCATTTTCCTAAGTGAGGTATCTAAACAATGGAAATCACCTGGCCAATTCTTTACACTCAGTCTCTCTCCTTTACTGGTCATTAATTTTAGGTGTCAACTTGACTGGATTAAAAGATATGTAGATTGCTGGTGAAGCACTGTTTCTGGATATGTCAGAGGAATTGCTATGTGAGATGGTGTACTAAGAGGGTAACATCTGTGTTTTTCTTAGTGTAGAAAGCCACCATCCATTTGGCTAGGGGCCTAGATAGTACAGAAAAGTAGAGGAAATATGAATTATCTTGCTCACTCGCACTTTCTTGCTCTCCCTTCTGGAACTGTGACACTTTTCTTCTCTTGCCCTTGGACATCAGACCTCCAAGATCTCTGGCCTTTGGGGCTCTATTATGGGTATTATCTTCAGATTTTTCTTTTAGTTCTATAATTCTTTCTTGAGTTATATTTAATTATTACCCCATGTATTAAGTTGTTTTATTTAAATTACTATATGTATTCTTTACTTCCTGGAATTATATTTGATTTTTATTTAATTTTGCATTGTCTTTTTATAGTTATTAGTATCTTGCTCATATTTTCAAGTCTTCTTCTTGTGTTTTAAACCATATTAAGAGTAACTATTTTATACCAACTGTTTAGTAATTTCAATAGTTGTAAATATCTTTTCCCATATTTCTGAAGGTTGTCTTTTTGCTTTAATTATTGTGTCGTTAGCTGTGGAGATATTTGTTATCAACTAGAATCTAAAGAGAATGCAAATTAATCAACAAAAAAACAATCCCATCTGCCATTGGGCAAGAGACATGAACAGAAACTTCTCAGAGGAAAATAGATGATTAGCTAACAAACATATGAAGACGTGCCCATTTTTCCTAATCATGAGGGAAATACCAATCAAAACCACCCTAAGATATGACCTAACACCAGTAAGAATAGCACATATCACTAAGTCTCAAAGCTGCAGATGCTGGTGTGGATGTGAAGAGAAGGGAACACTTCTATATTGCTGATGGGATTGCAAACTAATTCAACCTTTTGGAAAGATGTATGGAGAATACTCAAGAACTCAAATTTGAATTCCCATTTGACCCCGCAATCCCACTACTATGCACTTACCCAGAAGAACAAAAATCATTTTATCATAAGGACATTTGTACTAGATTGTTTATCACAGCTCAATTTACGGTCACCAAGATATGGAAACAACCTACATGCCCATCAACCCAGGAATGGATTAACAAACTGTGGAATACTATAACCGTGGAAAGCTATCCAGCCATTTTAAAACATGGAGACTTTACATCTTTCGTATTAACCTGGATGGAGTTGGAACATATTCTTCTAATCACAAGATTAGAGAAGCAAGTGTACTCAGTTCTATTATGAAGCCAGTAGATAATCTAATTCCCAAATAAAAGAAAAACTCAAATTCATTTAAGGTGGTGGGCAGGGGAATGAGGAAAAAAATAATTGAAACATTTCCTAGATGGAATCTGATGTCTCTTTTTGGGGATTTTGGATAGTAAGTGCATGATCCTTGGAACATAATCTTTGAGAATTCTTTTAAAACTTGGTTGAAGATTAATTTTTTTGAAGGAAATTTTCCATTGCTTTTGCTAGATATCTTTGGCCATATTAAATTAAATTCCTAGCTTAAGGATAACCCCAACCTTCCACAGACCATATAGATATGCAGAGACCACACAGATATAATGAGCATGGGCACAGAATCTTGTGATGGAAGTCTTTGCATTTACAAGTTTCTAGAGAATATTTTATATCTCTTTACTCAACACCAAGATAGGCAAGTTTTTTTGCTATCTTTGCATGGAATGTTTATTTCTTGCTTATCCTATATAGATGATGTAACCCTGTAGGACACCAGTTTTACATCTGGCTCTCTTATTAGAATGTTCACCTTGATCAGACCCTGGGGTTTATAATTTTTTTTCTAGAACTCTTATTATACATCAAAACAGAATACAAGGCCTCCATGTTTCTATACATACTATCAAGGAGAAGGATGGCTTTGGCAGGTTTTCCTATATCCCAGACTTCCTACCTTGAGTTAATTTTTTGTCTTTGCTAGCTCTGGTTTAACACTCTTTCAAAATACTTTTCTCAGCTTCTAAATTCATTTTCATATGTTCTTAGTATATTGTTCAGTCTCTGCTTGATGCCAGGCAAATGATAATGGAAATGTTTCCTCGAAGCTGGTCACAGATCACATCATTTGCCATGATCAATTACATTTTGCAAAATCATTTTCTTTAATCAAAAGATGAGCAATTTTTATTGTTCATGATATTGTGATCCAGCAGAACAAATACTCAGAGAATGTACTTATGACAGTGATTGGAAAAGCCCTTTGACACATTCTAACAGATAAATATGCTATTTCTCTGTTTATCTTGCAAGAAAATGAACTTTTTCCCTTATTTTTCTTTTGATCATTGGCAAATAAATTTAGTCTTCATAAAAATCTACATAAATGAGGTGGATATTTACTATTTACTTTGTAAACATGATAATTAGGATGCTGTTGTTGATATTGATCTGGATTTTATTTAGGTCTTTAATTCTTTAAAATTTGTTGACTACATTTTTGAGGGCACATTTTGGCTTTGTAACTGACTAATTGAAGATCAGGTTTGCACAATGCAAATG
>NW_003852458.1:8906460-8920646 GCF_000181295.1 Otolemur garnettii | reverse complement strand
TTTCCTGGCAAGTCAATCTGTTTAGTATTGACGGTTCTTATTTGTTGCTGAGGACGAAACAAGAGGGAACATCTTTCACTAAAAAAAGTTTGTTCCTAGTAACAGTGTTAATTCATATGGTAGAATTTTTTGATATCCTGCCAGTTTCTGATGGCAAATGTAAAGTTTTCTGGAGGAAGAAAAATGGGCAGCTACATAAGGTGTAGTGTTCAAGTATATGGTAACATAAAACTAAGACAATTTGATGTAGTGAGTATTTACTTTTGGGTTAAAAAATATCTTGCTTGACTAATGATGAGCTAAATCAAACAATATGAAAACTATGTGCCATAAAATTAAATTGCTAGGTTTAGGTTCAAGAATTCAACTTCGTAACTATGTTTTTGAGGAGTATTAAATCTGCAATGATTAAGACATGAAAAGAAGGATTTTAAGGGACAAGGTTATTTGCTTTCTAATTAATCATGGGCTAGTTGTGTAATAATAGTCTGGGATTCAGATCATGGAACATACTGGTCCCTTTTTTCCTCTGTGCAGTTCCTGCCAGACTAACTTGGTTTATTCTGCATGCCACATCAGCAGAGTTTCAATTACTTCTCACAAGGGAAGTAAAACATGATATTGAGATTGGGTGAACACATCCCATTAAAATGTTTAGAGATCTGGGAATGTTTAGTCTGGAGAAGCAAATAAATTGCATGAAAACTTACACTACTTGCTTATTTCTTGTCATATCTCTTGCATCTCATTATTGCTGAATTGTCCTCTCTTTTCCATGTATCCTAATTCCATTGGCCATTGTGTCTAGTCTCATATTAATAGCTTCAAATAACATTTATATACTGACAAATTACATTTATATATCTCTATCCCTGACCTCTCCTAGAAATTCTAGAGTCTCATATTCAACTATTTACTTGATATTTTCATGTGGATGCATAATAAATGTTTCAAACATAATAATATATCTCCTTTTCTGATTGCCCTTGTCCCGTTTTCCCAAAACATGCTTCTTATATATTCTTCCCCATCTAAAGTTTTGACAACTCCATTCATTATTTGGTTAAATCAAAACTGTTAAGTCATACTTGACTTTACTATTTTCCTCTGATCATTGCAAAGGAGACCCAATGCCTGACAGATGTGTGTGGGGAAGATGGAGGAAATGTGTAGAAGTTTGTGTTCAGAGGGGACATTTGACACTAGTGATGTATCACTCGATGTGTTCAAAAAGAGCTCCTGTGTTTCTGGACACCTGCTACTCTTATTAAGTCTGTGGATGAGGGAGAGAAGGGCATGATGTAAGTTATATTCTAAAACGGGTAGCCTCCTCCGGGAGAGGTTAGTTTGAGATGTTTGAGAGAGTCTGACTCTATGAATACAGTCAAATGTTAGCAACTGTGAGGCACACAGGAAAGCTGGTTTTGGGTGACACTGAGAACAAAGCTTTTAATGATGGTTTCACCCACAGTTTGCAATGCAAAACCCACACCTGTGACTGTTCAGTTTTCTGTTATTATGGAAGTAATTATACTATTCAGGGAGCACAAAAATCTGTAATATGTTTTGGAGAAAAAAGAACAAATTCTGCATCTCTTGGTTCAATATCCAGAGCAAAATTCAACATCTTTACATTTCTACAGGAAAAACAAAACAAAAAGTAAAAACACACTGACAACTAAAATAAGAAGATGGCTATGGAGCTCATTGAATCTGTTTGTGTTTAATTTTCCCTTCCTTTTGTCTTTTGTTTAGATACACTGTATTTTAAAAGCTAGCATTTAACTTACTATAATTATTTATTGTTCCCTGCATAGAAAGATCATTAATTTCCTATAGACTGACAGGGCCCTTGTATGGTATGCTGAAATCAATAGAACAAAATTGGGGTTTTCATTTTCCCTGAGACACAGTATTTAGGACTCGCTGAAATACAAGATGTGGCAGAATTTGCTTGGGTCTATCACACATATAAACACAATTGTGACTAGATATCCAGCAAAGGAAGAGAGGTACCAGTTTCTTTTTATATTAACAGCATGAAGTACATTACATATAGTGTATCATTAATCCTCAGTAAACTCTGAGTATATATTACTGTTCCATTTTATAGATAAGAACAATGGGTTTTACAGACCTTTCAGTAATTTGCTTGAGGACACACAGCAAATAAGTGGCAGAGCCTAGAATTTGAACCCAAGTCCTTTCTCTTTTCAAAGCTTCCCCTCCCACAGAAAGGAAAGAATAAAACAAAGTATCATGAAGATGCCCCCAAAAGGCTGAATTGCCTTCGTTCCTAGGGGGTATTAGTGTCATTTATTAACATGGAAAAGTGCTGTGAGGATGTGTTTCCTCTGGCTGTTAGGTCCAAGTTCTTGGCTTATAATTATCAAAAGGTTCCAGTAAGTAAGGGAGAATAATACAGTTCATAGAAGGTAATTGCCATATTAATTGGTAATTTTCTAATAATTTACTTTAAAAAGAGTACCTGGAAAAGTAAAGAAGGGTTTATTTTTATCTGTCTGCCTATGTACACAACACACTGCATTGTCTTTATGGGCTGTGGATAGAGAAATAGTTAAGTGAATTTTTGGTATTAATGCTTAAGGAATTATGTAACAGCCAGATGCCAAGATATAAAGGTGCAAGCCAAAAAGGACTATATGAAGTCTGACAATTTAGTTTCTGAACTTGCCACCATGTGCTTACGTTGGCAGTTGTACAAACAACTCAGAAAGGTTTCATAATCTTGGGGTATGAGTGTCTCACATCTGCATTCATGTTGACATGTGGCAGGGTCTTAATGAGTGGCATGCATTATTGTTGTGTGTTTTTGTGTGCCATTGAGAATGTTCGAGTTTGAATTAGAGCAATAAATAAACTTTAAGTTTCTTGTTAAATTTGGCAAGAGTAAAGGTGAAATCAGGAACATATTAGTCTAAGTTTATGGAGATAATGCCATGATGAAAATGGCAGTGTCCAAATGAATTAAATTTTTTTTTTAGGGGAACGAATGTGTCACATATGAAGAGAGATCAGGGTGGCCAGTAATGAGAAGAACTAAGGAAAGCATTGTAAAAAATTCGTTGAATTGTATATCAAAATCAACAGCTGACTAAGAAGCATAGCAGACCAAGTAAATGTCAATAGAGAAAGAGGAAAATCTTAACTGAAAATCTTGGCGAACAACTCATGGCTCTTGCATCACAACAATGTGCCAGTCCACATGGCACTGTCTTTAAGAGAATTTGTAGCCCAAAAAATAAATGTATGAGAACACCCTCCATATTTACCTGAGCTGACCTCCCTCTGGACGCTTTGTGGGAGGATTTTCTTGCCCTTCTCTTGGGTGAGCAATTCTTAGTGTTCCTAGGCTTTGAGATACATCACTTCAATCTCTGCCTTGGATGTCTTATAACTATCTCTTTATGTCTTTATGTCTTTGTGTCTTAATCTCTCTCCCTGTTATTATAAGGACCCATCCTAATCTGCCCTAACTTTACTTTATTATTATTCATTTGTCAAAACCCTCTTTCCAAATTATGTCAAATTTGCAGATACTGAGGGTTAGGACTTGAACATATGTTTTGGGGGCACCATAACCCAGTATCGAATTAATTAGAAATGTTAGACTATTCATATTTGACTATTTCAGTGGTATAGATCTCAAATTCAGTGATTCTGCTCCTTTTTCTTTATTTCTCATCAAATTTCTCTCTCAGGTGCCCTGAAGGCAAGTGCTCCCTTCCCCCATCCCAGCTTTTACAAAGCCAAAACAAACAACAACAACAACAAAATCAGAGAAGTCATACATATTAGCATTCAGGACCTGGAATCCAGTAAGGAAAACAGAAATCTCAGCAGTTATTTTAATAGAGAGGATTTAATATAAGGAATTGGGAACTGAAAAAAGCAAAAAAAGGAAAAAACAAACAAAGGAACAAAAAATCCTGAGGAGACCGAGATCTAGTAACTGCAGAAGGAACAAAGGGAAGTGGTCAGAACAGGTGCTTGGGAAACAGGCTTCAAAGGACAGGAATACTGATCCCTCCTGAAGGTGACACAGGTCAGCCAGAGCTGGTATCTCAGAAGGGTACAATCAGTATACTTCTAGGAGTGTACAGTGAATGGAAACCAGAACTGACTGCCACTGCCCAGGTGAACTGCTTTGCTAAGGTGACCCTGGCAGGAACAGTGAGCCCTCAGAATGGACCCTGTCCCTTCACCCACTGCCTGTCCACAGTGTCCTTTTGGTGTGTGCCCCATTTGGACAGAACTGAACTGGGAACCATCTAACAAAGGTGAGACGTTGTATGAAGAGTCCTAGCGCCAGCATCACAAAGTGAGTGTGGAAAGCTGAGTTGGGACCTAAGAGACAGAGCTTAACAACCAATGTATGTAAATTTGCAAAGCCAGATTTTCAGATTTGGAAGATAAGTTAACACCAGAGTCTGATGGAAATGGGGAGGGGGGACGGGAGGACGGGGGATGTCGATGAGAACTAGAGAGAAACACGCAGAAGTGGGAAGGGAAGAGACGTTTTCAGGACCAGGAAATGGAGTCGAGTGGACGAGGTTGGTTGATTACTCACTTACAGAAAATATTTTTAACATCTGAACTGAGGAGGTTTTTGAATGTAAACACTTTGGATGAAGATGAGGGCATCTAACCAATGAGGAACTAAAGAGATGCGGTGGGAATTTCCCTATGCCCTGGGGCAGCTGCTGACCCCGTATCACTGTACAGGGAGCAACTACCATGTATTATACACCGCTACACTGTGCCCCGAGGGGAATAGAAGACAAAGGTGAACACAAGTACCATTAACTGGTGTAGCAAACAGTGCATTAGGACTTCAGGGAGCCAATAGAGTGTACCCTATATTGCACTGTTTCTCATATTTTTAAATTATTGCCCCTCTAAGGAGCCTTTCAGACATTTTCCTCCTAATGATTTTCTCCTCCCATAAAATCTTAATACTGTAGCTATACGGTTCATTTGTTTATATACTGTGGCCCTTTGAAAAGCTGCAGACCATTTCAGTGTCTAAGATTTCTTCCCCCATGCCCTCCAAGAATGCATTTCAGACCCAGTGAAAATGCACACAGAGTGGTGCCTCACCCAGATTTCTTCACCATGGTGCCCCATCCTGCGGCTTCTCTGAGAGCTGCTCTGGGAGAATTCTCTGGAGGATTACACTAAATCAAGGGAAACTATCCTGAGTGTAAGTTTTATTCCCCAGTCTCCTACCAAAGACAGCAGCCAATGACTCACTGAAAGTGAGGTACAAAAGGCTGATGCCCTCGTTACAGGAGAACCAATTCAGTGACAAAATCATACTCCAGAGCTCCCTGCTGGGCCAAGTGGAAACTAGTGTCTAGGTGGGACCAAGTGTTTGCCTACCTTTCCTCTCCTGTTCTGTCTTGCTTCCCTAACTCCTCTATACCAGAGATCACACCTTGGATAAATCATCTTTGTGAGAATCTTCATCTTAAGTGCAATATTTGGAAACATAGATTTCACGAGGAAGCACCATCTTAAAAGAAAGATAGAAGGTAGATGAGGAAGAGTGCATTAAGTATGTTTGTGGGCATCACAGTGAGCAAAGAGACGGAGGGTTTTGGTGGTGTTGAAAAGGCTGGCTTGGCCAAAACAGGAGATTCAAGTTAAGGAGTCAATTAGAGAAAGGTTAATAGAATACGTAGCCTGGGGACAATTTCAGAGGCTGGCTACCCTATCTATTGCTGAGGAAGTTAGAATATTGGGATGTTTTCTGAAGAAAGGAAAGAAATTCAATTTGTTAACTGCTGGGAACGACTTGCTGTGTGCCTGTTTGCTTACTTCAGCATGGGCAGATCAGACAGACACCCACATGGGGTACTCTAAGGGTGATGCAGGGTAGCATGATCAAATGCGAGATGGGATGGTGTCCCCGGGCCATAGGATTGTAGAGAAAGGAGTGACAGAGGTAACTGGTGATCATGCAGATTCCAAGTAATAAATCAGAGCAAAGTAGGGTTTGGAATTTGATACTATTTATAATTGTAATTGATTATTGTCAGGAGGGCTCAGGAGGGATGCTGCATTGTAGTGGAATTAGAAATAGGTGGAAAGAAGATAGCCATATGAGACAACATTTTCAAGAGTTCTTTATCTTCAGAGAACTGACATTTCCAGAAAAGCAAGCCCAGAGTTTGTCAGATGCTCTGCTTTTGGACAAATGAGCTTCCTGCTGAGTTTCATTCTCCTTTTTGACAGAAAAATCAAACTGTACTTCACAGTTGAAGTGAAGGCCAGGAGGAATCTTCAGTGAGGAACCCAATGGCTAATGGCCCTAAGCATTTGAGGAAATGCATCCATTAAAGAGTAGCAGAGGCTGAAAAAAGATTGGTGGGAATAAGACTGACCAGGAGATACTGGATCAAAGAGAATGAATTCTAGGCATCTGGAAAGGATGGAGTGAAGTGAATACAAGATTAAAGAAGCTGAAAACGATAATTGGTCGGGTATGTTTAAATTTGCCTAGATTCAGATTCTGCTATTATCATCGACTCTTTTGCCTATTTCTCAGCATTGTCCCCGTCTCTCCGTACCCACTGCCACTGCCTCAGCATTGGTCACCCACATGATTGAGACTCTGTCCCAACTGGCTCTCTGCTTCCTGCTCTGCCACCCCCAACTCCACCCTAATTTATTGTCCATTCTGCTGCCAGAATATTTACCCACTCATTCCACAAAGATCTGTGAAACACATTTATGGGCTAAGCACTCTGCTGGGTGCTGGGTAAGTCATGATGTGGTTTCTGCCTTCAGGGAGCTTAGTCTGTAACAGACAGCTACACATAATGATTTTTGATCTTTGCAGAGAACATGAGGGAAGGTTAAGATCACTGCTCAGGGTCATAGTGCAGTTAGGAAAAGGAAAGAGTCAGCCGTCTAAAAGAGGGATCCGTGAGATAGTGATGTGTGCAGGTCATGTCAGGGATTTTGGTTATTAGCGAAACGCAGTATCAAAAGCTGGCCAGGGGAAAGTGTTGAGAAGGGTAGTGCTGAGTTTTATGAAGATCTTTCTGGTAGCGGAATGGAGAGAAGTTTGGAGAGTGCTAATCTAGTTGCATTTATTCCTTTTCTCTTTTCAAAGGATTCCTTCATCTTCAGGTATAAACCTTGGTCCTCTTAGTGGTCAAGGGATATTCATGAAGAGTGTATGCCTCTCCCATCAGGAGCATCAGTCACTGCATTCTCCATCACGGTTTAGACTTCTGGTTCCTTCCCAGATTTGCCCTGGGAACACGTTAAAATGTTTGGATTTCCAGGTCCATTTCCAGCAATTTTGCTTCATTTGTTGTAGGTTTGACTTAAAAATTACACTGACGGTCTAGAGCAGTGCAGTCCAAATAGAACTGTGACAATGGAACTGTTTTATCTCTGTACTGTCCAATAGTGGAGCCATTACCCACAGGCAGCTTTTGAACAGTCAAGATATGGTTAGTGCAAATGAGAAACTTAATTTTTTATTGTAACTAACTTAAATGAATTTAAACTAAAATATCTAGTTGTGGTTAGTGGATACCAAATTAGACATTTCATGTTTAGACCCCACTCTGAGATACTTACTATACATGTACGATGTCTGTACTCAACCTGCCGACTTTTGTCTTGAGACCTAGATACTGACTCCTTACTCTAGGAGCCAGCTTTCCACGAGTCACCACCTTCCTCTCTACATGGTCAGCTTCCACAGAGTCTAAGAGGTCTGACAAGTTCACAAACTTGCCACTGAGTGCTCTGTACAAACAACCTGGTAAGGTTCATAACCTTGGTGTATCAGTGTCTCATAGTTTTGTTTTTGTCAACATGTGGCAGTGTCTTGCTGAGTGGCATTCCTTGTCATTGTTGCATGCTTTTGTATGCTATCATTAGAATGTTGGAGCTTGAATTACAACAATGAAAACACGTTCCAAAATTTCTTGCTGAACTTGGCATGAGTGGCAGTGAAATCTGGGACATGTTAGTCATGGGAATAATGATATGAAGAAAATGACAGTGTGCAAATGGATTAAACATTTTTCTAAAAGGACAGAAAGTCTCACTAATGAAAAGAGGTCAGGGCAGCTGATACCAAACAGAACTGATGAAAACATCGCAAAAACAAATCAAATTGTACATCAAAGTAATTGGCTACTGTGAGAAGCATAGTGGACTAAGTAAACATCAATAAAGAAACAGTTAGGAAAATCTTAACTGAAAATCTTGGCCAACAACTCATGGCTCTTGAATCACGACAATGCACCAGCTCACTTGGCACTTTTTGTGAGGGAGTTTTTAGCCAGGGAACAAATAACTGTATTGGAAAACCCTCCCTACTTACCTGATCTGGCCCCCAATAACTTTTTTCTTTACCTGAAAATAAAGGAAATACTGAAAAGAAGACATTTTGATGACAGTCAGAACATCAAGGGTAATATGATGATAGCTTTGATGGTCATTCTAGAAAAAGAGTTCCAAAATTGCTCCAAAGGATGGACTAGGCACTGGCATTGGTGCATAATTTCCTGAAGTGAGTACTTCAAAGGTGTTTGTAATGATATTCAGCAATGAGGTACCTAGCACTTTTTCTAAGATAAGTTTGCAAACTTAATTACCAACTTTTGGATAGCTCTCTTTGGAGAGCCTCCCCTGAACCCTCAGGTCTAGATTAGATACCAATCCTCTGATATAATAAATTTAGGTCTTCCTAGTTTCTCCAACACTTTGAGGGTTTCCTGGATATAGCATTCTGCACTTGCTGGTGGCATAAATAAGTAAAGAAAGAGACAGACTCAACTAACTCAAGCATGGGTATATGTTAATAACTAAAAGATGATGGTTTTTTATACTGCAATTCTGCTATATAAAATTCCACAAAGCCAAAATACAGAGAATTAAACTGTTCATGATCTTTAGTTGCTAACACAGTCAATGTCATGATTTTAATCTTTTGTTGATACGTTAACTTTGTATTGTCTGGGGAAGCATCATGGTTTGGGGTTAAAAAAACAAACTTTAGGGCTGGCCTACATGGATTACAATGCTGGCTCTGTTACTTGTAAGCTTTGCCACATTAGAGAAGATAGTAAGTCACTTGAAACCTCTTTGACTCATTTTCCTCATCTACAAAGATGAGTTAGCCATAGCACATACATACTTCTTGGCGTTGCTAATGAATTAATATTTGTAAAGGGCAGAAGAGCTTAGGACAATACCAGGTACACATTACGGAATTAAGTGTTTGCTGAATAAATTAAAAGCAAATTTGGCTTTTTAAATATTTGATATCTTTCGTGATCTTATGTCTTGGTCAAAAGGGGAATTAGGAGAAAAATGATTGATGATTACATCACCAGTATCTGGTCACCCCCCTGCCTTCCAGGACCCCACTGGAATGAAGGGCTGAGGTAGCATTATGAGCACCATTACTGGCTTATGGTAAAGAGAACAGCGTGAGTCATCCAGAGGTTGGAAAGTGTGAGGGATAAGTGAGAAGTGATAGACAGGCCAAAATGAAACAGCCAAGCTTTCAATGAAATCTGGTGTGACTCGGATGTAAAGAGCAAGCTTCCTTCTGGGGAATTTCCTCTTATGCTTGCGGATACTCCTGGTAGGGAGGAAGTCAAGATTTCTGGCTCTTCTTGAGGGGACAGACCTGGAGGAACGTCAGCTCATCAGACGTTTTCTCCTAGGACTTTGAATTTCCAAGGGAATGACACATGGACTGAATATAACAGTTCAGCCATTCATTACCTGAATACCTGGATGCCATGGGTAAGACGTTCCTGCAGTTGAAGGCTCCAGGGATTTCTCTTGCTCCTGATTTGGTTCTCTGGACTATGGGTTACTCAGAATTTTAGTTAATAAATATACCTGCAATGAATTTTCAATGTACATGCCCATTTTTTGCCTATATGAGCCAAAATTAGCTTTTTTGGTGTAAAGAATCCAAACCGATATGACTCTATATTTCCTTAAGTCATTATCTAATGAAATGTGTACCAAAATTTGAAATTTCCCCTGAAAGCACTGTTTTTGAATAGCCTTTTTTTAATGTAGAAGAAGAAGTTTTAAGGTTGCAATATTGGTGCTTCTTGAGATAAAGAGGAAAGGCTAGCTGTTTAGAGGTATCAAGGAGAAAAAAATAGACTAGTGAAATAAATTATTCCCCCAACTCTACCTCTAAATCAGAGATTAACAAACTTTTCTGAAAGGGCCAAAGAGTAAATGTTTCAGGTTTTATGAATCCCACGGTCTGAATGTTTATGTACCTCCCACATTCATATGTTAAATTCTAAGCTACAAAGTGATGGTATTAAGAGGTGGGGGAAACTTTGAGGTGATTAGATTATGAAAGTTCTGCCTCACAAATAGGATTAGTACCTTTATAAAAGAGGCTTCTGGCCTAGCACTATGGGAGGCCAAGGCAGGAGGATCACTTGAGGCCAAGGGTTCAAGACTAGCCTAAGCAAGAGTGAGACTCCTGTTTTTCTAAAAAATCACAAAATTAGCTAGGCATGGTGGCATAGACCTGTAGTGGCAACTACTTGGGAGGCTAAGACGGGGAGATTGCTTGAATTCAGGAGTTCAAGGTTGTCATGAGCCATGATGATGCCACTGCACTCATGCCCAAGCAACAAAGCAAGACCTTATCTAATAAATAAAGCTCTGGGGAGCTTGTTTGAACTTGCACTATATTTTTTAAATTTTCAAAATATTTTATGTTGTACGAATTTTATAAGGTACAAAAGTATCACAGACTTAAGCCTGTCTCCCAAATAGAAGGTTCTTTCAGCTCTTCAGGCCAACCTTCCTTCAGAGGCAAATAAGAAATGTGTCATCGTATGCAGCGCACATATAGAAAAATTACTTTTGTAAAAAGAAAAAACAGTTTATATTTAGTACAGTTTATGTTGACAAATTCAGCTCACTGTTAGGAGGTACCCATCACACATACAAAAGAATTCAGTGGACAGCAGATATTTTAACCTTTATGGACAAACTGTCTGATTTAAGTTTTTTTCTTGTATTTTTTTGGAAGATACTCCATCTGTAAATTCAAGTTCGGTCGGCCCTTTTTTAGTCTTTTTGCTCAATGTTTTGAACATTTACCTTTTTTAATTTTTGTAGCGTCTTTGAGCTTCTCTCAAAGTCTCATTTCTTAGCAGCATGCTTAGCTTGTACTTGTTCTTCTTGTGCTTTTTGATCTGAAGTTTTCTTTTTATTTTCCTTTGGAATATTAAAGGGTTGTACTGTTTTGCTACATTGTTTCTCTGGCCGAGGCTGGTTAAAGCTACACTGATCTTCAGATCAAGTCTTGCTTCCTGAGTCTTTCCTCTTCAGCTAAATAGGGATGTTGCAGGTGATCTGGATATCGATCTTTGAATTGGTATTCCTGTGAAATTTGAGCCTTTTTTCTCCACCCCCTTGGCAATTTCTTGTAATTTTGCTGAATCTTCAGTGTTCAAAGCCTTGTCCCATGCAAATGCTCCCCAGGAAGGCTTTTGAACAGTTAGGCTGCCATGTCCTCTGTTACTCATTCTTATTCTTGAACCCAGCTGAAGAATCCCCTTTACCAAGTGTCTCTGAATCCCCCTTTCATGGCTATTGTGCCTTTCCCACAGATCAATTCCATTGCCGGCTGCTCTTGCACTTTTTCAGGACACAGTACAATGGTGCCTCCTGTGAGCAAGAGGCCCTCACCAGACACCAAATCTGCTAGTGCCTCGATCGTGGCCTTTCAAGCCTCCAGAACTATGAGAAATACATATTTATTGTTTATAAGCCACTCAGCTTGTACTATTTTTGTTACAATGGCCTTAAATGACTAAGATAGAAGACCATCCAGTGTTCAAGCTCCGCCATTATAGTACAAGAGCAGCTATAGACAACATGTAAAAAATGAACATGGCTCTGTTCCAGTAAAATATAAGTGGCAGAAAAAGTGTGGCCCATGGGCCATAGTTTGCTTATAGCTGCTGTAGACTGTCCTGGGCTATATCAAACATTTGATAAATATCCATTGACTAGGTCAGTTTTTAGTTTTAGAACATTTCCTGTTTGATGGTGTATGTTTTCTCTGAGTATTAGAATTGTGAGGTCAGGTGTTGATAGGAATAAAGTTGGAGCTTTGAGATCACTGGTGAAGTTCTGAAATAACTCTTGCTTGGGGACAATGTCTAATTCCAAAATTCAATTCTTGTTAGTAGTGGGTTTAGTGGGGGGAAAAAAGGAGAATTAATATCCATTAAGAACCTAATATACTGAGGTATTTATTACCAGATATGGATTCTCAGGCCTCTCACCAGACCTTTTGAATCAGAACTTCTAAATACACTGTTATTTTTAATCAAGTTCTTAATGTGATTCTTATACAAATTAATATTTTAGAACCTCTTGTTTAGTCACTATCAAGAATTTCAAATATATTATATAGTCTACCCAGCAACCTTATGAGATAGACATTAATCCCATTTTATGGATGGAAATATTAGAATTTAGACAGTCAAGGAGAATTGCCCCCAATCTCATAGACAGTGAATAAAAGTACATGATTTCACGCCCACATTAGTTTGCATTAAAACTCACACTTCCCTACTTAGTTCTTCAGTCCCAGGCAGCAGCAGCAAAAACAAAAGTATGAATTAAGTTCTAGTGCATTATCTAATTGGCACCATCTGTGAAAGAGCTAAAGCACTATTGAGGTTAAATTTGAAAATGAAAGATCTGAAGATGGACTATTTTGGACTGAGACTTAAGGAATTGCTGTATGAGTTCAGGAAAAAACAGTCATATGCTACTGCTGAAGTCAGCAGGCTTGGGGGTGGATTTGGAATAAGAAGGAGTTTCTCTGAAATGTGTAATATTTTTCTTTTTAGTGACCTTCCACAAAGGAGATAGACTAGAGAGAGTTTTTAGAGGTCCTTACTAGAATCAATTTGATCCAAACTCTCTTTTGATTTCTAAATTGACAAACTTAAATTCACTTGGAGTAGGAACAAGACCTAGATTGGCTCTTCTGTTAGAATACAACATATTTGGGCCTACCACGTAGTCCATTCCATTATTTCGCAAAATTGTGTGTATTACATAGATTATGCTTCAGTCCAAATGAGGCTTGCTTATCTGCCATTTGTTTCCAGCTATGCACTGGCAGCTCTTTGAACTGAGACTTCTGAGCTAGTTCCCTGATATAGGCCATGCCTTGACCAGCAAACTAGCTGGAAACAACACAGGCATATCTATGATTATGTCTCTATTCAGTGGGGAGCTCTAAGACAGGTGAAATCCTAGACCTGTGTCCTGAAGGTAGAAGAAACTACTTCTCTTGGAAATGAGCCACACGCAGGTTCCTCATACTCCCCTATCAAATTACAAACTTATGTGTATCTCAAGTTGTTCAAGTTGGCTGCCTGGATAATTTTATTCTCATGTGTAAAATGCTACTGTTTTTGTCTGATTCTTGGAAATGCAAGGCAACTGTAAGAATTCAAGTGCTGAAGCACACATTGGAGTACCAGCAGAATGGTGGTCTCTATTAACTCTGCCAGGAAACCGTGGCTATTCTGAACTGGTTAAAAAGTATGTTCATATCAAAAGTGTGAATTTTATTGTCAAAAATTGTACCTTGGATTTTACTTGACCCTTCCCCACTCCCCATCAAACTGCTGGCAGTGGCCGTGTGCTCATTTAATACCAGTCTAGTCAAAACATAGATGGGAAAAATTACATCTATTACAAAAATATTATCTATTATAATATGCTTCTAAATTACCATCTACACCAAGGCTTATCTGAATCAAGGCTTGGTTCCTGTTAGCATGGAAAATTGAGAAAGGACTAGACAGGCAAAATTACAGTGTTTACAAAGGACAATTTTATGAGCCAGAAAGAAACTGCCCTAAATTCCTGCCACTGGCAGGAAAGAATGCCTGCCTCCGAAGCCTGGCCATAAGGCTTTCATCTGCTAGGTGATACTGTGGTACCCAGGTACAGATGACTCTGTGGTCTTCCCTGATTCACCCACTCTACAGGGAATGTAAAGAATGTAATGGGAGGAAAGACTGGGAGTTTGAATCCTAAATAAATCTTGCCTATTCAATGATGTTGTTGGATCAATACCCTGCTGATAAATATCCTTTACAAGAAGCAAGAAA
>NW_003852458.1:8882397-8905810 GCF_000181295.1 Otolemur garnettii | reverse complement strand
CTCCTTCTGTCATGCCTCTTTAGCCCCTGTGGAGGATTCTCTTATCACACATTAGGTATCTCCATGTGATAAGTCCTTGGTACCTCAGTTCAATGCATTTGAAATACACTTGTCTTCTTCTCCATAACTGATCCTTCTGCTGTGTTCCCTGCCTCGCTGACTAGGACCATTATCTTCCAAAAGTTTAAATCACAGACTTTGAGGCAACCTTTTCTTTTTTATCTCCCTCATAATCCACAAAACCAAATTCCATTTATTTGTTCTTCAAAATCTTAGCTCGCGAAACTACCCACTTTTTTTTTATACTGACTGTCTCTACCCTAGGTAGGCCACCATGATTTTTTACCTATGTTATTGCACAATCTGTTAAATATTTCCCTTGCCTCTGAACTTACCACCATCCAGTGTGTTCCCCTATTGCAACCAGGTAGCTCTTTTAAGAACACAGGCCTAATGTTTTTCTGTGCTCAAAATCTTCAATTCTCTATTATTCTTGAGTTCCTGCATTAATAATAAAGTCCTGTTTTCTTAAAATGAATGCTAGGCTCTCTTTTTTATTTTCTTTTCCCCAAGCTTTTTGTTCTCTAACTCTAGGGAGAGTAGCCCCTTCCTGGTACTGTCACCTCTGTGACACATTAGTGTTTTCTCTGTGCCTCATAATCTAAAATGGACATATGATATCTTAAAAAATAATTGCTAAATAAGGTGAAAGAAAGAGTTACAGAGAAGTGAGAGGTTTTTGTTTTTGTTTTTCAGTTGCTAGGACTAAGCAGGCAGCATGGGGCAGGGGGTATTTAGGCAGGATCTTGTATATTAGTAGACTTTGGTCTTTAAGAAATAGGAATGGAGAGATGGTTCATGTTTGTAATCCTAGAACTCTGGGAGGCCAAGGCAGGGTGGATTGCCTGAACTCAGGAGTTTGACAGCAGCCTGAGAAAGAGCAAGACCCTGTCTCTAAAAATAGTGGGGCATTGTGGTGGGCGCGTCTAGTCCCAGCTACTCAGGAGGCTGAGGCAAGAGGATCACTGGAGCCCAAGGGTTTGAGGTTGCTGTGAGCTGTGACGCTATGGCAGTCTACCCATGGTGACAAAGTAAGACTCTGTTTCAGAAATAAATAAATAAAATAAAATAAGAAAAAAGAAATGGGAATGGAGACTCTCTTACATTCTCTTCCTGATTGAAGGTCATCAAAGTTATGTAGTACAACAAAGCCCTCAGAGACTATTGAGTTGTTTGCTCCTATGAGTAAATAACTGTAGTCTGCTACTAAAAACTAGGAAAATAAGTGAATAGGTTAGTTTTTGTTGTTTCTCCTCTTTATTTCTTTCTTTTTATTGGTTACTTCTAATTGATGTCCTTCCATCTAGCTGCTAGAATCTGCTAGTGACGGCCTCATGTATTCCGCAGCATTGTCCTCTCTTAAGGCATATTCTGCAGGGCTGTGTGACAGTTACTTACCCTTCCAAGTGCTATTTAAGGTTATTTTAGCTTGATCGCTGTGTTCCAGAAGCATGACCTCCAAGTAAGCAGGCAAGATACTGTATATAAATAAACATATCTCTATCTTAACACTTCCTGCACAGGAGAGTGCGATTTTAACTTTCCATGTAGTTCAGGGATATTCATCTTTGAGTGATAATTGGAAGTTTGTTGAGAAATATTTGAGACCTAAGTATTTATACTTTAGACATATTAGACCAATGTTTAAGGTTCTCCAAATGAATCTATGTTATAAGAACATAAATAAGAGAGCTAACAATAAACATTAGCTATTTATAACTGATCGAAAAGCAGTATGTTAACATCAGTGACTTTCGTCAATAAGGTTGACTGCATCTGAAACTATGAGGCCAACTGTACATCTGACCTTCCACTTTATGTAGCAAAGGTAGTTTATTGTGTTCACATAAATTATATTATTTATGGCATCTTGGTGATAGAGACAAATCTGGAGCTTTGGGGTCAAGGCAGCATAGTGTATGCTGAATTCCTGGGTATTGATGATATCTGATACCTTTAACAGTGCATTTTGGGCTGCTACAATTAAAGATCTGTCAGCGTTTCTAATATACACTACTATTTTAGAGTATGACAATCTTATTCTTTCCTGAGTTATGTGATGACAACCTTATTCTTTCCTGAGTTATGGAAGAGCATCTTTGAATTCTTTTTTCTTTTTGAGACAGTCTCACTCCATTGCCCCAGGTAGAGTGCCATGTCATCATTATAGCTCACAGCAACCTCAAACTCTTGGGATCAAGAAATCCTCTTGCCTCAGCCTGCTGAGTATCTGGGACTACAGGTGCCCACCACAACAGTTGGCTAGGATATAATTTTTTCTATTTTTAGTAGAGATAGGGTCTCACTCTTGCACGGGTGATCTCCAACTCCTGAGTTCAAGCAATCCACCCGTCTTGGCCTCCCAGAGTGCTAGGATTACAGTGGAGAGCCACCATGCCCGGACTCATCTTTGAATTCTTGTAGCAAAATTATCAGATACTTATTTTCTTTCTTTGGCATTTAAACGCTAAACAGTAAGTTTTGAGGTAAGCTAGTTTTCAGCAGCCTCATAGACAGCACTTATGTGTACACAACATACATTGCAGCCCCACATGCTGACTTATGTGAATATTATAAGAAGTAAACTATTATTTCAAATTTCAGCTTTATGATTTATATTCATTTTAAAAGGAAAGATTAAAAACTTTTTAAAAGAAGTTATTTTTAAAGTTTCTGGCTTCTTCCTACTGCCTTACCAGATGTCTACATGAAGCCTAACAATAAGTAAAGTAGATATAAGCTTGACTCATTAGTCTGCTGTTCACAGGAAAACAAAAATATCCTGCATGAAATTTTTTAAAAGTAACCCAATTAGCTACTTAATTTAGAAATAGCTTGTGCTTACGTGATCTGAACCCTTAGGTCTATACTGTTTATTTTTATTTCAAAATATTCAGGGACTACAATTGTTTATGGTTATGCAGATTGCTTTTATAATGTTTGCATCATAGTTGTAAATATGCTCATCACCCAAACAGTGTTCACTGTACTTACACAGTGTTTGCATAATACTTATACAGTGTTAGGTAGCGTTTCACCTAATCCCTCCTCCCCACTTTCACCTGCTTGATTTTCATTGAGTTTGACTTCCCTCTGTGCACACGTGTGCTCACTGGTTAGTTCCAACTTAGCAGTGAGTACATACAGTGTTTGTTTTCCATTCTTTAGATACTTCACCCAGGATAAGGTCTCTGGAGCCACCCAAATAGTTACAAAAGGCATTAATTCATCTTTATTATTATAGTTGAGTAATACTCCATGGTATACATATATATTTTGTTACTCCACTCATGACTTGATGAGAACTTGGGTTGATTCCACATCTTTGTAATTGTGAATTTTGCGTCAATACACATTTAAGTGCAGGTGACTTTGATGAAAGGACTTCTTTTCCATTGGGGAGATACATAATAATGGGATTACTGGGTCCAAGGACACATTCTGGGTTGTAAGTTCTCCATTGAGAAGCCGGCATTTAGCCTGATAGCCTGATGGGTTTTCTTCTGTAAGTTACTTGATGTTTTAACCTCACAGTTTATAGGATTTCTTCCTTCATGTTGACTTTCGCTAGTCTGGTGACCATATGTCTCAGTGATCACTTCTTTGCAATGAATCTCTCAAGTGTTCATTGAGCTTTCTTTACCTGGATATCTAAATCTCTAGCAATTCCCAGGGAATTTTGCTCAACTATTCTCTCAGTAGGTTTCACAGTCCTTCTGCATTTTCTGCTTCACCTCCAGGGATGCCTATGATTCTTATATTTTCTTTTATTTTGATGGGATTTTTTTTCTCCCTCTCACTTAAGGGGTATGTCTGTAGCATATGTTGGGCAAGAACCTTTGGCTTGGCTTGTGGGTACTTTGATGGTGGTCTGGGTTCTGGGTGGGTGCATTGGTTATAGACATCCGAAGTTTCTATTTCTTTGTAAGCTACAGCAGTGAGGAGCTATGTGTGTAGGCATATTCCTGATCTGTTAGTGATGAGGGAAGATGGAGGTCTTTAAAATACTTTCTCTATCCCCACTCCTGTGGTCTTCTTAACAGTTTGAATTACATTGGCATGCGCAGTTTAATCTTTGAGATAGTTGATAATCCTGGTGGATGAGAGTCAACCACACCCTCTATAATTGAGTCAATAAATGTTGTTAAAGGCTGTACAGATTGACCTCCCTGCCAGTAGGTCTTTTCTTACCAGAAAGAACCTGGTGTTCTTTGGTGTTATTTTGGAGACCTGTGATGGGCTGTAGTCCCTCAGGAGAAGGACTGGAATGCCCCAGTAAGTAGATGGAACCCTGAAACTTCCAAGTGAGTTCGTACTCTCCACCATGGCAGAGGAGGGTGGGGGAGTGAGACTGCATAGACTGGGTGTGGAGAGCCTTCCCTCGGACTCACAAAAGCCAGTAAGGTAGCTATCATAGCAGAGGTCAAAGGTCCCTGCCAGGCTATAGGGAATAGCCAGCAGGGAGGGGCTGAAGGGCCCCCCACAAAGCCAGAAAGTCTGCTTGTGGGGTTGAGGGCATCTCAGATTCACAATCTGGCTGCTAGGAGTGGGTTTTGCTCTTCTCTCCCTCTGGTGCTCTGCAGTCTCTCTTTGGCATCTGCTGGCATGCAGCAGCCAGCTGAGCTCCCCAGCAATAGTGATGTGGCTTGGAGCTTCCTTGTCCTGGATTCCTCCCTGAGCTGAGAGTGGGGCTTTCCTGTGGTGGAGTGTGCTATGTCTGGGACCCATGCTGCACTCTGCTCTCAGTTTTGCCCATGTGGGCTCCTTTTCATCTTGAGATTAATTAACGAATCTCCCCTGCTTGCTTCTGAGAAACATGATTGATTCCTGAGTGTATGGGTCTATGTGGGCCTGTCCGCAGGTCTCAGTCCCAATATGTCAAGGAGAAGTATGCTGGTTCTGAATTACCTGTGGAGTACTCAAGCAGGTCTGATGTCCTTCAGCTTCAGAGTGTGCCCTGCTCTGATAGAGCAGCTGGGAGAGCAGCACCAGGAAGGGCCAGTGAGCAGGGAGCTTATAGTCCTAGCACTCCTTAGTCTGCTGCAGGTTTTTAAGAGGAAAGATATGAGCTCCGGTCTCTGTGGGAGACTTGGTGTGCTAGAGAAGCAGCTGCTCCTGAGAGCTGTAGCTCATTAGTCTTTCTTGGCAGTGGTAAGTAGATAGGGGAGGGGCAGGGAAGGAAGAATATGAATGGAGGAGTGGCTAGCTCTCTGGTCATCTCTTTCAGGAAGAGAGCCCTAGCCTCTTGGGTGGTGTGGTCACACAGATCTTCTAGGATCCATGGTGTGAGTCAAGAGTTCAAAATGTGTGAAAATGAATGAGAGGAGAACTGAGGGGCTACAGCACCCTGGGGGAGGACAAAGGTGCACGGTGGGTAGAAAGGCAATGTGGCACCTGCTGTCTCAACTCAGGTCTGTGGTGATGTGAAGCAACCCCAAAGGGGCTGGAAGGCTGGTGCTTTGTACTTAGGAAGCTCCAAGTGCATTGGCAACAGCTGCGTTGGGGCTCATGAGTGTAGAAGGGCTCTCTAGAAGGTTGGGAGGCTGCTGACTGCCAGACATGTGAGGTGGGGAGAAACACTCCCACCTACCCTTTTTCTCAAGCTTCAAGCCTCATGGTCATCTCTGCTGATATCTTGCTTCTTGTTCTGCTTCACAATTACTTTCCATGGAATCTATGGTAGGTTCTGGCACTTTTCCCTTGGAAGTATGTCTGATCTCTCGCTCTATTTTTCTTTTCATCTAAAACTTTTCATTCCTTCTGAGACAATCTGGTAGCTGATGTCTCTGGTGAGTCATCTTGTCTCCTGCACCAGAGTCCTCTTTATTTGGTTTTTGATTCCTTCTCCAGAGGTTTCCTTCTCCTCTACTACCTCATGTACCCTAAATCCCCTTCAAACTTGACTCTAGACCACTAGATTGAACCTATGCTGTCTAAAACTCCAGTCCTTCGCCCATTGTTCTCTCTGTCTTGAATACTCTTTGTCTCTTTGTCTGGCTAGCTTCTGCTCATCTTGCTGGTTACCCCTTATATGTCATCTCTCCTGGGATACATTTCCTACTAGAAAACCTCCATGATAGAAATCATCAGAGGGTTTGGTGTTTGCCTTTCAGTTCCTTATATTATCTATCAGACTGTAAGCTGCATGGGGACAGAAATGGCCCATCTGCTCCTCATGATATTCTCAGGGCCTGGCTCTATACTTGGCAAACACACATGAAGAAATTCATATAAATTAAGTAGAATTTGAACATAAAAGCAAGGGAAGATCCCAGAGTTGTAGCCAATATGAGGTGTGGCTCTTTTAAGAATCCTAGAGGAAACACTATAGTGGATTAAGAATGGCTGACAAGGTTCTTTGATAGGGAAGAATCTTCTTTGACAAGATTCTCCTCTCATAGGGAGGTGAATGTCTATTTCTTCTTCTTTTGAATTTGGGCTATATCACTTTGACCAATAGAATATGATAGAAACCATAGGCTTCTACCAGACTACCCATCCAGGATTCACATTTGAGAGGACCAGCAGATTCTGCCTTATTCTTTTGGAGTCCTGAGTTATCATGTGTGAAGTCAAACCATCCTACTAGAAACACCATAGAAAGAGGCTCTGAGACTATATGGAGAGGAACCCAGCTTGGTCTAACTTTGTGGTCATTCTTGCAGAGCCTTCAGGCATGTGAGTGAAGCCCTCTTAGATCCTCTTTAAGGAACCAGGCTCCTGGGCACAAGTGACCCCAGAAAACTTCACATGAGCAGAAGAATTACTCAGCAGAGCTATATTCTTGACTCCCAGGACTTTAAGATAGTGTAAAATATTTTTATATTAAGTCATAAAGTTTGTTACACAGTTCTAGATGACCTGAATATTCCATGTTTCCTTTCTGCTGGCTGTTAGAGATCTAAGGTAGGGGAAGGGACTTGCTTGATCTCACTATGTTCTCTTTGCAAGTACCGTGGCTTCCCAAACTGTGATGGGAAGCTATGTATTTGGAGTCCTGAGTCTCAATGCAAAGCAGTTTCCTATAACAATCCTCTGTGGCTGAACTTTCAGATTAGCCCCCCAAACCTACTTAACACATAGGTATTTTGAAAAATTGCTTTCTCAGACCACACAAACAAATATTTGGAACTCAATTATTTGGAAGTTGGGGATTGACAGGGTAGAAAGAGCCTTGTCTGTGTTAAGGAGAAGTTGCTAATGATGAAGCTCAGCCACCTCACTTAAAATTGAAACTGCCAAGAGCAATTGATAATTGAAGTGGTTGTGGGGAGGAGAAGGGTCAAAGCTGTGCATACCTGTCCTCGCAGCTGGCTCACTTCTGTCCCAGATTCTAGGAGCAGTCACAAAAGGAACATAATGGCTAAAGGAATCAGTTTCAGTTGGTTCTTCTGCTTGGGTTTATTAGGATAGGATTCTGTTCCCTAACTTCTAACCAACCATGGCTCATTTTCTTATGCCAAGTCATTATCTAGTATCTGATGCCCCAATGGTCACATCTCTGACACTTGCTGCCTCACATCTCTGATTGTTTACCTCCTCTCTGTCTGGGGTATCTACAGTTCTTCTGATACTTAGAACTCTGGAAACGGCTTGACATACTTCTATTTAGGATAACCTCTGAGTTTTGGGTTCCCTTTTTACTTTCCCCTGTCATCCTTGTTCTCTATTACCCTCTTTGGTTATCACCATCACCTCCCACCTCACAATTCACAGGAAAATCTCCAGATGGCCCTACTTCACAGAGTTTCAAATTCTTATGCTTGACATTGTTCCCAGAATCCTATCTTTCATATGTGAGTTGAGATTATTTCATTTGTAAGAAAAATACACACAAAGAAATATAGTTTAATTTAAAAACAGGGGAGGTTATAGTATTTCCATATTCAGTAGAAAGAATATGGATGTTTTCTAAGCAATTAGATTCGAAGAGTGATCCACAGGATTATCTGCTGATCTCTGGCATCTACTTCTCTCCTTCTCTTTCACTATAAATGTGACAGGAAACAAAGCAACAGAGTTCAGGGTTTGTTTGTTTGTTTTGTTTTGTTTTGTTAATGAGAAACCATGGAAGAAAGAAGAATTTTCTTTCTTATATTGATTTCATAAACTCAAACTGTAGCAATTATTATAGAGTAAAGCATTATGCTTGCCTCAGTCTGGATGGCCTGCTGAACCCTGTGGCCAGACAGGAGTCTTTTACCAAGTAGGAGCTGCACATGAACAAGGTCTCAGGGGCACTAGGTGTTACCTGCAATACTCCTGGTCCTTTGTGTCACCTGAGGTTATCTGTCTGGAGTGATCTGAGAAGTATTGGTAAGAGAGATTGTGGAGTGCTGAGGAATGAACACAGGTGACAAGGAATAGGGCAATGCTCCAGTTTCCTGTTTGAACAGGTGCCTGAGTCGGGAGCAGTGGTGCAAAGAAGAACAGTTGTGTAGATTATTGTCCTTAGAGAATCCCCAGTTTTGATCATTGCTGTCATCTGAATGTGTCTCCTCTGCTATTGAAATCCTAATCCTTAAAGTGACTGTATGAAGAGGTGGAGCTTTTGGGGAGGTGAGTAGAAATTAGTCCAAATTAGGCATTAATCTGAATGGAATTATTGCCCTTATAAAAGAGGCCCCCTAAGGCCTCTTGTCCCTTTCTGCCATGTCAGGATATGGGAGAAGGCGCCATCTATGGGCCAGGCAGTGGTTCCTCACCACAACAAATCTGCCAGCACCATGATCTTGGACTTCCTAGACTCTAAAACTGTGAGAAATATATTTCTGGTTTTTTTTTTTTTTTTCGTATTTTGTTACAGTGATACCAATGTACTAAGAAAACCCTAAGGCTATTTGCACAGTTTTGTTGAGAAAGAAACATCAAAAATAAGTGTTTGGGGCTGGGGCAAACTTGGAGTTGAGCTATTTGTTGCTAGTACTAGAACAGTTATTTCCTGCAGGTAATTCTGTTTTATTTGAATTGTGTCTGCTTACTTATGTTGTACCCCAAGGATAATAGCTAACCTTCACTCGAGTTGTTAACAGACTGAGAAAATGGACCCCAAACTGAGTGTATACATGAAGTTGAATATATGATTTTTTCTGCCAAAAATATCAAAAGAAATGAGAAGTCATTTAAAAATAATTGTGTGAAATGATGATAGGAAGACAAATTTTTTTTTAAATATTCTCTTCTGATAATAAGGAAATGAAATACTTTGAATGGATGGCCTAATTATCTCATTTAAGAATAAAAATACTTTTTTTTTTGAGACAGAGTGTTACTCTGTTACTTTGGGTAGAGTGCTGTGGCATCATTGCTCACAGCAACTTCAAACTCTTGGGCTCAAGAGATCCTCTTGCCTTAGCCTCCCAAGTAGCTGGGACTATAGGTGCCCACCCCAATGCCCAGCTGGTTTTTAGAAGAAATGAGGTGTGTCACTCTTGCTCAGGTTGGTCTCAAACTCCTGAGTTTAAGCAATCCATCCATCTCAGACTACCAGAGTGCTAGGATTATTGGCATGAGCCACCGTACCAGGCCTTTAAGAATACCTTTTTAGGCAATAAAATAAAATGAACATATTTAAGTCAATTAGGAGTTGAGAAGTTGCAAAAATGGTTTTAATAAACAAAAATGAAGATATTGCCATCTGCAATGAATTGGAATATTTTAATCCACTTTGGTGGGCAATTGGTGTACATTATTAAAGTGATTGTTTAGCATATCCTTGCACCTTTATCTTTGCCACTCTTGGCTAAAGTTTAGGGATCTTCACCGATAAGATGATTGATTTCAGACATCACCTCTTAACTCTTAGACTAGTAGTATGGTTGCACAATATTAAGACAAATATTTAGATTTCACTTGACTAACAAATTATTCTAAAACTGAAGTGCCTTTTCTATTTCCAAAATTAATTTTGATTCTAAGTCAAGTAAACAAAGTTTGAGAGTTGAGATGAGAGAATATTCTTGTTGTGGAAGTATTTTTATCTTTACAGAAGTTGAGGCACTGTAGTTAGATGTTTCTTATAAAACCTTGCCTGGGGGTTATTGAGTGAGTACTCCTCTACTTGAGATGAACTGAATTTCCACAAAGTGCACTCATCCATATTAGGCCTCATGTCTGTGCTTTGTGTTCAGAAAATATGGACATTATGCTAAGACAAGAGTTATGTGGATTTTTACCAATTTTCCAGTTTTCATTTGGAAAGTTTAAATTGGCTGAAATGGGAAAACTGCCGCACAGGAAACAGTGATGTAAAGAACACCATGAACATGTTAAAATGGACAGAACACTGAGTTCCTGACCCATATCTGGAATTTAGCTTATTAGGACGTAAATTGGACTAGAGAAAAGTCATTGAAAACAAACAAAAATTCTCAATGAGTGAGAAGCTCACAATTTGGTCAGCCCGAAGGAAGCTATTTTCTCTTCCCCAGGGATAATTTCTTTATGTTTGTGACCTCCACATCACTCGTTGTACAATCATTTCTGAGATAATGCCTCGAAAACTGTTGATATCCCTGTCTGTTGGCCCCTGTGGGCAAGGACTTTTATCTGTAGAGTCAAGCATACAACTAGCAGGTATTCTCTAAATATTGAATAGAGTTTAAATATTTCCATATTTCAACTACAGTTAGTTTATACTTTTCCATGCATATTCAACTATTTATGATGAAGGAAATTGGGCTTATCTATTTCTAGTAAGGTAATGTCATAAATCATTGGTTATAGGTTTTATTTTTAGTGAGTTTTAACACGTGGCTCTTGATTAAATAGATGGTTGAGGAAGTGTCATTTGTGCAGCTGTTTAATTTCACGACTTAAGAACCAAACCATCATTGTTTTAGTTGAG
The DNA here is from genome assembly GCF_000181295.1 of Otolemur garnettii. Lineage (NCBI taxonomy): Eukaryota > Metazoa > Chordata > Mammalia > Primates > Galagidae > Otolemur > Otolemur garnettii. The sequence goes on along the minus strand of NW_003852458.1, from coordinate 8,894,904 downwards.
GTATCCTAGGATCTGCCAGCTGTAAATGAGAGTTTTCTCCTCTAGAGACAAGAGGCGCTTGGGGGTGTGAGGAGATGTGTAGAGCATGTGTTCAGTGAGACTGTGAATCTAGAATGTGGCTCCTGGAGAAGTCATCAGCCTCTGGTCCCTTTTCACTCATGCTGCCACCTACTTCTCCTAAAAGACTGCCCCATCCAACATTAGACAGTTATCTGTGGATCAAGACCTTATTTTCATTAGGTCTCCAAAGATCTCTTTTTCCACAGAAGCTTACTTTGTGTGAGTTCCATGAGTAAATTTGGCTGAGATATTTTGTCCTAGAAGACCGTGAGGCACAGGAGGGCTAGACTTTAAAGGAATTACCAGAACTGAGAAAATCCTTTTGGCGAGAAAAGAAATCAAAATATTTTACCCCAAAATATATTTCTTTGAGATATTTTAAAGTGGCTGCCACAGGTCCAGAAGACCAAAATAACTGCAAAGCTGTTTTGTTGAGGTGGGTGGAATTTTGTAGAGAATCTCTAAATGCAACTAGGTCTTTTCTTATTCACCCTAGGCAGGGAAAATTTGTGGAGAATCTGTAGAGAATCTTCAACAATGCAACTAGGTCTTTACTTATCCAATTTAGGAAAGAGTGACTGAGAACATGACACCTTTAAAATTCTAAAATGAACATTTGCCATCTATTTCTTCTCTCTGATAGCTGCTACTTGTGAGCTACATAACAAGGCCACCTTTGCTAGACAAACTTCTTCCTTTCTCCCTCCCGTAAACTGTCTTGCCAGTAAAAACTTGCTTTGCAACAATCCAATCGCCTATTTTTTATAAACTTCTGTATCTCACTGGGGGGTGAGTTTTCATTCGGAAGGCTCCCATGTACACATAGTAAATAATTTTGTATGCCCTTTTCTTCTATTAATCAATCTGCCTCATGTCAGTGGTTTTTCAGTAAACCTTTAGAGGTCCAAAGGCTTCGGTCCTGGCAGTGAACCTGATGGAATGGAAAGATAAGTGAACTTTGAGACTGGAGAACCACTCTCAACATGCATAGAAAACTGTGGAAACTGAGAACTGTGCAGAAAAGGGTCCTGATTATTGCTGGCCAAAATAGAGATTTGCTGTTAATGTACACAGTATGAACATCACTTAAGATCTTATTGGAAAACATATAAGTTTTCTTCAAATCCCATTGTCTTCTTTAACACATAAGTTGATTGTCACTCAATCATTATCTGGTTTGGGAGCTACCCATTGGTATGCAAGATTAAACGATTCAAAGTACTGGCCTCAGAAGGACACACCCTAGCTGTCACCAGAACAGTTATTACAGGCTATAGGTGTGTTCTTTCACCTAAAAGGATAATAATGGGTTGCTAACATTTTGGTGTTCTCCAGGTGGCAAAATAAAAGTGCAGTTGCTATATTACAGTTATAATGATAATAGCAATTATTGTTTCTGGTAACAGCAGGAATCTCAGAAAGCCAAGAGAACTTTAAAAATGGAAGGTCGTGGAAACTAAAGTTGCTGGAAGAAAAAGTATGCACATTATTATTTGTCTTCCCTTTAATCTGCCTCTGGAAGAAGCAGAGGGGGCAGAAATTAAAGGCCAACTCTTTATATCAACAGCAATTATACAGAAAGTGCATCAAATGACTTTCCTTCTTTTCCTATGAGCTACAAATTAGAGTGAAATCTTTTTGGACATTTTATCCCTTCAAAGAACCCGGCCCACTATTGCCTACTAAGAACCTTCCAAGTCTACAGCTTGCAGAAGAGATTAGCTTAAAACATTATTATCTGGCTTTATAGAGACTTTCAGCTTAGCTTCAAGGTATGTGCATTTCCCCCCTAAAACACACACAGACACACAGGGCAGATAAGCATATACTTATAAGGTCCAATGCATCACTAAAGTCAGACTAAAGTGCATATTTCTTTAGGATTCTGTGTTAGCTTGTAGTATAGCTGTTAGGATAGACATTAAACAGCAATTCTGGAGGTGATGAGTATCCTGAGTGAGGCATATTGTGAGGAAGCTATTCTAGTCCATAAAAAAAATTCCCTGATGAAATCATATGAAAAAAGAGACCTATGTGATGAGTAAGAATTAATTAATGTTAAAGAAACTGACAGATTAAGGGAGAAACTGACAGATTAAGTATCCAGGCAGAGAAATGGAAAGAAACCCTTTTGGGCAGAATGTGTGTAGAAGAGTGGGCCGAAGAGTGAAGGGAAGAGAGGTGAGAAAACTGCTTATTGGGGACACACAGGTCTTAAAGGGACTTTGAAAACATTTTAGTATTTTGAACATTGTTCTGTGTATGATAATATAAAATGACTGAGAGTTTTGCTTAGAGAAACTATGAACAGATTTACACATTGAAAATATCATTCCAACTTCATAAATGATGCAAACAATGATCATTGATGGATGTTGCCATGGTTTTATGTGTTAAGTTGGCTAGAGCAGTGGTTTGAGCCACTAATCTAAATGTTGCCGTGAAGATTTTTTATGATTAATGTTTGAAATGGTAGAGTTTGAGTAAAGCAGATTATTCTCCATATTATGGATAAACATCACCAAATTAGTTGAAGGCCTCAAGAGCAAAGACTGAAATTTCCCAAGTAAGGAATTCTCAGGATTGCAACAGAGAAAACCTGTCTCAGTTTCCAGCTTACCATCTTCCAGTATTTGTGCTCAAGTTTGCAACATCAGCTGTTAACTTGAATTTCCATCCTGCCAGCCAACCTACAGATTTCAAACTTGCTAATCACCTCAGCTGTGGAAGCCATTTCCTTATTTCTCTCTCTCTCCTCTCTCTCTAGATAAAGATGGGTCTATCTACTAATTATTTTCAAATTGCATAAATAAAAATATGAACATATAAAAATATATATAAGCAGCATGAAATAAGGCAAACATAACATTAACATTGTATAATGTAAGTAGAAGGTATATGCATGTCCATTATTCACTGTAAAAGTGCTTTGAAGATTTTCATAATGAAAAGCTGCACATGAGAAATTCAAATACTATGGAACAGAGAGTAATAAAGACGCAACAGAAGCTCTGGGGAAGCTGGCTAGGAGGTTTTTGCAGTAGGTCAGCTAAGACCTGGAGCATAAATGAAGAGGGTGTGGAAGGAGATGATTTGGTAAATTTGGTCACTATTTAGGTAACAGAATAGATTAAAAAGAATAGATTCGAGATTATTGTTTGGAATTGTGCCTGGCAAACTGTAGGCATGAAATTGCCTTAATATAAAAGATAGGAGGTATAACACGGGATTAAAGAAGAGGGAAGAGTAGGGGTGTATTCCAGATTTTTTCCTTGAGTAACTGAGTACCTAAACCATTAACTGAAAGGAAAAACAGAAGATGAAGCACATTTTAGAATGAGAACAATATAAACAGGTTGAGTTTGAAGTTTCTTGTGGATCATCAAAGTGAAGGCATGAGGTTAGAAGTTATATATAGATTTTGGGAGCAATGGATTTCAGAACTGTTGGCCAATAAAGTAATTGAAGCAATTGGAGCAGAAAAAATAGCCTGGGAAGAGTTTACAGAGTGAGAGCTAAAGGAAAACTGCCTAAGACAAAGTTCTGAAGCACTTTAACACTCACTGTATGGGTAATGAGGGGCAGCTAGCCAAGAAGACTGAGGACTTATGAACAGAGAAGTTGGAGAAAAACCAAGACAGAAAAACAATAAGGAAATAAAGGAAGGAATATTTTCGGAAGGTAAAAGTCAATAGTGTCAAATGCTATTGAAAGAGTAAGTAAGATGGGACTAAAAAGTGGCCATGAAGACCGACAGGCCTTTGGTTGTTGGCCTAATAGAACAACTTTGGAAGAGTGGTAAAGGTAGGCTAGACATGAGATTAGATGGGGCCAGAAGAGTGAGCCAGCAGAGAGGAAATGAGATGAGAGAGTGCAGCTAACTTCTCTGAGAAATTGGACTGCGAGAGGAGGAGTTGGGGGAAAATATAGATAGAAGGAGAGATTTATTTTTGAAGGTGGGAGACATTTGAGCATATATAAATGGAAATCAGAAAGAGTAAGTTATGAGGCAAAACTGAGATTATAGAAGAGGGAAGGAATAATTGATAGTGCAAGGTCTTCAAGAAGATCGGAGGTGTTGGGTTCTAGAGGAGAAATATGGAAGACAGGCTGTGGATAGGAGAGGCAGCTTTTCTAGAGCTGTAAGAGGAATGGAAGGGAGAAGAGAGGATGGAAGCAGATGCTTGTTTTTCACATGATTTCTAGAACAGAAAAGTAAGTACTTTTTGGTCTGATGGCTTTTATCTTCACTGAAAAGTAGGAGACAAAGACATTTACCTCCTACCTACAATTGAAGATGACTCAAGAAGTTGAAGGTTTCAAGTTTGCAGGAGAGAGATTCTGTTGATGAGAATAGCAGAACTTCTGGGTAGTGTTAAAGGTCTAGTGAGATAGGAAGACCCAGGAACCTAGGGTTAGATGACTATTTTGTTCTTAAATACCATTTTCCTGTTGTCTGGGTTAGGTACAGATTCATTCCTTTGAGGTTCTCCCAACAGGATATAAGACATAGGAGATCAGCACACTGAAAACTATGTTTGATATGTTGCTCCTGAATTCTAAAAGGGAAAGATTTGAAAATAAGATATTTGTACCAGAATGTTTATTGCAGCCCAATTCATAATTGCTTAGTCATGGAAGAAGCCCAAGTGCCCATCAACCCACGAATAGATCAATAAATTGTGGTATATGTACGCCATGGAATATTATGCAGCCTTAAAGGAAGATGAAGACTACCTTTTACATGTTTACATGGATGGAGCTGGAACATATTCTTCTCAGCAAAGTATCTCAAGAATGGAAGAAAAAGTATCCAATGTATTCAGCCCTACTATGAAACTAATTTATAGATTTCATATGAAAGCTATAACCCAATTATAGCCCAAGAACATGGGGAAAAGGGAGAGTGAGAGGAGGGGAGGGGGCAGGATGGGTGAAGGGAGGGCAATTGGTGGGACCACATCTACAGTGCATATTACAAGGGTACATGTGCATCTTTCTAAATGTAGAATATGAATGTCTTAACACAATAACAAGAAAATGCCATGAAGGCTATGTTAACCAGTTTGATGAAAATATTTCAAATTGTATATAAAACCAGCACATTGCACCCCATGATTGCATTAATGTACATAGCATGATTTTTTTTTTTTTTGAAACAGCCTCAAGCTGTCCCCCTGGGCAGAGTGCCGTGGCATTTACAGCTCACAGCAACCTCCAACTCCTGGGCTCAAGCGAGTCTCCTGCCTCCGCCTCCCAAGCAGCTAGGAGCACAGGCGCCCGCCACAACGCCCGGCTATTTTTTTGGTTGCAGCCATCATTGTTGTTTGGCGGGTCCGGGCTGGCATAGCAAGAAAGAAAGAAAATAGAGAGAGGCTAATAGATAACAGGAAAACAAGGGTAACTGTTAAAGTGAGAAGTTAAATATTAAGTTGTAAGAAGAAGAGGCTGTGGTTAAAGAGAGTGACCATGGATAAATTATCTTAACTATATTGGGCTTCAAGATTCTATTGGAGAAAGGAGAGTATGGGCTGAAAAAATTTCCACTGTTTTTTCTAGCTCTAACAAGTTATGTTTCTGAGTCAGTCTCTGGAGAAAGGTGAAAGACTTGGAAGATAAATTCTATTAGGCATCAAAAGTGCATAAAGGCCACAGGATACCATCAAATTGCAGGGTCAGGAATGATAGTCTGTCTTTAAATAACAGTGTTCCTGGTAATCACCTGTAGTGGGGCAAAATGAACGAATGGACACCGGTGAAAATCACTCTAAACCAAAGTGCTCCTTGGTATAATTCCCATCTGAACAGAGGTGGGAGGAAGCATAAATTTAACTTTACTCTGCAGTTTTACCCATGGCTGGTCTTGCGACTGCCAAGCATTAGAGTTATATTGACTCTAAAGTTTGGTTTTTGTTTTTATTGTTTTCTCAGCTGGTAGAAGAATTTAAAATAGTTTCCTTTTAGGATTGTTTTTATGTGCAAATTTAGTAAAGGGGATTGGCCTTCCTACACATCTTTTCAGCCGTCTAACATCCTGTGACGGCTGAGCCTGACAAGGATGTTAGAGAGAGTACACATTTGGAATAGGGACGTAGTGAAGACAGGGACTGGGACCAAGACGTGAAGGTGGTGGTTCAGTGAAAAGGAGAAGAGGCTAAATAGGGAAAGGTAAGTCTTGATACTGATCATGACTCCTCGAGGAGTTCAAGGGTCAATTTTTATTAATGCTAATGTGAATCACAACAAGAATAATGACCATTTATTAAAGACTTACTATGTATCAGGCACCATGCAAACTGCTCATTATTTCATATAATTGTAAAAGCTATTCTATGGGATACTATATTGCTCCTGTTTTTTAAAAAGTCATACAATACATATAACATAAACTTTTAATCATTTTAAGCAGCATTAATTAACACCGTTAGGTAAGCATCATCACCAACTAGCTCCAGAACTTTTTTATCTTCTGCATTAAAACTCTGTACCTATTATTCCTTTTTTGAAGAGGGGTAGCTAAGCCTTAAAGAAATTAAAGAATATTTTCAAAGGGCACAGAGCTGGTATGTGCCCTTAAGTTTAAAGTCTGGCATTTGTGTGTCTGGAAGGGTTTAATTTAAAGTGAATATGGATTTACAGTCACATTTAAGTTTATGCCTTAAATCCCCAGATTCATAGAAAGACTGTACTGAGAATATAAGTTGGTCTGAGAGCTGGAATACTGCGTTCTTTTTCGAACAGTTAAAGTATTGCTCTTGTCGTCCTGGCTAATGAGTTCATTACTTCACTGTGTTTCTCGCTCATAATCAATGCTTCAGGCTTTTATAATTCTCATTTACTTGCCAAGAAACAGCCTTTTGATGTCCACCCATAAACTTTCTGGACTTACCTTTCAAGCTAGAATGACTAGCCACCGAAGAATCTGGCAAAGCAGACTGCTTAACCAAAAATTATGCATTCCTTCAGAAATTAAAAATTTAAACAAGACTAGCCTGATCATCTCTTTTATTTTTCTTCAGATTGAGCCGAGAAAATGAAGGAAACAAACTGAGGGAAGCTGCACTGCTCTTCTTTGTGATTTTATCTCGCTTTTGCCTTTTATGCCTTTCTATTTCCTCTCACTTAACCTCTCCCTGTAAAGTCAAGCTTACCTACAGACCCGTACATGCATCACTGGCAGCACACTTTAATATGTTGCTTGGATACAGATGTTTGGAAATATAGGAGCACAATTTATACCTGATTCTGTTGCTAAGGATACTGGGAAAACACTGGGATTTTCCTTTGAGAGTCATGACCACAAATGGGAAAAAAAAAAATGTCTGAAGAGTTTTAGAAGATGAAAAATGTGTAAGACAGGGCTTCATTGTAGTTCCACATTGGCAAGTTAATATTTATAAGCTTTTGCAGCCTTTTTCTGCCTGTGGTATAAATACTGCCTCAAAAGTCTTTTTCAGTAAGTTTGATCACATTACATGGTATGTGGGGGTGGTCAGTAGAGTGAAATATAAACACAGATTATACTTGTGAAACATTTCATAAAACTGGCTATAAATAACATCATTAGTGGTTTATGGGATAATATTTGAAGGATTTTGGTTCCACAGATCTTCCTTTTATAATAAGAGCATATGATGTGCGGGAGAAATTCTTTGCTAATATCAACTCTATGAGAAAATAATCTCCAGGAAAAACAAACCAGAAGTTAATTTGCAGGATCTATTCTGTTTCTCCCGGAAACATCACGCCTATCGGAGATTCCTTCAATCCAAACCTGACAGGTTTCCTTAATATTACTGAGTTTGACAGTGTGAGTGGTAAGTTTAGCATAGCAAGACAACCTCTGCCTGCCCAGGCTAGCTGATGGAACCTTTCAACATGTATATATCATTGTGTGCTAAAATATCGCTATTCATGAGCGTGAGAATGTTCTTCCCCAGATGGTGCCTTTAACAAAGCTCAGTGTTCTTGTTATAGCTTGTCGTCTTCTAAAAATTGCTGTAGCCTGACTTAGGAAGTACCTTGTCTCTGTACATGGAGCCCAAACAATGCTAAAAAGGGAAGTAGAACATATGGTAATAAACTCTCTGTAGCTTTGATGCTGGGTTGTAATCAGCAACCAGGATGAGGGAGGCACTGGCAACCATGAACTCTCCCCTAGGGCCTCATTAGCAAGGCCAGCCAACCCGCAGTGGAGGAAAACAGGATCACATACTTAAGGGAGATGGCAACCTTTCTGGGAGAACCCTATATTTTCCTATGGCTGGAAAGAAGGTGAATTAGAAGGAAAGAAAACTTCTACAGGATGTTGGAAGAAAACCACTACTCCAATGGCCCCTTTACCAAAAGTGTCTTTATTCATCTGAAATAATATCAATGAGCTTTGAAAGTTCATATTGGTCAAATGTTGCATGTAGAGTATTACCCCTTGCTCTACCATATGATGGTGGGAAGTCATTCTTTGCTGCAGTTTTCCCATAGGTGGAATGAGGATGAGAGTGTTGGGCCCTGGCAGTGTCTGTGTCTGGACAGAGTATTATGTAGGATCCTAGGACCCTGCTCCATGCAAAGTCACTGAATGGCAGAAAATTTACTGTAGGGATGAGAAGACCAAAGGGGTGATTTTATACATATTGCAAAACCAATGTTTCTGTATTCATTTTAAATTTCAAAGACTACCTTATATATAAGTTGTTCTGAAGGTCACTGAGGAAATTCTACCACCTCCCATTCTCCCTCCATCTTCCTTTTACTCTTCCTCATCTTATTCTAGATTATTAAAGACAAATTATCAAAATTCTTGGTACTACATGCTAAAGATATCCCATCAAAAGAAAATATTCAAGGTTGTGTGGTATCCTCAGTTGTGTCAATTATCTTAGTCAAAATAGCTTCTAGTTATCCATTCACTGTCAAATTTACTTATCTGTGTCCAAGTTTGTTTTCTTTGTTTCTTAACATTGAAGTTTCTAACTATGTGTTACCTATTTGTCAACCTAAGTGTCACTTCGTTTTGTGGCTTTACTTTTATAATAATAGCAATAGCCTTTATTAATCAATAGTTATTTGTTCTGTGCATGTTACACTCTTTAAATACAGCATCACAATTAGTTATCCAAAGAGGCTTTGGCTTAAGTCTGGGCTTTTTATTCTGTTCCATTGTTTGATGTATATGTTTTTATACTAGTACTATGCTGTCTTGATTTCAATCATTTTATAATTTGTTTTGAAATTAGGGGAGTATTGTGCCTTCAACTTTATTTACTTCAGTCAGGATTATTTTGTAATTGGGGTATTTTGTGGTTTCATATGAATTTAAGAATTATTTATCTATTTCTGTGGAAATCAACTTTAGAATGTTTGAAAGGATTGTATTGAATCTGTGAATCACTTTGGGAGGTATGGACATTTTCATAATGTTAATTTTTCTAACCCATGAACATGAGTTATTTATTTTCTTTAAAATTGTGTTCATCAATGTTTTGTAGTTTTCAATACATAGATCTTATACCTCCTTGGTTAAATTTATACCTAAGCATTTATTTATTTATTGTTGCTATTGTAAATGAAAATATTTTCTTATTTTACCTTCAGATAGTTTGTTATTAGTATATAGAAATGCTACTAATTTTTGTATGTTGATTCTTTATACTTCAACTTTCCTGAATCTGTTTATCATTCTTAACAGTCTTCTGGTGGACTCTTCATGGTTTTCCACATATAATATCATTTATGGTTAATTGATTTTTGATGAAGGTACCAAGAAGGGAAATGATGGTTTCTTTAATAAATGGTGTTGGAGGAATTGGCTATACACATGCAGAAGAATGATATTGGATCTTTACCTTACATGCTAGACAAAATTCAACTCAAAATGGATTAAAGACTCACATGTAAGATGTGAAATTTTAAAACTACTAGAAGAAAGACTGGGAGAAAAGCTCTGTGACATTGGCTTGGGCAGTAACTTTTTGATATGACTCCAGAAGTATCTGCAACAAAAAAGAAAGATAGACAAATGAGATGGTATCAAACTAAAATGTTTCTTCATAGCAAAAGAAACAATTAGCAAAGTGAAAAGACAACTCACAGAATGAGAGAAAATATTTACAAACCATACACAGTTGATAAGGGGTTAATATCCAAAACATATAAGCAATACAAAGAATTCAACAGTGAGAAACAGATAACCTGATTTGAAAATAGGCAGAGAAACTATATAGATATGTCTCAAAGGAAAACCTACAAATGGCTAACAGGTACATAGAAAAATGCTCAGCATCACTAATTACTAGGAAATGCAAATTAAAAATATACTGAGATACTACCTCATATTTTTTAAAATGGCTTTTATCACAAAGAAAAAAGATAGTAAGTGTTGGCAAGGATGCAGAGTAAAGGGAAGCTTGTTTGTTGTTGGTGGGGATGTAGATTAGTGTGGCCATTATGGAAAATTTCCATTTTGGAAGTTCTCCAAAAAATTAAAAATAAAGCCACCATATGACTCAATAGTCCCAACTCTGGATACTTATCCAAAGGAACTGAAATTAATATGTTGTAAGGACATCTGCCCTCTCATGTTCATTGCAGCATTATTTTTGGTAGTCAGGATGTGGAATCAACCTAAGCATCTGTCAATGAATGAATGGGTAAAGGAAATGTGGTATGTGTGCCCAGTGTATTGAGTTTTAAAAAAGAAGGAAATACTATGATTTGCAAAAACATGAATGAACTGGACAACATTATGCTAAATGAAATAAAGCACTCACGGAAAGACAAATACTGCATGGTTTTTATCCATATGGGGAATTTTAAAAAGTTGAACTCAAAAGAGTGAAGAATAGACTGATTCCTTACCAGAGGCTGGGAGCAGGGGCAGTGAAGAGGTAGGAAACAGGGAGTTCTTGATCAAAGGGTACATATTTTTAGATAGCAGAAATAAATTTGGGGTACTATTGCACAAAAGAATTACTATAGTTTAATAAAGTATTGTATATTTAAAACTAACAATGAGGGTGTCACCTGTGGCTCAAAGGAGTAAGGTGCTGGCTCCATATGCTGGAGAAGGCAGGTTCAAACCCAGCCCTGGCCAAAAACTGCAAAAAAAAAAAAAAAAAAATTAACAATGAGATTAAATTTCAAATATTTCATCATAAACAATCATAGGCAAGCAAGGTGATGGATTTGTTAATTAGCTCTATTTAATCACTCCACATTGTATACGTATATCAAAGTATCACATTGTATCCAATAAATGTATTTAATTATTATCTGTTAATTAAAAATCATATTAATAAAACCCCAAGTCATTGGTGTAAGTATTACCTTTCCCATTTTATGCATGAGGAAACTGAGACTCCTAGGAACTTTGTCACTTGCTGTAAGTCATGGTTACAGCCTGGATTCTTAGACAGCTACCTGACTTTGAAATTTGTGGTAACTCCACTATATCAGGCTACCTTACTTTCAGAATGTCTAGAAAGATTTAAGATCTTAAGAAGGGTTAATTGTAATTTGGCTAGAGGCAGAGGACCACTGAGGCTCTTTCCAGAGATATAAGTTGATATTATAAGTGTGCCAAATATTGGAGATATTGGCAGCCATAATATTGGCAGCAAAATATTCAGTAGGGAATTAAAGAGACTTGGATTCTATCCTTATCACTATGGTTAATAAAATGTAAGACTCTGAGCAAGACACTAACCAGTCTGCTTCCTTATTCCTCTACAAATAGACCAGTGAACATTATAGACTGATTCCAGTCTCATTCAGAAAAAGAGTAAAAACCTTACATTAAGCCATGACATGGAGAAGTTAACTATGATCCATATGTTTTTCATTTTTCAAAGTCACTTAAAGCTTCATAGGATCTCTTAACAACAGAGAAATGTGTCCTAGAGGAGACACCTAATCCTATATATCCACACTGAATGACTTTCCTGACACTATGGCATGAGAATGGAAGTTGAATGGAGGGAAAAGGAATCAAAACATATGGCTGAAAATGTTTCTAGACCCCAAGGTCACAAGGAATTTCTATTAAGGTGCCCTAGATCATCAACCTGGGAGAGAAAGAATGAAAGGGTGGTGGGAACCTGCCAACTCACTGATGCCTTTTTTTCTGGTATCAGTGTTGGAATTTCAGCTCCACCTCACAGCCTTACACATACACATTTTAGCCCCATTTCCTGGCAGAATGAGGAATGTGATCATCAACACTGTTGATTCCCTGGATAGCAATCTCTCTTGCTGAAGAGCATGCCTTGCAGGTGCATCTCCTCCTGTCAAGAGAGCTGCTGCTCCTTAAGCCAAGACAAAGCTGGACAGAACATACTGCATTGCCAATTAGAGCCTGATAGATGAAAAAGAAAAAAGAGAACACACTACACTCTGCCTCAAACTGAGAACATGTCCCCCATCAGGACTGTTGTGGGTTCTTCATGGACC
>NW_003852458.1:8877969-8882033 GCF_000181295.1 Otolemur garnettii | reverse complement strand
AACTGAGCCTTTTGTTCAGGTTCCTTCTCATGATATAAGATAGCCCAGTTTTGTGGCAACACCTGCCAAGGGGAGATATGGAGCAGACAGGTTTATTCTCATGCGTGTGGACCCGTACAGTTAACTCCCCACTGGATGTCTCCACTTGTGCATCCAAGAAAAACATCTGAAACTTAGTATGTGTTATAATTTCTTGATTTTTCTTTTTCCTATTTCTATATTCTGGACATCTAGGTTATTAGCACATGTGTTTCCTCAGTTACTCTAGCCAAAAACTTCTGTTATGCTTGACTCCTCTGTTTCTTTCACCAAAATCTGCCAACAAACTCTGTTTTCTGTACCTTTAACAACTATCCAGAAATTGACCACTTATTGCCATCTCTGTTTCCAAATAACCATTATCTTTCATCAGGATTATTACAATAGAACTTTAAGCTGTAGCTCTGCTTTCACCTTGCTCCTTATAGTCTAGTTTCAACAGGTGTTAGAGGTCCTGTTAAGATATGTCAGGTCATACCATTTTCTGGTCCAAATCTTCTAATGAAAGGCTTCCTAACCGACTTGGAATAGATGCCAAAGTTTGTATAATCTGGCTTTTTTGTCACTTCTCAGAACTTATCTCCTCCTACTTCACCTGCTTTTCACTCTCCTTTAGCTACACTAGCCTCCTTGCTGTTCTTTGGATACATAGCAATACATTCTACAGAGCTCTTGTCTAATCATCCACTGGCTGGCTCCTTCGTCTTCAGATCTTTTGCAAATGTCTTCTTTTCAGTCATATTTCTTTAGGCCACTCTATCCCATACTGCGTATGATCCCCACTTCCTACCTACACACACATCCTGTTGAGATTTCCTGCTTAATTTTTCTCCTAGCATGTGTTATGACATCAACCCAGTTTGAGCGTGTCCCCCAAAAGGATACAAGATTGGACAATTAAATTCCCAAACTTATCCTAGAAAACAGACAATTAAGTCTCCAAACTCATCTAGAAAATGTGCTATATATCTCATCATTGAATATCACTATGGTCACCTGATGGCCAAAGGAAGTACTTCAAAAGTAACAGTGGTGATATTCAGCAATGAGGTATGTAGCATGTTTTCTAGGCTGATTTCATAAACTTAATTGTTCGACCTCATATGTTGAAATCTTATCTTCAAGTATCTGTGAATGTTGCCTTACTTGGGAATAGGTGTTTGTAGATTTAATTGAGTTAGGATGAGATTGTTAGGGTAGGCCCTAATTTAATATGAATTGCACCTTTATGAGAAGAGAGAAACTCCAGGAAAAGACAGAGATACAAAGGGAGAACATATATCATGAGAAAAGGGGAGACTGGAGTGATGCAGTTACAAGCCAAAGAATGCCAAAAGTAGTTAGTCACTACCGGAGGCTGTGAAGCGGCAAGGAAGGATTCTACCCAGAGTTTTAGAGGGACAATGGGTCTGTTGACACCTTGATTTCAGAATTTTAGCTTCCACAATAAGAGAGAATACATGTTTCTTCTTTTAACAAAATTGTGGCATATTGTTACAGAGACTTAGAAAACTAATATAGCATGTATCTGCACCGATGAACTACATATTTTACTGATTTGTTTATTGTCTGTTTCCTTAACATTGTGAAGTTAGCTCCAAGGGAGACACCGTTCTGGCACTTTTCCAGCACTGCTATGAACTCTGTTGCATTCTACCCAAAATGACTTCTGCTTAAAGATTCATTGGTACAAGTTTTTGCAGGGCAAACCTGCAAATTAAGCTCTTGAGAATAAGAACTTGACCCAAAACAAGAAGTGGAAATTCTAGCCTCTATCCAAGGATAGTGGATAAATATCTTGGGATTGAATGGAACATTGAAGACTGCATGGGCTGTGATGACACTACAGAGGAAGTCATCTGTTTGGATTTCAACTCATGCTGACCACAGGCCCAGACCAAGTGGTGAAGGGGGTGAGGAAAGTGCTGATGTATTAGGTGAAGGAAATACTAGTGGATAAGCTGGACCTCTACCACAGAGAATTCATAACTTACAAATAGATATTTTCAAAATTTTACTCATCTTTATTTCTTCAGACTGTCAGTTTTAATAGCTTTTAATTATTTTTTCACTGCTGTCAAAGTGTCTCAATAACACTATGCCCCAAAGGAAAGTGTATTACTTTTGTAATACAATAGTCTATGTGATATTGAAATCTGAAACTAAACATGTTAGAAGACCAATGTACCTTGTACAGAACATTCTGTAGAATGCTTAGGAGCATTTAGAATGACACAAATCAAAAATTTCCATTACCCAAGAAATGTTCTGTGTCTTGTTCCCAGTGTGTAAATATAAATGAAAATTGTTAAGGGAGGAAAAATTAACTGAAAATGTAAGAAAATGAAGATTCCTAGGCAATATAGTGTAATAGTTTGAGGAACAGACTTCAAAGTTAGACAGAACTGGATTTAAATTCTGGTTCCAAGACTCAGTAGCTGTGGATAGGCACTAACTACTAATCCTGGATTTCCCAGGAATAATACCTACTTCATGTGTAGTAGATTATTAATGCAATAAACATGGAAAATAGCTCAATGGTCAAAGGTCAGCACATGGTACCTATCATTGTTATGTCAGCTAATGCAATTATTATTTGGGAGATTTATTTTAACATATTATGAAAAAACATCTAGTGAGAGGAAGACTCAGCTCATTGCTGTAGGGTTGCTCAGAACCTCCTTTCACTCAATGATCTGAGTATACTTGTGGACAGTAACTGTGAAAAATTTGGGAAAGGAATCATTCACAGCCTTTCTGATTAATTACCAATCACTTCACATGATTATTCTCTTTAACTTACTTGACTACAAATGCGTTGTCTAATGATCCTTTCACTGAAATAGCTCTTTTGATGATGATATTTGCAAAGTGCTTTTCAGACATTCATTCATTAGGCACATCCACCCATTTTTCTAGAGCTAATCACTAAGAAACTTAGTTTTGGGGAATAGAAAATTCCCCCTGATTTTCTAGAGGAGACAAAGAGACAGCTTCCCAAATGTAAAAGCACCACGTATAGGAGGAAAAAAGTTCTTCCAGGAGTAAAACTTATTATGGTTGCCCCCTACTAATTTGGTTTCTTTCCAAGTTCCCTTGAAAACCTTTTGCCAAATGCCTGAATGAGCAAGTTCCATAGTGTGACAATTCATCCCTGCTAGAACCTTAGTTTCACTACTTTAATTATCTTCCCCTTTTGGGACCTGGTATCATGAAGTCTGACTTGCTAACTTTGCCCCTTCGTCTCTCTTATTCCATACCAAGGCAAATTGTTACCTAGTTGAGCATTCAATTTCCCTTTAACCCAGAAGACTGATTGACTGATAACCAAAAATTTAAAACTACCCGACTAAAGAAAAACATCAACCTATAAATGAACCAGGAGCTTGGCTGGATCTGAGCTTTAGCTGGCAATCTGAACAAAGACTATGGCTGTCAATAAATGAGGCATGTTTTCATTAAGAGTTACATGTTTTTTGTTACATCATGACAATACATAATGATGGTGTGGGTCTGGAGATTGTACACTTGGTGCTCAGTCAGGTTGTCCTGCCAAGGGTCTCTTACCAGAATCTGAGCTTTGCCATCTGAAAGATTTTGAGAAAGAAAATGTGCCGTGATCTTTGGATTGCATAGTGGTTTAGAAACCTGATTCTCTGAAAATGCAGAAATACTTATTTTTAGAAAAGAAGTGTGAAATCATTTCTGTGCCCTCCACAGGGAATCTGCACCCCAAAATTGTGTGTCATGCTATTCACTTTAAGTTTCTACTCAAACGCTCCTTCCTTTGTGGCATGTATTATAACCTTGTCACTGAATTTTATATATTTTTAGAGTATCTGTTTTCTGTCTTCTCTACTGGAATGTTAATTCTGTGAAAGCAGGGGCTTGCTTACAGTTCCATCTCTAGTTAATAATTGTTGAATGGGAAAGTTGAATGACTTTGAAGGAGATGGTAGAAAAACAGAGTTAAAGACATAGGGTGTAAAAAGAGAAAATGGATACAGCTAGCTGTTCTAAGGGTT
>NW_003852458.1:8874363-8875925 GCF_000181295.1 Otolemur garnettii | reverse complement strand
GGCAACAGAAGAAAAAGAAGAAAACTGAACTACATCAGAATTAGAAACTTGTGTCCATTAAGAAACACTATAAATAGAGTGAAAAAGTAAACCATAAAATAGAAGAAAATATTTGCAAATCAAAATGTGATAATGGATTAATATCCAGAATATATAAAGATCAACTCAATGATCAAAATCAAATAACCCAATTAATAATAGGAAAGGAACACAAATAGACATTTTTCTAAAGAACATATATACAAATGGCCAACAAGTATATAAAAAGATGCTCACCATTACTAATTAGGGAAATGCAAGTTAAAATAACAATATCATTTCAAATACGTTAGTGTGACTTCTATCAAATGCAGAAAATATCACATTTGAAAGAATGTGGACAAATTAGAACTGTTATGCATCGCTATGCGAACATAAATTTACATAGCTGCTATGAAAAGAAAACAAAACGAAAGTTCCTCATATACTCTGCTATTATCTAAATGTGCCCCTCAAAATTTATGCGATGGAAATTCCCAATTCAACAGTGTTGAAAGGTGGAGACTTTGGGGAAGTGTTTAGGTAATGAAGGCTCTTCCCTCAATAATGGATTAATGCTGAAGTTGATTCTTTCTCTCTTACCTTTCTGGTTTCCACCATGTGAGGACACAGTAACAAAGCCTACACAAGATGCTGGTGCCTTGATTTTGGACATTCCAGTCTCCAAAACTGTGATGGTGTAAGTTTCTATTCTTTAAAAATTAACCAGTCTCAGATTTTCTGTTAAAGCAAGATAAAACTTGCTAAGACATACCCTGAAAATTTGAAAGCAGGGACTTACACAGATACTGTGCACTCATTGTTTATAGCAGTATTATTCACAGTAGTGAAAAGGGGGAAGCAGCTGAAGGGCCCATGGATGGATTAGATTAAAAAAGTAGTGTAGACATATAAGGGAATATTATTCAGCCCTAAAAGGAAAGAAAGTCAGACAAATGCTATATCATGGATAAACCTTGAAGATACTATTCTACATGAAATAAGATAATCATTAAAAGACACATGCTCTAATCTTCCACTAACATGAGGTACCTAGAAAACGAAATTCATAGAGACAGAAAGTAGAATGATGCTTTCTAGAGGATGGAAAAAGGGAAGATGGAGAGTTTTTTTTTTTTTAAATAATGATGGAGTTTCAGTTTGAGAAAATAAAAAGAAGTCTGGAGATGCATAGTATTGATTGCTTTACAACAATGTGAAGGCTTAATGTCACTGAGCAGTGCACTTAAAGATGGCTAAAATGGTGAATTTTTAATTATACATATTTTATCATAATAAAAACATTAACATCAGCATTTATACTTAATCCTTTTAAAAAATATATATTTGAGAACTCAATATATTGGAGGACTTGGAAAATCACAACGGAACAAGTTTGCTATTAAGTTCCAGAATTCTGAGTGTCAGCCTTCTGGTCCATATTGCTTTGTCCAATATGATACAGAAGCCAGTATTAGAGAGTAGGTAAAAAATTATCCAGGTGTGGTGGCACACACCTGTAGTCCTAACTACTCAGGAGGCTT
>NW_003852458.1:8870338-8873952 GCF_000181295.1 Otolemur garnettii | reverse complement strand
GTTGCTGTGAGCTATGACACCACAGCACTCTACCCAAGGTGACAGCATGAGGCTCTGTCTCAAAATAAATAAATAAATAACTAAATCCCAGAATTCTTGCATCAGATTGTGCTCTTTATTGTACTTTGGTATCATCCTTCTTGTGCCATGGTATGGGTGATAATTTCAGAAACTCATTTGGTAAAGCCATACTTTTTGTGAATCATGTATTTCAAGTGTGGATCTATAGTTTCATGAGTAAGGTTTTGAGGCAACATGAGGACAGAAATATTTAACTGTTTTTTAAACTATGGAAGCCCCAGTGCCTAGAACAGTGCCCACAGCATAGTAGGCATTTAATAACAGTTCTGAACAAATAGAAAACCATTAGCATAAATATTCGCAAATAAGTACTCAACATATAGTAGCTATTTAACAACTACAAGTAAGTCAAATTTGAAACCAGATGTGATGATTTGTGCTTTTATTGTAATCAACAAAAGGAAAGCAAATTTATCAAATATAAATCTAGGAAAATTTTGTAGAAATATTTTTCCACTTTCTACAAGTGGATATATTTTATTTATTTATTTATTTATTTATTTGAGACAGAGTCTCACTCATAATAAATACTCTATCTGTTGCCCTGGATAGAGTACCCTGGCATCATATCTCACAGCAACCTCAAACTCTTGGCCTCAAGAATTCCTCTTGCTTCAGCCTTCCAAATAGCTGGTACTACAGATGCCTGGTACAATGCCTGGCCATTTTTAGTAGAGACAGGTCTTGCTCTTGGTCAGGCTGATCTCCAACTCAGGAGCTCAGGGGATCCACCTGCCTTGGCCTCCCAGAGTGCTGGGATTACAGGTGTGAGCCATCATGCCCAGCAATGCTGTGCTATTTAAAACAAGGGTCCTAATAAAGTACATTATCATTATTATGCAATTAGACTCTAAGAAAGAATTTATGTATTTTTATATTAATCTGTTAAAGAGCTACTCTTTGTTTGCTGTATGACTATGAGCACATCATTAATGTTCCCACATATCAGTTTGCTCAACTGTAACACGAGAACAAAACAAAAACGGGAAAGGAATTAAGGCTATACAAGACTAAAACACAGATCCAGGTGTAGTGTCTCCAGGTCTGGAAGTTGTACCGTCCTGTATTTTCATGCGATGCAAAGAGTGAAGATTTTAATGCAGACTCACTTCCACCAGGGCTAGGACTCAGGAAAATAAATAAAGACCAAGTAGCAGGTAAGCTTTTCCTAGCAAATCGACCTTTATTTCAGTTAACTTTGGCCTCAGGTGTTGGCCCACTGTAAGCTTGTTTTGAAGGTTTTGTATGTTAGTTTGAATTAGTTTTCTCTCCTTCCCTCTTTTTCCTCCTTCTTTCTCCCCTTTTCTCCTCTCCATCCCAATTCTTTCATCCTAAAATGTTGCACTTTTCTCTCTGCTAGTCTTAGGAAAGCTGCTCCAATATATGCTCCCAAGATGGGGAAGTCTGCATCCATCTCTAGTCCTAAAATTATTTTCTTAGAGAAAATAAGATAATGATAATAATATTATAAATAATTTTGCACAAGTAAATCTGACAACTTAAATGAAATAGAAAAAATTTCTAAAAGCACAACCTACCCAAACTAACACAAAGTACAGGCATATCTCATTATATAGTGCTTTGCTTGATTATACTTGACAGGTACTGTAATTCTCACAATATTTCAAACTGTTTCATTATTATTATATCTGTTATGGTAATTTATAATCAGTGATCTTTTATGTTAATAATGTAATTGTTGTGGGGTGCCAAGAACCATGCTCATAGAAGATGATGAGCTTAATTGATAAATGCTTTGTGTTCTGCTTGTTCTACTAGCTGGCTGTTCACTGTCTCTCTCCCTTTCTTCAAGCCTCCTTATTCCCTGAGACACAACATTCCCTGAAATTAGGACAGCTAATAACTTTACAATGGCCTGTAAATGTTCAAGTGAAAAGAGTATTTTCACATCTTTCACTTTAAATCAAAAGCCAGAAATGCTTAAGCTTAGTCAGGAACACATGTTGAAAACTGAGATAGTCTGAAAGCTAGGCCTCTTGAGCCAAGTTGTGAATGCAAAGCAGATGTTCTTGAAAGAAATTAAAAGTGCGACTTCAGTGAACATAGATAATAAGAAAGCAAGAAAGCCTTATTGGTGACATTGAGAAAGTTTGAGTGGTCTGGATAGAAGATCAAACTAGCCATAATATTCCCTCAAGCCAAAGCTTAATCCAGGGCAAGACCCTAACTCTAATCAATTCTATGAATGTTGAGAGAGGTGAGGAAAATACTTTAAGCCTATTGTTAAGATCTACTGTTGGGAAAAAGATTTCTTTCAAAATAATACTGGTCATTGGCAGCACACCTAGTCACCTAAGATCTTTGTTGGAGATGTATGAGGAGATTAAAGTTGTTTCCATGCCTATGAACACATCTCTTCTGCAGTTCGTGAATTAAGGAGTAGTTTTGAATCTCAAGTCTTATTATTTAAGAAATACATCATATAAGCCTATAGACAGTGATTTTGCTGATCGAGCTGGACAAAATAAAATGAAAAATTTCTAGAAAGAATTCACCATTTTAGATGCCATTAAGAGCCCTTGTGATTCACAGAAAGAGGTAAAAATATTAACTTTAACAGGAATTTAGATAAAGTTGATTACAACCCTTATAGATGACTTTGAGAGGTTCAAGATTTCAGTGGAAGAAGTAACTGCCAAGTGGTAGAAATAGCAAGGAATCCATATGTAACTGAATTTTTGCAACCTCATGATAAAACTTAAAGAGGTAAGGAATTGCTTTTTATGAATGAACAAAGAAGGTGGTTTCTTGGGATGGAATCTACTCTCAATGAGAATTCTATACACATTGTTCAAATAATAATTTCAGTAACAAAGACAAACTTTAGAATATTCCATAAACTTTGTATACAAAGCAGTGGTAGTGTTTGAAAGGCTTGATTCCAATTTTGAAAGACATTCTAATGTGAGTAAAATGCTATCAAATATCATTGCATGCTACAGAAAAATCTTTCAAGAAGGAGGCTTCAATCAATGTGGAAAATTTTGTTGTCATTTTAAAAGAATTTGTCACATCCACCCCAATCTTTATAGTCCATCAACCTTAAAATTATGCTACAACAAAGATATTTGTTCCAGAATGTTTATTGCAGCCCAATTCATAATTGCTAGGTCATGGAAGAAGCCCAAGGGCCCATCGACCCATGAATGGATCAATAAAGTGTGGTATATGTACACTATGGAATATTATGCAGCCTTAAAGAAAGATGGAGACTTTACCTCCTTCATGTTACATGGATGGAGATGGAACATATTCTTCTTAGCAAAGTATCTCAAGAATGGAAGAAAAAGTATCCAATGTAATCAGCCCTACTATGAAACTAATTTATAGCTTTCATATGAAAGCTATAACCCAATTATAGCCCAAGAATATAAGGAAGAGGGAGAGGGAGGGGAAGGGAGAGGAAACGATGGGTGGAGGGAGGGTGATTGGTGGGACCACGCCTAGGGTTAATCTTGCAAGGGTACATGTGAATCTTTCTAAATGTAGAATATAAATGTCTTAACACAATA
>NW_003852458.1:8868188-8869389 GCF_000181295.1 Otolemur garnettii | reverse complement strand
TTAGGAATAGAACTTCCTTAATATGATAAAAGGCATCTGTAAAAATCTAGAGTTGACATAATTTTTAATGGTGTAATATTGAACTCCTTTCTCTTAAGCTTGGGTAAAAGATAAGGATGACCACTATTACTTTGTCTATTCAACATAGTTCTGAATGTCACAGTCATTAGAAGAAAAAGAAATGAAAATTATAAAGATATTAAAGAATGAAAGAAATAAAACTGCTTTAGTTTACATATGACATAATTGTGCATATAAAAATCCAAAAAAGTTATAAATTATTAGAATTAATAAACTGGCAAATTTGCTGGGTGAAAATGCAATATATAAGAGAAAAATCTCTTTATTTTTGCATGAGTCAAAAAAGCAAAACAAAGACAAGAAAATTAGAAAAAAATACCATTTTAAACAGCACCTAAAACCTATGGATTAAACTTAACAAAAGCTATGTAAGACATGTATGATTAAAACTGCAAACTGCTGTTAAAGGAATTTGAAAGAGACCTAAAGAAATGAAGGGATATATCATATTCATGGATTGGAAGGCCTGATTTCTTTTAAATGTTATTTTCTACAAATTGATTAATAAATTTAATGCAATCCCAATCATAATTCTAGTAGGCTTTTGTGCAGAAATCGGCAAGGTGATTTTAAAATTTATATGGAAACATAAGGACCTAAACGAGCTTAAATACTATTGAAGAACAAAGCTGGAGGTCTTGTACTACCAGATTTGAAGACTTATAATAAAGCTCTAGTAATTAAGACAGTGTGGTATTATGCAAGGAGAGACAAATAAACCAAAGGGACAGAATTAAGAATCCAGAATTGATTCACACAAATAGTTGCTTGGTTTTTCACAAAGGTTCTACTGCAGGTTAGTGGAAGAATAGTTAGATTTTTCATTAAATTGTGCTGTCATATTAAACATTCATATAAAAAAATGAAACTTGTCTCATACACAGCATATGTTAAAATTATTTTGAGAGTGAATGGAGACTTATATACAAGAGACAGAAACTAAAGTTCCAAGACGAAAACAGAAGAGTGTCATTATGACCTAGGGTAGGCACAACAAGATACATAAAGCACTCACCATACAAAAAAACAATACAAAACTGATAAATAATGATAAATCAAAACTTTCAATTCATCAGAAGATGCCAATCATTAGGAGATTGAAAAGACAAGCCATATGCTG
>NW_003852458.1:8864708-8866771 GCF_000181295.1 Otolemur garnettii | reverse complement strand
GTCTTAGAATTACTATTCTTAATGGCTAAGAACAAGAAGCAATGAAAATGTCTATAGATTAAAAAATAATGCATTTATACAAAAGAATAATACAGGCAATAAAAAGAATGAACTATTGAGATAACAACATGGGTGAATATCACAATAATTATTCTCTAGGAAGTTAGTTAAAAAGAGCATATAGTTTGGGTTTTATTTACATAAAGTTCAAAACAGATAAAACCCATCTGTTTGTGACAGAAGTCAGATTGGTGCTACTGCTCTAGTGGGCTTTTGTGCAGAAAATGACAAGGTGATTTGAAAATTTATATGGAAATGTAAGGACCTAAAAGAGCTTAAATAAGTATTAAAGAACAAAGCTAGAGGTCTTGCACTACCAGATTTGAAGAATTATAATAAAGCTCTAGTAATTAAGACAGTGTGGCATTATGCAAGGAGAGACAAATAAACCAAAGGGACAGAATTAAGAATCCAGAATTGATTCACACAAATAGTTCCATCCAAATATCAAGCTACTTCTGCTTTGGAGTAGTATGATTACTGAGGGGAGGCATGAGAGTGATTTCTCAGATGCTGGTAATATTACATGTCTTGATTTAGGTGGTGGTCACACAGGTTTATACATGTGTAAAATATATCCAGCTTCACTCTCAACAATAATGTATTCTATACACTTTACTGGATGTGTGGTTTACTCCAATTAAACAGTAAGAAAAATTAAAAATTAGAATTTGGTGAAAGTAAATAGTTTCAGTTACAAGAACATAATCAAATGGGATAAAATCATAAAAGACAAGCTAACAGGTGGATGAACACAAATGCCACATTTTTACACCTCATGCAGACATGGGTAGACCACCAGGTTGCAATGCTGTGATCAGACAGCTGGCAGCACGTACGTACTAAGTTCAGTGTAGGAGTTAGTCTCACCAGAGGTCAGCTAACCTCCTGGGCAGCAGGTTTTAGAGAAAACAGCCCCCAGGCTCTTGTGTGAGGCTCAGCTGATACCAAACAGAAGCTAATACTTCAGAGAATAGAACACTGAGCAGCCTCAGGCAGCCCAGCTGAACTTGTTGCAGTCCAGTAGCTTCTAGCAACTAGAATAGAGCTTCAAGCAATTATCTTTTCCCTTTTTCCCATCAGTAGACCTTCGGAGGATGACTCAGGCACAGACTGGCACAGGATGTTTGCCTTTTGTCCATTATCCACAAAAAAAGCCATTCTATTCCATGCAGACCTTTTTTGGGTCTGTTTTGTTTAGTTTTGTTTTTGGTTGTTTTTTGATCATGGGTTTCCAGGGAATGGTCAACAGAGTACCACTAGGTCATTTATGTGGACATTAGGAAACTATTTGTAATCCATTACTATGGAAGACTTTGTTGAAGAACTAAAAAAGTATTTTAAAACTAGTGCTTGGATTTTTTTAACATATCCTCAAGCTTTGGTGTGTAAAATGGATGAAATTAACAACCAGGGAGCCCAGTCTAAATCTTTGCTTTCTGTTGCCCTAAGCTTGCTCAGCATGGCTGCTGGCCCAGATGTCAGCTGAACCAAAAACACCATCATAAACTTGCTTGTTTTCGGTATCATAAACTGTAATTACTAAAATAATAGCTCTGTTTGATGGTGACCATCTCAGACTCTAATTCATCTCAAGCTGTAAAAGGAGGCAATTAGAATTTCCGGCCACATATTGACCGATTGAAACCTCATAGCTTGCTTTCAAAATAAGTCAAAAAGTGATGAGGCATTGTAAAGAGTGATAGAATGTGCTCTTTGCTTGCCACACATTTATAATCATTAGTATTTTATTTTACTGGATTTCTCCATTTTGACATGTTTCTATAAAAATTGTTTTACTTGCTCCTCAAAAATGTCCATGAAGTAGGTACTGTATGTGTTTGAGGTCCATTCAAAGTCACCCAGTAAGTGGAGGAGCTGGGACTAGAACCCAGATGTTTCAGTTACTTCACTCCAATTTCTGTGGTTGATGGGGCGTGGCTGTCACAAGTAAAATCTGCTGCTGTTCAGTTCTCAGATCTAAGACTTTGAATTAGCAAGTG
>NW_003852458.1:8863040-8864047 GCF_000181295.1 Otolemur garnettii | reverse complement strand
TTATGTTCTGAATGTTTATGTACCATGCTCCCCACTATCCCAAACCTGTGTTGAAACCTAATTCCCCAATGTGATGGTATGGGTATGGGGTGACTAGGTCATTGGAAAAGAATCCTCATGAATGTGAGTTGGTGCCCTTATAAAAGAGGCCACAGAGAGCTCCCCTTTCCCTTCTGCCACATGCAGACACAGTGAAAAGAAGGTACCATCTATGAACCAAAAACTGGGCCCTCAGCAGAATCTGCCATGCTATGATCTTGGACTTCCCAGCCTTTATGACTATCTAAAATAAACTGATGTTGTTTATAAGCTACCCAGTCTGTTGTGACAGCCTGAACAGAATAAGACACAGATAAGTAAATTGCCTAAGACTATCCAACTCTTACCACTGCCCTGTTTATTCAGGGCACACATGGTTAAGATCCGGATATATATGAGTCTAAAGAATATCGTAGTTTATGTAAATGGAGCTAAGGAAGACCCTCAGGCAGGAAAGTGGGACCTGCTGGCGACAGACTACAGCTCCCCGGTTATAAAACAAAGGTGTTGCTTTTCTTTTTCCTTAACACAAAAACGTCATCATCAACAATTTTTTTACTTCACTTGTGTAAGACTTTCCCCCACATGAATACTGCTCTGATCTTACAGCAGAAATTTTCTAGAGAACAGAATTTATGAAACTGAACTGTACTTGTAGATATGATTAATTCCATAATTCTATGATTCTAGCTGGAATTTGGCCATAAAGGATGCCTAATTTTATCGATGGACAAGCTATCTGGATTAAAACCCCACAGGGGAACGGGGATGACTAATCAGACAAATAAAATTTTGTTTCTTACGGTATCATCTGTGTGTGTAGCAAGCATCATTATATTTTAACATGCCGTGAATACTTGTCTCGAATGCATGTTAGTCAATAAAAATTCCCTTTTAAAGGATTGCTACCGTGGGATCTGCTTTTGTTTTCCAAAGCTGCAGAGACATGCTGAGAAATCAAAAATATA
>NW_003852458.1:8855761-8862418 GCF_000181295.1 Otolemur garnettii | reverse complement strand
TTTGTTATTTTCTTTGTTGATGAGTGGCAGGGTGTGTACGCGTGTTGATGATGGGGGCAGGTATCTATACTATTTACATTTTCCAGTCTTGACTGAAAGTAACATGGGATGCACAACAGAAAAGGTCATATTCTTTAAAAGATACAGAACACTGACAAATTAGTTAACCGCTCAATTGCATTTTTCAATGAATTTTTTTTAAACTTCTCTCAAGTCCTCTACTCTATACACAGGCACTTTCTCTTCTCTCTAAATTTACATTTCCTTTCCTCTTCCTTTCTCTTTAAAAATTGAGTGGAGGAGTTCTCCCAAGAATCAGCCTACATAAGCTATAGTACTCAGAGGATTGTGAAAATGTTGTGTTCTCTTAACATCAAAGAACAGCATTATTGGGTGTAGGGGACAGAACTCTCCTGATAAAGAATCCATTAAACTGAAACTCCATATAGGAAGTAACAAGAATGTAAATGGAAGTATTAGGTGATGAGATTCACCAAACACTAATGAATAAAGCACAGTATTTGCTGTATGGTTTGCTCTAAGCTTCGTTTCGCCTGTCTTTGAAGAGCAGGGTGCAAAGTTCATTTTACACATGGTCTTGAATTAGAGCTATAATGTAAAAGGCTTAGAGAAACTGATAGTAAATATGTTTTTATAAGAATAAAAACTTTGTCCAGTCTACTATAACGCTCACATCAGAGGAGAATGTACAAAAAACAAAATCTCTTAGGAATTAATAACCAGTTCTTTAACTAAAAGTAAATTTCCCAGTCTAGAATTTAATCACGTCTCATTTCCCTTCTATGAAAACAGAATAATAGAGGCCTACTCTGAGAGGGAGACTATGAAAGGCAGATATATGGGATGTCTTTGGGGAAGACAATTAGTTGTAGTAAATGCAAAATCTTGAGGCAATTACTTCAAATTTTGACTATCCGGGTGTAGTTCAGTATGTTCTGGTGGAGGTGAAAGCACATTACTTAGATTTATTAGGCCAATGTTGGTCAGCCCAAACCTGATCACATTTTTCCATACTTTGTTCTTTCTCACCTGACGTTTCAGCAACACTTAGTTTTCTGACACCTGAAATCCAAAAATAAACTGCTATAATGAAATAAAAAGTACATATATGACAGGAAACTTGAGATTGATAGGTACTCAACAAATGACCTCATTATAATAATTACTTGGAATATGTAATAGAGCTAAGCTGCAGTATAAAATTTGTGTCAAAAGGCATTATTAACACAAGTTGTTCTCTACCTCAAATTTTATTGACGTTTAACATTTTAGCTTACATAAATATACACAAGTAAAAATATTTTTGTTTATCCTAAGAAAATATTACTTATGGCTCTCAAAAAACTAAGAGTTTTAATTAATAGAAAATGTCAGTCATCATGTTTCAGTAAATGTTAAAGAAAAAAAATATTCTGACATTTGTTAAAAGAATAAGTGTTTATTCAAGACCATTGTAATAGAGATGTGACAATATGAGAAAGAGATTGGGTTCAACTCTGAATACAGAAAAGATAGCTAGGGCTTTATAACTGATAGGCAGAATAAAGGGGTCAGTGGATAAAAAATCACTCAGAAGTGACATCGAAGGTGGAGGCATTCTTGCTAAATTGACTCAGCAGAATTCTCATTAAGAAGATGAGAATGTCTTCTCTATTTTTCAAATTGAGATAAAATGTCTTACAGTTGGATAAGCTTTGACAAATGTATACTACATTTTAATTATGATGTAAAGATCACCTAAATCAAGATATAAAATGTTCCCTTTATCTTAGAAAGCTCTCTCATGACATTTTTATATCTTTTTATAGTTCATCTTCCTCCAATGTCATTGTTGGGATTTTTCTTAAATTTTATTCATTCAGATTGAAATTTTGAGCCCTTTGACCAATTCTTTTCCATTTCTCCCTCATTCCCAGCCCCTAGAAACCACCATTTTACTCTTTGCGTCTGTGAGTTTGACATTGTTTATTTCACATATGAATGAAATCATGTGTCATTCATCTTTCTGTACCTGGTTTATTTCACTAATCCATGCATCCATGTTGTTGCAAATGGCAGGACTTATTTTTGTAAGGCTGAATAGTGTTGCAGGGTATAAATACCACATCTTATTTTTTTATTTATTTAATTAATTTATTTATTTATTTTGCAGTTTTTGGCCAGGGCTGGGTTTGAACCTGCCATCTCTGGCATATGGGGCTGGTGCCCTACTCCTTTTAGCCACAGGTGCTGCCCACATATCTTTATCCGTTCATCCATTGATGAGCACTTAGATGTTGATGCCTTATCTTGGCTATTGTAAATTATACTAAAATGAACATGGAAGTGAAACTATCTCTTCGACATTCTGATTTTATATCTTTTGGACATATATCCAGTAGTGGGATTGATTGATAATATGGTAGTTCTATTTTTAACTGCTTGAGGAAGCTCCATACTGTTTTCTATAATGACTGTACTAATTTATATTCTGACCAACAATTGTGTTAGGGTCCTTTTTCTCTACATATGTTTTTGTCTTTTTGATAACTGTCACTCTAACACGTGGGGAGATATCTCAGAATTTTAATTTTCATTTCTCTGGAGATTAGTGATGTTGATTATTCTTCATATATACCTGTTGGCCATTTATGTGTCTTATTTTGAGAAATTCTGTTCATATCTGTTGCTTATTTTTAATTGGGTTAATTGTTCACTTGATATTGAATTTGAGTTTTTTTATACATACATGTTTGATACAGCTATACCAGATAGGTTTGCAAACATTTTCTCCACTCTGTAGGTTATCTCTTCTCTTTGTTAATTGTTTCCTTTGCTATGCAGAAGGTTTTTAGTTTGATGTAATCTCATGTGTATATTTTTGCTTTTGTTGTCTGTGTTTTGGTAGTCATATCTGGTAAAAATCATTACCCAGACTCATGTCAAGAAGCTTTTGCCCCTATGTATCCTAGTAGTTTTAGTTTTTTACATTTAAGCCTTTAACGTATTTTCATTTGACTTTTGTGTGTGATATGAGATAAGGTCCTAATTTCATGCTTCTACACGCAGATATCCAGTTTTCCCAATACTATTTAAAAGACTGTTTCCTCCACTGCATGTTCTCAGCACCTTTGTCCAGTATAATTTGACCATAGATTCATGGTTTATTTCTGGGATTTTTATTTATTCCACTGGCAAATATGTTTGTTTTTAAGTCAATGCCATGCTGTTTCGATTAGTATGGTTTTGTAGTATGGCTCTGTATTTTGCAATCAAGTGGTTTGATGCCGCAAGCTTTATTCTTTTTTCTTTTCTCTGGATTGCTTTGGCTATTGACTGTTTTGATTTTTGTCAAGTTTTTGTTGGTCTGTTTCTAAACTTCATTAGTTAATTGCTGCTTCATTTGAAAAAATTCTCAGAGATTAGTAACTTAAAATGACTATTTTGGCTCACAAATAAGTGGAACAGCAATTTGATCTGGACTCCTGTGTGTGGTTCTTCTAGCTTCAGCTGGGTTCACTTGTGATAGCTTGGGATGGTCGTGGTCATGACATTCCATCTCTCCTTCATGTAGTCTCCCATCCTGCCGCAGACTATCTTTGGATTGTTCAAATGGTATCTGGGTATGATTTAAAGATAGAGTTGGGTATATGAATGATCTGGTGTGAGAGCTGATACACTATCACTTCTACCCCATTCTATTGACAAAAGTCACATTCCATCCCAGATTAAAGGGGGCAGATAATTAGCTATCATTTGCTAGATGGCTGAAGAAAATACTGCAAGGGGCATGGATATAATGGTTATATGTATTGCCATTTTTGCAAACTATTACCTATTTGAGAATCATACAGCCTGTGCTTTTAGTGTTTTCTGGCATTTTTTCTCTCAACATAAAGTTTTTAAGGGTAATCCATTGTACATATTATTAGGTCAATCATTACTTTGTTCATTTTAGTTAAGGAGTTGTATTCCACTGGTTGACTAGACCAAGGCATATTTATTTGGGTTGGTCATTGTAGTTTAGGAATTGTATTAGTTTCCTAGGGCTGATGTAACCAAGCTCCACAAACTGAGCAATTTAAAACAATACAACTTTATTATCTTATTGCTCTGGAGGCCAGAAGTCTGAAATCAAGGTGTTGGCAGTATCAAGCTTTCTTCAACAGCTCCAGGAACTTACCTCTTCTACCTTCTGTTGTTTGCCAGCAATCTCTGGCATTCCTCGGTTTGTAGATATATCATTACCCCAGGCACAAGACTATCTTCTCCCTGTGGATCTTCATATCATTTTCACTCTGTACGTGTTCAACTCCCCCCTTTTATAATGACACCAATAATATTAAGTTAAGACCTATCCTAAAGACCTCATTTCCACTTGATTACCTCTGTGCTGATCCTGCTTCCAAGCAAGTGACATTCTATGGTACCAAGGGTTAGGATTTTAACATATCTTTTTTGGGATGACATAATTTGACTCATAACAGGGATATGATGAGTAAAGTTGATGCAAACATACTTGCATAATTATATTTGTGGTAATGCACTTCATTATTTGGCGGTATTATATATACTTTGGAGTGAGTAATAAGTAAAGTGTATGTTTAAATTTATAGGAAGATACCAAATAGTTTTACAAAAAGGCTGTATCATTTTATACGTTTATCAGAGATGCAAGGATTCCACATCCTTTCTGAGGCTTCATATTGTCATTCTTTTGCATTATAGCCATTCTATTAAAGAATGGAATCTCATTTTGGCTTCCTTTGTATTTCTCTTATGACTAAGAGTGGCAAATGCCTTTTCATGTATTTGTTGACCACTTGCATATTTTCTTCTGTGTTGTGTCTGCTTAATATTTTTTCTTGGCCTTTTCTTGGAGAGGAGTATTGTTTACTTGTCTATGTTCAAAATTTTATAATTCAGTGCTATGTTGCTGAGTTAATTTTCTAATGCTTCTTTAATAAGTTATCACAAACTTGGTGGTTTAAAATAGCAAGAGAAGGAAGTCTGAAGTACAAAGTAAGTTTTATGAGACTAAAACAGAGATATTGGCAGAGGCGCATCCTTTCTGGAGGCTCTAGGAGGCAATCTGTTTCTTTGGCTTTTCTGGCTTCCTGAGGAGGCCTGTGTGCCTCGGTCATGGCCCTTTCCTCCATCTTCTAAGCCAGCAGTATACCACCTTTGTTTTCCTCATCCTCTCCTTTCTTCCACCCTCTCCTCTTTGCTTCTGACCACACATCTCTTTCTCTGACTTTGGCTCTTCTTGCCTCTTAAAAGGACCTTTATAATTCCATTGAGCCTACTCAGATAATTTGAGATAATCTCCTCATCTCAAGAAACTTAATTTATTTACAATGGCAAAGTCCCCTTTTCCATGTAAGATAACATATTAACAGTCTTCAAGGATTTGAATGTACATACTGCTGGACTTATGCTATCTACTACGCATGCCAATTGTTAGGCTGTTTTTTCCTTGATGACAATCCATTCTTCTATATCCCTGATTTGACATAATGGAACTCTGTAAATTATCCTTTGGCTTTCCTAGCTGGGTTTCTCTTAGGTTCTGCCAATAGGGGGCACTAAAGGATACTGGAAGGCCTGAGAGAAGACGGGTCTTAATCTTGTCTGCCTAGCTCAGTGGTTCTCAACCTTCCTAATGCCGCAACCCTTTAATACAGTTCCTGTGGGTCGCGACCCACAGGTTGAGAACTGGATTGGCATTATCCCCGTAGTTGTCCTTCTCATTGGCAGCAGCAGAGAGTGCAGATTCCAGGTTTTCCCCACATTTCTAGAAGGGTCACACTACCAGAGTGAATCTTATTACCCAAAGAGGTACCTACAAAAGCTGGGTAATATCTATTCTTCAGAGGTTGGAGTCCTTACTGCTCTAAGCATTTGAATTCTGATAATCTGAAATTATTGTCTTTGCTTCCCTAGCCACAGAAATAACAGCAGACTCTTGAAAAAATTACTATAGTTTTCATTTTTAGTTTTTTTGTTTCTTTGTTTTGGTTTTCCAACATCTATTTAGCCATTTCCCTTTATTGAAAACTCTTGGCTTTGAAATACTTCCTGTACTTTTGTGTACCCGATACATTTACAGTATGATTAGTTAAAGGGTGATAATGGCCCAAAAGGAAATGAACAGAAATAGCTGTGAGTGAAGAGAAATGATCTTAAGTCTAATTCCTTTCATCAGGAAACATCATGGAATAGAAAGACGACTTTATCTTTCCAACAAAATCATTTCATAAGGCTATAAGGTCAAATTTTCTTCATAATGTAGAACAATCAAAATTCAAAAATCACTCATATTGGGTTTGACTTTTTTGAGGCTTAAAAAAATCACTTAAAGGAATGCAATGCAGCAGTCTTAGAAAGTTTAATACAGCTTAAAGTTAAACTATACTGAAAACTGATTTAGACTGGCCACATTTATCTCAATATTTGTTTCGAATACTGGTAGTTTGTCCATCTCAGTAAAAATCTTACTAAAATTTCACACACACACCCCCTATGTCTGTGGACCTGTGTGTGTGTGTGTGTGTGTAAGACTGTGAGAGAAGGAGAAAGTGGGGAGGAGAAGGTAGAAAGAGAAATATTTATAAATTACATAGTTTTACATTCTTCAAATAAGCTGCCAAAAAAAAA
>NW_003852458.1:8853704-8854932 GCF_000181295.1 Otolemur garnettii | reverse complement strand
GAATTCCATGGCTTATTTGCTGAGAATTTAATGGGAGCTTACAGTGATATTAGTTACATCATTGTCTAATATTTGACCTATAATAGAAATGACCTTAACAGTCTGAAATGTTGTGTGATATGAGATTTACAATACATACTTGTTAGAAAAGAAAGAAAAAGAGAGCAGAGGTGAAAATATTATTTTAGAAGTAAACTCTAGATACACAGATTTTGTTCTTGAAGTCTGAATTCTAGAGGAATAATATAAACCTAAATATACCTGGATTGAAAGGAAGACCAAAGGTAAAACCAAATGCAAGAAGAGTAAAACCCATTTATAAATGAATTTCAGGCTTATTAACTAGAGTCATGATTCAAACTATGGGCAAAAGTCTAACTGGCAACTATGGTGCTATGCCCAGACTTCTCCATACCTTTCTCCCTTAAAATCACAGGATAATGAGCATAGGAATAGTGCAATTATTAGAAAAACATATTAAAAGAGTTTTTAAAGGATGCTATAGTTGTGTATGTAGGATTTGGGGATTTTTAATATGTCAGAAAATAAACATGAAAGATGATTACAGTAATCCAAATGACAAATAAATTTGAGTGGATGTCATTGGGACTTTTACATTTCTCTGATGACTCAATTTTTAGTTGAAACCTAGAGATGGGACTTGGGCACTCATAGGTTAATGAATCTTGATCTCTGTGTAAGGATATAGCATAATCATATACATAATGTGTTGCTTATCCTAGTGCCTAGAGTAAGTACTTTCGCCTAGTTTAACTGGGCCTTGTTTCTCCCTGGTAGTGAGTTTTCAGATGGCAGCAAGTCTGTGTCATGGAGCAACTTCTACATGACTTTGGCTGATTAACTTCTATTTTAGGTATGTGTCAGGCAAAGATGTATTTTGATACTATTTTTAAAATATTTAAAATTATCTTAATGTGTTATTTTCTGATCTCTTTTGGCCTACCATAATGTCCCTGATAAAAGAAAAATTTACTATTTGGGTCTGATTTCCATTGAAATGAGACATACTGTCAAAATATCTAAATGAAAAAAGAGAAATTCAAGTTTTACTCATGTAGGCAAAACACTAGAATAATTGAGTGAATCACCCTTATTTTCATCTGGATGTTTTATTAGAGGGTATCCTTAGGCAGTACGCATAGAACAGAAAGTAAAGTGAAGAGCAACCAGCTATGATGAAATGCACAAGAGTCTAGTGTGCCAAATT
>NW_003852458.1:8848480-8853002 GCF_000181295.1 Otolemur garnettii | reverse complement strand
GGGACTACAGGCACCCACCACAATGCCCGGCTATTTTTTGTTGCAGTTGTCACTGTTGTTTAGCTGGTCCGGGCCAGGTTTGTACCTGCCAGCCTTGATGTATGCAGCTAGTGCCATAACCACTGTACTACAGGCACCGAGCCTATCATGCTTTTCTTGTAATTTTTTTTCTCTCCTTGCTTCCTTCTCCAGTCCATTGCTTGAAGCAGTTTATACAGGCTTGTCTATATGCTCATCTTAAGATGGCTAATATTTATCAGTGACTGATACTTAAAATGGTCCATTCCTGGCTTGAAACTATGGTATCACATTAACTAATTATCTGACTTGCCATATTTATACAAAATCTGTCCACATAATTTTAAAATTATCTATATTCTATTTTAATTTTTCCCATAAGTATTAACTTAGCAGGTGTCCTACCATCAAATCACCTCATTAAAGTCATTGCATTTGGAAATGCGCTTCCTTTACTTTGACTTATTATTGTTTCTAACAGTTATTTATTATGGTATAATTTATTTTAAAATAGCTTTTGAGTAGGTCATAGTCTCCCAACCCCTTTTATAGCCATTCTAATGAACTTCAGTCAATTAAAATCCATTCTTTTCTAATGTTCAATTTATTAAACCCTATATTTCTTAGGAATAAGCTAAGAGCCACATCTCAGATTTTTCGGTGCTTATGAAAGAAAGCAAGAATGGCATGAAAAATCATAATCATAAATATAATCTCATTCAATCTCACCAATCAAAGTTAATAATGAAGTATAAAGAGTAGTAGCTTTGTGGACAACAATGCCAACGATTGTCATGTAGGAAGGCTACTCATTTTATAACTATACAAAGTATATGATAGTACTGTGTTGTAATTTTTGTGGCTATAAAGTCTTTAAGTAGAAAATAGTTTCCTTCTTATTAGGCAATGTAAAATGGAACATTCTTTGCCTGTTGCCCAACAGCCTGCAGGTGGCCACATTACTTAAACATAAATTTAAGTATTGCCTTTTTGGCTTTCCAGGCCAAACCAAGATTAGTCTTGTGACTCTGTGTGTCTACAAACTAGCATTATTCAATTTGAGAAGTGTTTCATTTTATCAGTTCCCTGACCATGTGGGATTTTGCCACATGCATTAATTTGGAGGTTGTATGTTTGCTAATTTTTCTGTTTTAGGAAGGTAACTCCTTAATTTCCTCTCTCCACAATGAACGTGGTATGGGGATCTACCCTTGGCTTGTATTTTGACATCTCTCCTATTCCCTTGCACTGTGCTTCATAAATTAGAATCATTCCGCCAGAGAAATTAGTCACTGAGATCTCCTTTTGAACTTTTCTGACAGTTGCTATGTGATTTTGGAATTCATTTTTTTTTCTGAGTCCACAATTATCTTTGGTGGGTCCAGGAAAGCTGTTCCTACACCATCTCGTATTAATAATTTGTTCTTATTTGATATAATATAAATTTTATAACAGCTTCTACCGTGTGTGCAAAGGCAAATTTATTTACAAGCTTTTTATACATAAGCTTTGAAGGATGCTTTGATCCTAAATATAGCAATTTAGCATGCAGTAAGAATATTAGATAATTATTAGGTAGAATATATCTGATGTCTTAGAAATGTGTCATTTTTCTGTAACAGTAAAAAAGTCTTTTACATATTTACAGAGACATCCAAAAATATATGCTTAGCATTTTGTCAAATGCCATTTTCAAGCTGAATTCAATAATTAAATGAAGTTATATTATTGCTTACATGGAAAAGTAAAGTCTTATGTAATTGTGATACACAATGAAATAATTTAGCATTTAAATGGGTTACTTGATGGGTAGTGCACAAGATGAGGAATAGGTCTTAGGTTTGTGAATTAGAAATATATGTATTTTCATTTTCTTTTTCTTTAATATTGTGATAAAATGCACAAACTTCCATTATTTTAAGTGAGAAAAGATTTAGATTATTCAGAATATATGCAGTGACTATAATAACACATGTTAGTCAGGGAAATTTGTTACCTTTTTAACAGTGTTCCCATTGTATAATAACTATGCATCCAGAGTGTGTGATTCATTTGAATTTAGGGTAGTATATGTTTGTAAAGTTTTAATTTTACTTTTTGCAATTTTCTTATGATACAAATTGTATCACCTTACATTCTACTAAATAAGAGAGGATTTAAAGTTTCACATTTATAGTGTATCTAAGCCACAAATCCATCAAGTGAGGAAATAATTAAATCAGTTCATTCAACCAATCATTGGTGATTTAAAAAGTCTGAATTGATTGATGGTTTGACTAAATTAAATAGTCATCAACTTAATGTAGTGAAATGTTATCATATGTGGAATTTACTTCAAAATAAATCTGTTTGAAAGGGAAGTATGTGAAAATAAATAAAAATCACCCACAAGCTGATATTTTTGAGAATGAGTGATACACAGGTGGAGGTTTATTAACAGTTCTCTTCACATATGTTTGACCTTTTTCATGAGAAAATGTTCTAAAAGTATGAAGTCAAAAACTGGATGTGACTGTTCACAAAAGAAGTTTAGTATAACCACCATAATGGTATAGTTGCAGGCTTGTAAAAGCTGGCTGCAATAAACACGTGCCCAGAGCAAATTATGATGTGTTTGTGTTCAGCACCACAGTTGTGGACAGCTACGCAGCTTTGGTAGCTTACTACTTAGATGCAAGATCCCTTAAATTTCTGTATTTACTGAAACAAATGCAAGATCTGAACATTTATAATATATTTTTATTATTTCCATACTTTTACAACATTATTTCTGTATTTTTGAAAATACAAATTATATTTCTTTAATAACTTTCTTCATGAGATGAAGAAAAAATTAAATACATTATGCTTTGCTTTCCCCCACTCTATTTTCTCCCTCATAGTATCTTTGGCAGGAGCAGTGTGGCCAAATATTACAGTGTTGATTAACAACAAAAGTGATGGCACTATAAATGATGTAGAATTAACCTTTTCAAATTCAGGGGATATCATAAAATTTCTTTAAATACCTGGTGACACTTTAGCCATTGAACTCAAATATGGAAAGGAGCTTAACTTTTAAATTGTTTATATTATGTGAGATAAAAAGTTCAGAGTTAGGGATCCAGAGTTGCATAAAGTTATGAAGAAAGGTTTAGTATTGAATGAAGATGACTTGCTGATCTTTAGAGCAAAGATTTATTAGGCAAAACTACTGTCTTAAATGATGCTAGACAGACATTCAGAAAAACGAATAAGCAAAAATAGCCACTGTCTCTCATTCTTTTTCCCAATGTTGAGTATTGCTCAGAATTTTCTGAACAGCAGACACCTGTCTTGCCTCTCACACCATGCCCATATTTCTGACATGCTCTTCCACAAGCTGATCTATAGTTTTAGGACTAGGGCTAGACTGAGAACTCATTATTTGACTTTTCCTAGAATTTCTTTCTCTCAGGTGTTAGTGGTGTCCCACAGCATTACCTGTGCCTGTCAGACAGCCCTAGATATAGATGATTGCCGTTGGGGTTTGCACAAAGAGGCTGGAAAGAAATGCAAATTGAGTGAGTTACCCTGCAGCAGGGATAATCTTTGCTTCTGTGTGGCTGAGTGACTATTTGAAAATGGCAGGAATATACAAAAGATTTTATAGGTCGTACTTATGCAATAGCGGTGGTGAGCTTGCAAACATAGATGTATAATTTCCTTTATTGCACGAACCTGTTCTTTCCTTAAAGTATAAGTGAAAATATCATTGAAGGGATGTATATTTCAGAGTTGCCAATGACATCCATCATTAACAAGGGTCTATTAGAGTAGGAGTCCTGGAACTCAAGTAAAGTCAACTGGGCTGTGTCCTTCTACTTATTGATGAGAAAGAGGAAAATAGTTCTGAGCATTTATGAGCTTTCCTGGTCTATCAGTAGGTCTTGGTGGCCACCTATTGAACATAAACATGTTCCAGAACATCAACATCTGACAAGTGCACTCTGTGACCTTAATAAAAAAAGAATATGAACACTTTTGTAATCGTGCCTGAAAAGAAACAAAACATTAATATTGTCTGTACCACAAAATTACCTACCATTCTCCCACTCTTATGAGTAGCTTCTGCTTCTTTATTAATT
Organism: Otolemur garnettii; assembly: GCF_000181295.1. Classification (NCBI taxonomy): domain Eukaryota; kingdom Metazoa; phylum Chordata; class Mammalia; order Primates; family Galagidae; genus Otolemur; species Otolemur garnettii. The sequence continues at coordinate 8,848,878 of NW_003852458.1, read as the reverse complement.
ACAGATTTAGCTTCAGTGTTTCTTCCTTCTAGATAAGATTTATCATGATACTCAAATATAGAATTTTCTTCTCCTCACTCACTTTCTGCGACATCCAAATTGGAGCAACCCCCCCCCCACCGTCTTTAATTCTCCTCCTAACCACCTAACACAAGCCCCAATCTCCTAAGTCCTTTCTAACATTTTCTTACAGAGATGTCCCAGGGCTCTTACAATGTGTGTTCTCCCTCACTGAATCAAATAATAAACCCAATTTGTTCAACTTCAGATGTGTTCCTGGTAGCAATTGGCCAGCAGGTAAACTATTATCAAATGACTACAATGGCAACTTTATAATTGATAAAATAAAGATGGTACTTCTGATGAACCAAAGTCAGTGGTCATTTTTTTTTTTTTTT
>NW_003852458.1:8831212-8847978 GCF_000181295.1 Otolemur garnettii | reverse complement strand
TTTTATCTGATTTATATCACTTAGCATAATGTCTTCAGGTTGCATTCATGTTGTAGCAGGTATTAGGATTTCATTCCTTTTTAAGGCTGAATGATGTCATGTCACATTGAATGTATATACTACATTTTGTTTATCCATTCACCTATCAATGGATTTGTGTAGTTTCCACCTTTCGGCAATTGTGAATAATGCTGCTATGAGTATAGGTGTACATGGTCATAAGCTTTTAGCAGTAACAAGTAGAAGAGTTCCAGGATGATTTTTTGATTCTGCACATGAATTGGAAAGAGTCTGCCTCTTGCTTCCCAGCCTCCTCCTGCCCCCAATCTCTATACTCTGAGAAATGAAGCAGGGGTAGTGATAACCCCTGGCGAATAGAAGAGTATATCATGTTATTCCAAATGTCATTACTGACTTACCAACACAGCAAATGGGGGAAAATGATGGGAAATAGTGTAGAGAGGTAAAACAATTTTGAACCAATATATTAAAAAAAATCTATTTATTAAACTAAGGTATGAGCCTTTGGTACTTTGGTATTTAGTGAAGTGCTAAAATAGGCATGCTACTGCCTTGGGCCATCTAAACAGGGTCAAAGTTCAGGGCTGATCTTGGCTGTAGAGAGTCAAAAAAGGTGTGACTGATTTGCAGATGCTTGAGTCAGAAAGTCTCAGAAAAGATTTTTTAAACAACTGTCAAAACAAAACAAAACAAAAGCATCCTGAGTGATGGCTTTGCCATTGAGAGGAGAGAGATAGCCAAATTATATATTTAGCCATTAAGCTATCTTTTGCCACTTCCTTCCTTGAATATAAACTCAAAGATATCATAGACTTGCTGGGCTATCTTCTCTCTCTAGGGCAGAGCATATAATAGACACTCAAAAAGTATGTATAAAATAAGTGAGTAAAATGAATGATTAGAATGAGCCCTTATAATATCTTAGGCTTTGTAAAAAGCATTATAGAGCGTCAAATTATACTATCCCTGCCTACATAATGCTTTGAGACTAGCTGGGAAGTTGGAAATACAATACAAAATAACTATAAACAAACTTCCATGGATGTGCACAGATAGGAGAGATTACTTCTTCTTGTGGATAGTAAGAGGAGTTGGTTAGTAGGAAAAGAATTTTGATAGATGAAAGCACAAAGTTTATTCACTCCATGTGTGTGACCAAAGGCATGGTAAGAAGCATAAAAGTGGGGCTTTTTTGAACCCCCAATCTGTTCAGCAAATATCAAGTTCCTTACTTTATTTAAGCTTCACAGCATCTTCCATCTTCCCACTCCCAGAAGAAAAAAATGATCATTCTTTACATAATAGTTCAGTAAGGAAACCAAGATATGTGTAGTAATTAATGGGGAAGACTTGGATTTGAATCTGGGTCTTCAGATTCCATAGCAGTGATTTTAGCCCCTAGATTATATTCAGAGAGTATTAACTTATTTCTAACACATAAAATGTAGATATTGGGGAGAAAAAGAGGAATAAGAAGGAAAAATCTGCAGGGTTAAAATTATGGCAGAAAAATATCACCTTTTTTCTTTTTACATTGAACTTAAGAATGAAGTCATTTCTATATTTATAGCACATTAAGTTTTTTTTTCCTTTTTGGATGAAATGTCTAGGTAAAAATTGTAGATAACGGTTAAAAAAAAAGCATTATGTATTAAGAGTTAATTTTATAGGCTAGGCACAGAGGCTCATGCCTGTACTCTAGGAACTCTGTGAGGCCAATACAGGAGGATTGCTTGAGCTCAGGAGTTCCAGACCAGCTTGAGCAAGAGTGAGACCCCATTTCTACTAAAAATAGAAAAATTCTCTGGGTGTTGTGGTGGGCACCTGTAGTCCCACCTACTTGGGAGACCAAGGCATGAAGAATTCTTGAGCACAGATGTTTAAGGTTGCTGTGAGCTATAATGACACTATGGCACTCTACCCAGGGTGACAGTGTGAGACTCTGTCTTTAACAAAAACAAAAAACAGAGTTAATTTTATAAAAGCTGTTTGTTGACCTTTTGTATATGTTTTAAGTTTGACTCTATACATGTATATAACTGACGATGGTGTTTTTAAATTATTTGGCTAAATTGTTTTAAAGAGTTCTTTTAAAACGCTATTCAACTAAAACACATTCTAACACTTTCTGACTTCTAACCGTCCTTGTTTTTCAAACCTAATTTAAAATCACTTAATTTAAATAAAACCATTTATCTCCCACAATGAAGATTATGAACTATGAAAGAAAATACATAGCAAAGAGCCATGTATTTTTAGGGGTGGGAAAGGATATGAAGTAAGGACATGTCTCAGATGAGTACCAGTATTTATCATCAACTTTTCCTGGTGTGAATTGGCAGGACAGAAGAGGATTGCATGAACAAGTTTTCATGGAAGGACGAAGCCATTGCAATAAGGCATCTTCCTCTTTCCATTTATTCCTAGAGAAGTTTGATTTTTAGAGGTAGGTCATGCTCAACACCACAAGTAAAAGTCTTTGATATTTTGTCATCTATGTGGTGGGGATAAAATCTTGATCTATACCTTAAGTTGTCTAAATAGATTCAAAATTTAAGATAAATATCTACATTCCTTTTTCTATTTCTAGAAGCTATATGTATGAGAAGAATTATAAAGGAAACAGGATTATAGAATTACAGAGTCAAAAGGGGTTGTAGAGATCAATAGCAACTTCTAGTTTCGTTTGTCAGTGGGTGTGATGGTTTATGTGTCAATTGGGCTAATGCTTAGTTGTTTCATCAAATTTTCATCTAGATGTTGTGAAGGTGTTTGTGGATGTGATTAACATTTTCAATTGTTTGAGTAATGCAGATTACCTGCTATAATGTGTGTGCGCCTCATCCAGTAAGTTGAAGGCCTTAAGAACAAAGACAAAGGTTTTCTACAGAAGAAGCAATTTTGTGTTAAAGATGCAACATGGAAATTACATACTTGCCAGTTCTGACAGTCACATGAATCAGTTTCTTAAAATCACTCTCTCCCCCCTCTCAATATATACTGGTTCTCTTTTTTTCTGGAGAAACCTGACTAATAAAGTAGCCAAACTAAAGCCCAGAGAAACATGATTTTCTTAATGTCGTTTAGTAAATGGTAGCAGGAGCAGTGATGGAAAGATGTGGAAACTGGGTCATAGAATTGCCAAAATACTGACCACAAGGCCAGGAAAGAAATTCAGAACTATCAACTTTCAGACATGTCTTTTCTATTGGGTTGCATATAGACCAGAGGTTCTCAACCTGTGGGTCATGACCCCTTTGTAACAATGAAAATACATCGCAGCATTAGGAAGGTTGAGAACCACTGATATAGAGAATAATAATCATTTGTGCTAAACCAGTACATTAAAAATCCTGAAATTCAAAGCAAATGAAACAGGGAAAGCATTATTTGTTCATTTTGCCAAAAATAGTACATGATTCTTTACAGAGGGAATGATTCTCAATGTTTAAGGTGGTTTCACTTTTATAAAATACTTTGTAAACTTTCCCGGGATGCATGAGCTCAGCACACTTTAAGAGGGCATGTATCTTATTTTAAAAATTGCTCAGATTCAATAATTCTTTTATTTCCTTGAAAATGAATATAAAGATAGAAATGACAAGGAGCAGGGAGTACATGTATCCTCTTACCGTAATAAGCAAATATACGTGCTTTCCCAGCAGCTTCTCCACAAGTCTCTGAACTGTTATCACCATTTTATAATGGAGAAAACTAGGGCTGGCCGGGAAGAGGACTTGTCCTGAACTGCTCAAAGACAGAGCAGCTGACTGCCAGATCTGCCCTGCATTGATGCCCTCAGAGCACACAATTTGCCAGATGTGAGGTGTTTGTAGGTCTCTTGACCCAAGAATCCTGTAGTGAGCTAAATTTTCATCCTAATTAAAAGTTTATGTGGGTTCTGTTTTGCTAACATGCATGTTAAGATTGACTGAGGGAGAGTCTAGTAAATGTCTTTCTCATCCCTAAAGGTAACCCTACTGTGTCCTCTTGAAGCTATTAATTGATTCTATAGGGGTGGGGTTGGAAAATTTGATCTCAAGGATAAGGCATTATCTCTTCTCTCTCCATCTTTCCCATAGTGCTCCCCACTTGGGGGTGAGTATGCTTTGGGCTCAGATTCTTTGTACAAAATAAGCTACATTCAGGTGTGTTTTTCTTTGTTAATGCTATTAAATGGGTTTATGAAACTGACATGTTTATTGTTAAGTTTCATAGCTCCAGCTCTCTTTCTTACCTTGATTTTCATTTCTCCAATCTAACAAGATTTCCTTTTGAAAAAGAAGTATTTACACACCAGTGGGATGAAAGGATAGAGATACCTTTACTGCACCTCCATTCTCAGGGTTGCAAAGGCCCAGCACACTTGAATTCATCTCTTGTAAGGCTGTACTTGGGCCACCTCTGGTCTCTTCCCATTCGTAAGACTTGATCTCTCTCCTTTTTATTATCTGAGGGCGTGTAGACCCAGACAGTCCTTTAGAGGCTCAACGAGTGATTTCTCTTGAGAGAGGCACGTCTCTCTAGTCTGCCAAGGAATGAAAATCTAGACAGTCACACAGATCACTTTGGTGCCAAATACCTTCCACCAAATGCTACTGGCAATAATTACAGCATGTCCCTGGGAAATGTGGCGATTTTCTTCTAGCATAAGGCTTCAGTCTTGCCCTGAGTGCCATGAAACTGGCAGAACAGAGGACACTTTCTCCGTGGAAATAATATTAGACTTCTCATGATCTGGAAAACGAAGGAAGTACTGCACTTCTCGATTTGAAATGTCTGGAGCAGGGTCCCTGAGATTAAGTGGGAACCACCACGAATTTAACTGTGTCTTGTATTGACACCACTCTCATCAGCTGTTAAAAAAAATTAGGCAAAGTGATGACTAAAGACCACCATTTTGTTATACACAGGGCTGTGGGCCGCCTCCGAGGAAAGACATAACCTGTTGTAACTTACAACAAGGAAAGCTATTCGTTAAGGATGAAAAGTCCTGAAAGCAGGCATGAGAATCAGCTGCTCACGAGGCAGCACCATCCCGAAGTCTACTAAGATTTTTATGTTCAACCGCAGGACTGTCTTTCATACAAAGGGGGCCAGGAAGTCACACCAAAGGACTGAGTAAGACCTCGGGCAAAACAATTAAAAAAATCAGAGAAGCCGCCAAGGAAAACTGCAGGATGGCGAGGAAAGGCAGAGACGCCTAGGAAGGATGAGACGGGAGGAGGGAGTCGAGGAGGGAGGGGAGAGCGGAGAGGACACGGACGTCAGGAACAAAAGCTCCAGCGGAGTCTGGTGGAGGCACTGAGGGAGCATGGGGTGTTTTGAATAATTATTAAAATTAGCATGTGTCTGCGCCATCCTGTGGGTGTGGCGCCGAGCGGAGTGTAAACTCTAGCGGGGCTGGAGCAAACATTGGATTAGCGGCAGCAGCCTGCCGACCTGCCTGCCCGGGGAGCGCGGGGACCAGCGCGCTGCACGCCGACCGGCACGATGGCCTCATCTCAGGGGAAAAACGAACTGAAATTGGCCGACTGGATGGCAACTCTGCCGGAGAGCATCCACAGCATCCCCCTGACCAATTTAGCCATCCCAGGTAGGCGCGGGGCTCCGCTCCACCCGCCCCGCCCTGCTTATCTCCCACTAAGTGGTAACTTGCCGCGGGGTCCGCGGGAGGGAAAGTCGTCTTCGGGGGTGGGTCACGGGCGAGGCGAGCGCGTGCTTGGTAGCCTTGGGCTTCCCAGCGTTTCCCAAACCCCCGGGAACCCAAGCGCCAGGAGTCAAGGTGACTGCTTTTCTCCAGGGCTTTTGAAGCAGGCTGTAGGCGCAGGACTGGGGCAGGGGAGAAGCTGGGCTCCAGCGAGACGCCGCGTGCCCCCCACCCCCAGGGTTCTCCCCGCAGATTGGGAGAGTGGGAGCAATTCTGGGTCTGTGGGGTGACCGTGTGAGGGGAGCGTGAGGTGATGTCTTAGGGTCTCGGCTCCGGCGCGTGGACCTCTGAGTCCACCCCGGGCACGGAATTCAGCAGATGTGGTAGATTCTCCGCTGGAGTCGTTGATATTCGCCCCCAGTCTCCTTTAAAGAGACAAAACGCTTCTCGAAGAGTGATGAAAGTTCAGGGACCCGCGGCAGCGTGACAGCTGCCCTTGACAGGAGCCGAAGGGGGCGAGGGCTGAGGGCCCCGCTTCCCGAGCAGGGTGGCCCGGGAGGGCCTGGCTGAGTAGCCGCGGTCGGAGTCTGGTCGGAGGGCGCGTGAGCCCCGCGTATCGCCCGGCTCGGAAAAGCAAACCTTTGTGAACCGTGCGGCTGCTGCTCCGGACTTACGCCGGCAGGAAAGCCTGCGTGAGCTGTGGCGGAGGGGGGATTAACAGGCACAAGGTGGGGGAAAGATGATTGAGCTGGCGTCTAGACAGCCTAGAAGGGGGGAAGTGTGGACAAAGCAAGAAAGAAACGGGGGGATCAGGAAGCTTCGGCACGGCGCGCAACTTGGACCCAAGGACTGGGCAGCTTTCTGGGGCGGGAGCGCGCAGCAGCCCCTAGTTCAGGTGTCAGAGGAGGAAGGGTCGTCTCAGGACAGTTTAAGACAATGACAGCTGGGGACATGGCCATACTTCACTACCAATTTGGCTAAGCTCTTGGACTGAGAGAACATATACTTGGTCTTTCCAGGACCCGCCTGGAGGACAAATGAGTGGTGGTGGTCTGCTCTTGGCCCTGAGCTGAGCTAAGAACTTCAACCTCCTGGTCTACCTTTTCTCAATTGCCCCCTCCAGCGCCCCCTCTCAGCTACTAGGTGAAAACATAATAAAGGCAAGCCGGAAAAGAAAGGGTCTCTTGAAATCTCTAGAGGGTCCAACCAACAGAGTTGTAACTGATGAGTAACTCGAATCAATAGTTGTTAGTCAAGTGGGTGGTTGGCAATGACAGGCCCAGGCTACCCTGTAAGCTTCCTCCACAAAACGCTTGTCTCCTTTTATCCTCTTTGCAAGAGATAGCTTCCCAAGAGCTCATCTCCAAAGAAAAGAACACCCCAGCTTCTCCGCTGCATTCACCCCGTCTGCCTGAGCCTAGGGATTGCCCTTTTCAAGGCGATGGTAGAAAAGTACACAACTTTGTTGGCAAAACTCCACTGTCACTCTCACAGGGCTTCCCGTCCTTTTTCTTCATTTCTTTTTCAAAGTTACTTTCACCTGGCCTCACCTGACTGTTTTTACACATATAGAAAGCAAGAAGGGAAAGAACTGCTATGTAGCCTTCGGATAAGTGACTGTCTGGATACTCAGGGCTGAAAGACTAAGTGTGCATAGCTAATTCTGAGGATGGGATGATATCATTTTTAATCTCCCATACATATCTTTAATACTTAACTTTTTCTAAGCCCTGTTATATGCATCATCTCTCATAATCCTTCCCAAACCCCATGAAGCAGCTAGCATGATCGTCTCTGATTTCACAGATAAAAAACCCCAAGCTTGTTGAAGACAAATGACCTGTTAGTACTGTCAGTTCAGGAATCTGACCTCTACTCTAGACCTTAGGGAGCATCTCCTAGGAATTTTGGAGAGAAAGGCTTTGGGATTTTTATCTGGATGATTCATAGCAACAAGTACTAACCAGAGTGATGAGATGAGAAACTAGGCATTAGCAGGAATGGACAATTTTCCTTTTCTTCCTTGAGACAAAGTGAAAACCTGAGGCCAGAGATGTTGGTATTCTGGTGATCTTCAGAGTAAAGACATACAGATGATGGCATTATGCTGCCGTGGGAATTTCCATCATTCTCCCCCCCCCCTTTTTTTGTATTGTACTCAAAGTGGATCCCCTGCAAAGCTTCCTCTTCTCACCCCAATCTTTCTGAGAAAAAAACACAATGTATTTCACCAAATCTATGCTCCTCAATGCCCCAGTGTTTCTGTAACGTAGGTTTGGTAGTACCATACATATAAAGCCAGATTTAAAAAAAAAAATAGAAAGAAAAAGGTTTGGTACCTTTTTGTATTACTCAGTTCTGAGAAATTTTGGAGAAAAAAAGACATCGAAACTTTGATCGTCAGAGACGACTAATTGGAGACTATTAAACACTAATGGAATAATTGCTTTAAAATCATGCTAATAGCTTCCTGGCTGCTACATGTTTACTTGGCCAGTTGCTGCAGCTCGAATTAAGTAATTATCTCCACCATTTAAAACCACTCCTGGTGTACCACACAAGTGTTTCTACTGAGGGGAACTGCTGCTCAGTCATCCTCAAAGTTTCAGGTTTTCTTAGGTGAAGCAACTGGAGAGCCAAGAGCAGCCTAATTGTGAGACTGCCCACCTGGGGCAGCTGACCCAGATTACCCAGGGCTCGAGCAAAGAACAGTCTGCAGGTGTGTGATATTCTCCACTCTGAGCGCAGTTCTTTAAATATTTCTCAAGTATCTGCTTCTCGAATGCTTTCAGAACCTAGTCACGCAGGGGCTGTTTTGTGTTTAAATGGCTGGTTATTGATTTGATATTGACTGGGCTGAGGAATTAAGTTAGTAATTGGTACTAATAGTTTCACTTTTAATTTATTTTTCAAAGGAATAGTACTGCCGAAACTCATGGTGCATTTTACAAGGGTCCATGTCGAATCTACTAAGTGTAGAGTACAAATGTCTTAACACAATAATTAAGAAAGTGCGGTAAAGCCTATGTTAACCAGTTTGTTGTAAGTATTTCAAGTTTTACATAAAACCAGCACATTGTACCCCATAAATGCCTTAATGCACACAGCTATGATTTGATTTAAAAAAATCCTCATTGACAATGACTCAAATTTCAATCTTCTTTATTAGAAGATTAGCAATCTTCTTCTTCCTGTCTCTGATGGTACTAAGTTTTCATCCACGCACCTTTGTTTAACAGTCACATTTTGGATTATGAATGATGTTTACTCTCACCACAAGCAGGTGAGAGAGGGTAAACGGCCATGGAAGTAGGGAGACAAAGCATAAAATGTGGGTAAAGGTGAGTCTGATGAGTAGTTGGAAGCAGAGTCTAAACTTTGTAAAGGGAGCTGTCATGGGAGCAAGGAAAGGGTAGATAATTTGGGTCTGTCCAACATCTAAAAGATTAGGAGTGATTGGGACCAAGGGGAAGGGGTCTGTTATGTATTTTCTAATTTATAATAAAAATCTTCATGTAGTATAGCAAGCTGACCCTGCAACAATGAGAAACTGACCAAAATGTTGTAGGACTGGAACCTCAGAGAGAATCTGTTTTTTCATCAATAGGGACTTGTTGATTGTTCCTTAGATAAGGAAAAAGGAATGCTTTATGGATTAATGATTGATCCCACTTGTGAATTTTATTTCCTTTAGACAACTGAAACACTAATAAAAAAGATCAGTTTCACTTAGGAAAACTAGATGTTCATACAGCTTTGATTTCTCTGTTCCTGTGTCTGCTGTTATTAATTTCTTCATTCACAGTGACCCCCTCTTTCTGTTGCCAGTGTTTCTGGATCCAGTGGTCTTCTTTCTCATTGTCACTTACCATTTCTATTTTAATTGGAATGAGCCAATCTATAGGACAAATCTTGGACTGGGTCTAATTGTACAAACTTCTAAATAAAAGCATTTTTTCTCATCTTTGTATTCAGGATAGTGATATGAAAGTTAATCTTTCAAGGTCATCAGAAAACAACAAAATCGTTTAGGATGAATATCCTTCTTCTTGGAATTACCTCTCCAATTCACAGTTTTATTTTTGATTTTTCTATAAGGGAAAAATTGAAGAATATCTGAAACATAATTTGTTCTACTAGGACTTTTTTTGTGACTTAAATTCCCTTCTATTGTGAATCGATGTAGCATGATAGGCCAGGCCTCGTGGCTCACGCCTATAATCCTACAACTCTGGGAGGCTGGAGTAGGTGGATTGCTTGAGCTCATGAGTTCAAGACCAGTCTGACAAACAGTGGGACCCTGCCATCTCTACGAAAAATAGAAAAACTGAGACTAGAGGATCGCTTAAGCCCGCGTTGGAGGTTGCTGTGGGTTATGATGCCACGGCACTCACTCAGGGTGACAGCTTGAGACTCTGTCTCCAAAAAAAAAAGAATCAACATAACATGATATATATGCTACTTTACTATTTACAAAGTGGTTGTTTTTACATGCGTGTATTTTCCCTTTTTATTTTATTTCAGATTAATGTGAGAGTACAAACAATTAGGTTACAGTGTTTACATCTGTAAGGTAGAGTCCCTGTTGTAGTTGTGTCCCCCCCCCCACATGTGTACTTTTCACATGATCTATCAATAATATTCTAAGGCCTTGCTGCTAAAAGTGTGTCCAAGGGCCTGTAGCATCGGCATTTGAGGCCATAGGAGCTTGATAGAAATGCTGCACATCAGACCCCACTCCTCAGTTCTATTTAATCACAATGTAGTTTTTAACAACATCACTAAGTGATTTATATACGTACTTAAAGTGTATATGAGGTCCTGCCTTAGGGATGCAGGGTCCTGCATCTCTGAGGAGGACCTTTATGGAGTAAGTGCAGAACCAAATTTAAATGCACATCTTTCTACAAGGCTCTTTCTATTGGGCCATATGGTCTATGAGTGTACACATTTACAATCAGGCTTAAGGCCAGAAACTGATATTTGACTCAAGGCTAATGGCCCCAAATGGGAACATTCTTGATAACTGACATGACAGGTCATTGTGCACCTCGAGCAATAAGCATGATTTGATTGCTACTTCAGTGTTCAAATTAAGTCACTGTGATAAATCTAAAACCTTTCTCCTCATTTCCTTATAGTCCTGCTGTTTCTTGTTTTCAGCCATCAACAGCACTTAAAGTCAGCCCATCTGGTGATGCTGGTGGTCACTAATGCCAATTTAGGAAACATCCCTCTATTGATTCGTTGTCCATTTGGACTCATTCTTCGTTGTCTATAAGCCTGGCTACTTTTGTTATGTTAACAAAAGTCAAGTGGCAGGTTGATTTTATTTATCTATAAGCTAGACCTGTTCAAATACTGTTCGTGAGTAAAGTGACCTCATAAGGTAATACAAAGCGTAGTAATGTCCAGCAGCAAAAAGTCATTAAAAGCAAAGGTAAACAGTAAATTGGTTTTGGTAGAAATGAAATGATCTATCTTGTTTGTATTTGCAAGCCACACCTCATCCATTTGAAGTATGATTTACAGGGAATAAAACTGTGCATAAAAATGGCTATAATCTGCTAGTTTGAATTTCAGTTCTTTGACAGAATAAATGTTCTAAAATTGTTAAACCTCAAACACACACACAGCCCTCAAATTGCTAAATGGATACCACAGTGTTTATATGTTTCAGGCTCGTATACTTTACTCATATAAAAATTTCTTATACCCTTACTTAGAGGTTTTTTAAATTTAATTACCATCCTATCCAATTAGAATAGAGAGAATACATTGAAAAGAGGAGGAAGACTCTCATGTGTGCACAGGAACAACAGGGAATATTTGTGAGGGAAGATGAACAAATGAGAGGACTAGCACACAAGTGGTGTTTTCTACACTTTACCGGTTCCTACATAACATCAGATTCATAATAACTGGCAGTTTCAACTCCTCTCTACTACCTCCTAATGGATTTCCCATCTCCCTTTGTCCTTTGTCCATCTGGACTCATTCTTCGTTTTACGCAGGCCCAGCCATCTAGCAATCTCTGGATGGATTCTCACATATGATCTAGAAACCAATCCTTTGGGATGGATGGATAAACCAGTTCTTTGGGCTACCACGCAGTATTTGGCATTTTCCTTCTTTCCCTTTCTGGGGCAGCTTTGGGGAATCATCACCTTTGCTCCTTTGATGTAGAGCCAAACTGTGCTTCTGTAGTTTTATGCACAAACCTCATTGCTGCTAGCAGCCCCGCCAGAGCCTGTGTTGTGTCTGCAGAGGCCCCACACTGAAGATGTTACTGTCTAACGAGGATCAAAGGTTCCCAGAGCTGGTTTCCCCACTGTGGAAGCTGCTGACATAAACTTTTACTACTGCTGACTCTGTCTGTCATCACTACTGAAGTTTTGAGTGCTTTTCCTCTTTTTTGCCTGATTTATATTGGTCTTTTGTTACTGACCTCTTGCTCAGGACTCAGATATAAGTTTATGAGGTCTGGCCAGAGGACAATATGTATGGTATATTTTGTTTTATTCTCTACATTATTCTCAATGTTCGCTTACTCTGTGTGTGTACGTGTGTGCATGTGTACATGAATGTATGTGTGTATATCAACTTGCACTTAAGATCATTTCTTTTTTAGGAAGCTTCTTGATTTCTCCTAAAAGTAGACCACCTCTGGTGAGTATGATCTAAATGTTTTTCCAGATAGGTCAGAAATAGGAATGTCACTAAGATCTATATTTTTCTCACTGAGCAGCCTGGGATAATGTAACTAGAGTCAGATAATCTGACATACCTAAAGTAATCTCTAGGGGCTCCATCGTATTAAAGCCTGGTGGCAGAGTAACTGATGTGCTCTGATGGTCAAGAAAAGGTTAACACACTCGTACGCATTTTAATTCTTGTTTCTTACAGAGTAAGGTCTGCTTCTTGGAAAACTAAACTTTTACAATTAGTTAGGACTCTCACCCGCAAATGACAGTTTTTGGAAACCAGAGAACATGCCACTCAAGCACCACCTAGGCACTTGAGGAGCTCCCGGAGGTAGTTATGGGATTTAATCCTCAAGAAGCTTTTCTGTTCTTCTTACCTGTCCTGATCTGGGTAGGATAGGATCAGTCTCAGAAGGCTAGGGGCCAGGAAAGCATCTAAATCATATATTCTTGCGGGAAGGGAAAAGTGAGAGAAAACTTTACCATGGTTCAGATGGAGTTCTGTTGCCAGAAGCTTTCTGTAGCACCATATGCTTTTATTATGCTCTGTTAAGAGAGGAGGATAGGTCGCTAAGAGAGGGGCAGGAGGAGATGGTTAAACATTCTTGAGAGGCAGCCAGGATTAGTCACCTCCGGAGATCAGGTACTGAAACAGATGGCCCGTAGATTAGTTAGAAGTGCTCTTTTTACGTTCCTATATTTCATTACAGATCCTAGGAGTGGATAGCTCTTACAACATTCTATCTTAAATGTCAGCTAATATTATGTTTTCCATAGAACTTTTTCTCTGAGTTAAATTTTTTGAAGCAGTCGTATTTATCCTTAATTATCACTATAAATGATGATTTTGCTCCTCATTTCACTTGGGAAGCAAATTATTTCAAGAAGGAATGTGGACTATAATAAATGATCTTGGTTTCCTGATTAACTTTCTCAGAGACACCCCTCTGGCTTGTTGGGTAGCACAGAGGAAGATGCGCTTCAAGGAGCCCTAATGGGCAAGTGGGAACTTATCAAAATGCATTTTTTGGTCATACACCCCTGTCGCTATATGGAGAATGAAGAAGAAGAGGGGGAGGATGACCACAGTTGCTTTAGAACAGAGTTAGCCCTACACATATTCCTGCCATGACCTAACCCGGACTATTCTTCCAGGACAAAAAGGTAGTCAGGGGGATGGAAAACTCCTGCCTTGAAAACTGGTAGAGGGGAAGCTGCAGAATGTGAAGTTTTGTTTAATCTTCATCACCACCTCATGTCCTCATTTCTCATCAAGCCGAACTCCTAGAGTCACACCCTTCAAAATGACCTTAATGCTCTCACCTCAGCTCTTCCCCATTCGACTTACCTAAAAAAACCTCAACTCAGTTAAACTCAACTTTCCACCTATTCCAATTCCAGATAACGTCAATGGATCAACATTGTTAGAGAAGAAAGACACAGCTTGGATGACTGTACTCACTAGCAATTTCTGATCATAGCTTTTCAATGGGATTTGATACAGTCAGAGAGACTTACTACACTTCCTTAGTAAATTCATTTTCCTGTTCTCTGACATGAGAATTTTATACGTCTTCTTGTTTCTGAAATCAACACCTCCTTCCCTCCCCTTCTAAACTGATTTTATGATAGACGCAAACAGACGACAATTTTCTGAATTTCCTACTGCTAACCCCACAGTGCACCTGCATCTGTTTCTGTATACTCTGTATTTCCTTTAAGACACAGACCTGCTCCTACCTAGCGTTCATCTTCTCCACTTGTGTTCTGGATCCCATCTGCTCAATCTCTATAAAGTTTACTCATGAATTTATCCACTGTCTCCTGCATTATCATTTTTATCTGTCTCTGCAGGATCATTTCAGTTCATACACAAGCATCTATTAATAATACTACTCTTTAAAAAAACACTGCCTCGCTATCCTCTATGCTATTTCTCTGAAATTTATAGAAATATATTCTCTGTCTTCAGTCTTCAGGTTGTTACTTCTCTTTCTCTCCCTATTCTATACTAATCTCCTTATTTCCCCACCATTACACTAAAACTGTTCTTACCAAGGTTGCTGATGATCTATATTGTGCCAGTGTATAATTATTCTAATGTGCTGTTGAATTCAGTTTGATTGTATTTTGTTGAGGATTTTTGCATCCCGTGTTCATTAATGATACTAGCCTGTATTTATTTTTTTTCCTTGTGTCATTTCTGCCTGCCTTTGGTATTAGGGTAATACTGGTCTCATAAAATGAATTTGCAAATGTTCACTCCCTTTGATTTTTTTTTCTTTTTTGGAAGACTTTGAGAAGGATTAGTATTAATTCTCCTTTGGTTGAATTCACCTGTGAAGCCATTTGGTTCTGGGTTTTATTTTTATTTGGTGAGAGGTTTTTAATAACTGAATCAATCTTCTTACTAGTCTTAGAACTATCAGATTTTCTATTTCTTCTTTCTATGATTTGGTCTTTGTACACAATATGTTTATAAGAATTTATTTGGCCGGGCACGGTGGCTCACGCCTGTAATCCTAGTACTTTGGGAGGCTGAGGTGAGTGGATATCTTGAGCTCAGGAGTTTGAGACCAGCCTGAACAGGAGCAAAATCTCATCTCTACCAAAAATAGAAAAACTAGCCAGTTGTGGTAGGTGCCTATAGTACCAGGTACTCAAGAAGGATCCCCTGAGCTGAGCTATGTGGCTATGTGAGCTATGCGGCCAGAGTACTCTATCCAGGGTGACAGACTAAGACTTTGTCTTAAAAAATAATAACAATTTATTCATTTTCTCTAAGTTATCTCATTTGTTATCTTATAGTTGTTCTCTTGATCCTTTTTCTGTTTCATGGGTTGCAATGTCTTCTCTTTTATTTTTAATTTTATTTGAATTTTCTCTCTTTTTATCTTATTTTAACTGACCGTAAATTTTATCTTTTAAAAAAATTCTTAGTTTTGTTGATTTTTCTTTTGTTTTTCTATTCTCTACTTTTTTTTTTTTTTGCTCAAATCTTTCTTATTTCCTTCAATCTTTTTATGTTGAGGTAAGTTTTCTCTTCTTTTTCTAGTTCCTTAAGGAATAGAAGTAGGTTATTTAAGATTCTTCTGTTTTCATAAAGGCATTTATTGCTGTAAACTTCCCGTCTACTATTGTTTCTGATATGTTGTATTTTCATTGTCATTTTTGTCTCATTATTTTCTAAATTTCCTTTTGTTTTCTTCTTTAATTCACTGATTGTTGAAAAATGTATTGTTTAATTTTCTCTATATTCCAGTTTTCCTTCTGCTGTTGATTTATTTCTAGTTTCATTCTATTGTGGTCAGAGAAGGTACTTTTATAATTTCAATCTTATTACATTTTTAAAGACTTGATTTATGACCAAATAATATGTATGCTTTAGAAGAATGTGTATTCTGCTGTAAAGTGGAATGCGTTGTATGTCTGTTGGATTTATTTGGTCAAATTTATAGCTGAAGCCCAATTTGTTAAATTGATTTTCTGTTTGGATGATGTATGCATGATGGAAGGGAAGATATAAAGTCTCTTTATTATTATATGTCATCTTTTTTTTTCTTTAAATCTATCAATATTGACTTTGTATATTTGAGTGTTCTGATACTGGGTATGCATATAGTTATAATCGTTACATGTTCCTGATGATTTGACTCTTTTATGATTGGATAATGTACTTCTTTGTCCTTTTTTACAGTTTTTGACTGAAAGTCTATTTTGTCTGAGAGAAGAAGGCCGTTCCTGCTCTGTTTTACTTGCCACTTGCCTGAAATATCTTGTTTCATTGTTTTACTTTCATTTCTAAGTATGTTCTTAAATGTAAAGTGACTCTCCTATAGACAGCACATAGTTGAATCTTGATTTTTTTTTGCTTTTTTAGCTGTTCAGCTACTCCATGTCTTTTGATGGATGAGTTTCTTTTATATTTAAAGAAATTTTTATAGGGAGAGACTTACTATTGACATTTTGTTAGTTTTTTTCTTTTATAGCACTTTTGTCCTTCTTTTCCACTCTTGCTGTCTTGTGTTTTGTTGGGTTTTTGTAATGACATGCTTTGACTCCTTTCTCACTTTTTGTGTATCTTTTAAAGGTGCTATGTTGTGATTATAATGAATTTTGCATGAAGCATTTTATAGTTCTTACTCTTTTTAAATTAATGAAAACATACGTTAAATCACATACAAAAATTCTACACTTCTACTTCTCCTCCTACACACTTTGTTATTGATGTAATAAATTACATCTTTTTTATTTTATATACACTAAGATATTTTTATATTTATATTTATTTACTTAATTATTTTTGTCCTTTATTCCAATACCCAAATTAAGTGTGATTTACACACCAACATTATTGCATTATAGTATTCTGTATTTGCCTATATATTTAC
>NW_003852458.1:8813578-8830249 GCF_000181295.1 Otolemur garnettii | reverse complement strand
ATGACCTATCCTCATGTTTGCTGATTCTGTTTCCTGCTTGATCAAGTCATCTGCTATTGAATACCTGTAGTGGATTTTTTCAATTAATAGTTCAGTAATCTTGAGCTCCAAAATTTTTGTTTTTTTTTTAAATATGTTTAAAAATCTCTTTGTTGAAATCTTTATTTTTTTCATATATTATTTTCCTGAGTTCATTGAGCATCGCTATGATGGTTATTTTTAAGTCTTTGTTAGGAAATGTATGTGTATTTATTTCATTGGAGGTGGTTTCTGGATGTTTATATTGTTCTTCTGATTGAGCCAATTTTCCATTTATTCATATTTCATGTACTTTGTGCTGGTATCTAGGCATTTGATAAAAATGGTCACTCCTCATAATCTTTACACCTTGGCTTTGTATAGGGAAAGACCCATCAGGCCAACTAGGGATTCGGAGGGCTGCTCAAACTTTTTCTGTGGATGTGTCTTCTTTTAGTTTGTGCATGTAGATTCCTGATTGGGAGAATTTGCTGTGTTCACTCTTCAGGAACTTGTAATATCACAGTGCCTCTGGTTTCTGTCTACTCTACCTTGAGTCTTCTAAAGAAGCACACTAGTTTGTATCACCATTCATCAGTTTCTCAAGCCCCAAAACTTGCGGCGATTCTTTATTTTTCTTTTTCACTGAAATCCTAAAACCATCCTATCAGGAAATGCTGTTGAACCTTTCTCCAAAATATATCCCAAATCCTTCTGATTTCTACTACTTTCACTGTTATGATCCTAATCTAGTCACTGTCATCTTCCATGTGAATAACTCCAATGGTCTCCAAACTAGCCCCTCTGCACAGGGTATCATTCAGAAGTATAAGTCAGGGATATCATTTGTTCCCATACAACCCTTTATAGTAACATGCTGGACTTACTGGTTCCTGTCTATCTTTCAGATCCCAAGTCATTCCATCTTTTTCCTACTCATTAACCCTGGCCAGACTTTCTGATCCTCGTACCCTTCAATTCTAGAGATTTGCTCATAATCATCACCAGGCTGCCTTCTCTTTCTTCTAGTCACCAGGGGATGATGCCTTCTTCTCAGGGGATAGTCCCTGACCATGTTAGCCAATGTAGTCTACTATATCTTCATAATATTTCTAACTATTACTTTGTATGCCTTTTTTATAGTGCTTATAAATTATCTAGTGCTTATTAATATCTGCTTTATTTGTTCATGTATTTATTATCTGTCCAGTAAGTGGAGTATAAGCTCTTCAAGGGCAGGACCTTGGCTGGATCTTTTCTGATGCCCAGAATTTTTCTGGCATTAAGTCAATATGCACTAAATGTTTATTGCCTGTTAAGTGATATAGTCAACCTTATACAACCTTTCTGTTGGTCTAACAAAAAGAGAATCTAAAGAGAGTAGTAAAATCAGCTCCTTTTTTTTCCAAAATCCTTCACGAAGTCTTAACGGAAAGGAAGTTAATTTGACCTAAGGGATGACCTTGTTAAATTTCAATAAAGAATTGAATTCAGTATGTTTTGAATGTGTCACATGGAAGTTGGACAATGATTTTTTTTAACAACAATTTTTAGCCATTATGGCACTATAAGTTCAATTTTCTTATGATTTCTACACTTATGTACTTAATAATTACTGATCATAATTAAGACTTTGAAAAACTTTTACACTGGACTGTGCCTTCATAAAAAAAAAGTGCTGACTTTAATGCTGCTTTGATTTTTAAGTTCGCATTTAAATTATTTGTTAGATGTAATTCAAGTCTGATCTGTAAAGTGACTTATTTAACCAGAATTAGTAATAATACTCAATAATACAATTATTTTGAATACTTTCATTATTTTATTGGCCTTTCTATAAAATATGGGAAATTCTATTAGAATAAAACAAAAGTATGTATCATAGCCACAAGAAAAAAAAAAAGAAGATTCATCTAAGAACAGATATATTTTAAATGTTATGTAAAAAAGATGGAAAAACTGGCAGGTAATTCAATAAATGTATAAGCATGGCTGAAGTCAAGGAAGGTCTGAGACAAAAACAATGAAGACAATACCAAGATCTTTCTTTCTCATGCTTGGAGCTAAAAATAGTACAGGAAGGGCTAGAACATTGCTTGGAGTAGGTAGTGTAAAATTAACAAATATCATAATAAATAAAAAACCCACTACTTTATTCATGCCATGAAGGCACAGTTTAAAAATGTAGGCTCCAATTTTAAATACCTGGGTTTAAAGGTGACTTTGCCTTTTATTAGCTCTGTGACTTAGGGAAAATTACTTAGTCTGTGTTTCAGTTTCATCAACTAAAAAGTAGAAATAAAAATAACACTTCATAGGTTGTTTTGAGTACTACATAGAATAGTTTATAATAGTTTATTGATCATACATGGAAAGTGCATGATAGTGCCTGGCATGCAGGATGCTGTGGATTAACTTTTTATTTGTGGGCTTTCAATCAAGATTAATAATCTTCAAAAGAAAGATGAGATGATAGTGAAAGGAAAATATTTTCAAATGTATGCAAGCTTGTATGCCAAGGTAATATAAATCTGTAGGTGTTAAGGGAAAAAATGATAAAATATTATAAAACTCAAGCAATCATTTTTAAAGAATTCAAAATCTGAAGTATAAAGCTATGTAAATGTCACAGGTTTCAAAATTGTGAAATCATGGTTCCCAGCAACTTTATGTGGTAATGCATGCATGGTTTGTGAATAATTTAAAAAGAAATCAGTGGGACAGTAATCTACAACTTGGGTTAGGGGGTTACCTCATCTTGTAAATAGTGCAGTGCCTGAGAGATTCAAGACACTGGATTGCAGTCCTGGATCTGAAACCAAGTCCTTGTATTCTTGAGCAAGTCACTCAACTCCACTGGGTCTCTGACTTTATATCTATAAAACTGAGGGATTGGTGTTATAGACAAACAGTTTAAATCATGTTTTTGGCACTTATCAATTGACTCAGGAGAGCCACTAAAAATCCTCTGAAGTGCAATCTCCTCAGCTCTAAATTGAAATGAATACAGTACCAACCTCATAGCCTTTGTTGTGAGGATTCAGTGGGATAATATATGTAGTATACCTATCACAAGTAAGTGGCAAATAAATGTAGCTCTTTCTATCATTACATCATATCTAATTAACCTCATTTACTTTGCTAATAGGGTCTCTAGCAGGGCCTACCTGGTTCTCTGTCTCTCTTAACAGTTTTTTTGACCCTTGTCTGCACTTGTTTAAGACTTTCGAATTTCCTCTTTTCCATTTTGAGGCTCAGCTCTACCTTAAGCTACAGAAGCAGTCTGGTCATAGACAAAGGGGTGTTAAGAGGGCTATTTCAATAACTAATTGTGTCTGGTACTCAGCTTCTTTCATGTAGCCAGATACAAAAAAAAGCACCGTGTGAGAGGGGCAAACATGAGTTGCCCAGAGAGGGGAAAGCAATCTTCCCATTGGTGATGTCAGCTGGGTAGACATAATGACAAGCGGTAAAAGAATATCCATGTCCGAGTAGGACAGTGACCAGCAATAGTTCTGTTCCTGCAGAGAAAACAGGGCCTAATGTATTAACAGAGACAACAGGAAATCTGAAAGCAGATTTCTCCAAAACACAGGGACTTTTCTCCGCAGTCACAGGAGAGAAAGCTCAGTCATGCAAAGGGCATTCTGAGACTGAGCGGGAAGAACCACATGGAGTCTATCCATTCAAGGATATGAGTATAGTCTAGGGAACTCCATTCTAGAGAGAAAATCTGTTCGTACAAGTTTGTCTATACCTTAGACTTGGCAAGTAAATATTCTACAATAAAGTACAAACTGGCTGAAGCTTCCCCCATCCAGTCCCTCACCTCCCCTCTCCCACCCCCTTCCCATATTCTAAGGCTATAATTAGGTTATGACATTCCTATAAAAGCTATGAATTAGTTTCAAAATGGGGCTGTGTACATTGGACACTTTTTCTTCCATTCTTGAGATACTTGGCTAAGAAGAACATTTTCTAATTCCATCCATATACACATGAAGGAGGCAAAGTCCCCATCTTTCTTTTGGAATTCTAAATTAAGGTAACCAAATAATAGAATTTAAAGGTGTAAAGATTTTGGTGAACTGAAAGGAAGCAAAGAACTTTCTATCAACCATTTTTAGGTAGTGAACTCATCCTCTTATCAAAAGTATGGCTAGGTGCCAACCTTCGGAACATCTGCATTGAGGTAGGATTTGAGCTGATGACCTTTAAGGCACTTTTTTTGCTCTAAGATATCATGTGATTTGGGGTATGTTACTTAGTGTCTTTGACACCAGTTTTCTTACCTGAGTAGGGGTAGGAATAGTATTCATCTTCATAAGCTTATGGTGTGAACTAAATGGAATTATAAGTGTGAAACTTTTAACATAGTACCTGAGACCTAAGTTCCCAATGAAGGAGTTATGAATTCTATAAAGTAAGCTAATGAATGCTTGACATACTGAGTAAATCAAATCTAACCAATCACTATTTCTATCTTACCTATTCTCTAGTCATAGCGTGGTTTTTAGGTCTTTACTTTCATTCTCATAACATTTTATTTATTGTTTAATTGCCTACAAGGATTTAGCAATTTCTTAGCTGGTAGAATATGAATTGAATATTGAATGAAGCATGTACAAATCTCAATTTAAGACCTGAATGTTATTTCCAAAGCTACAGGATTAAGAGTAATATTTTAGCGTGTCAGAGGATGGAATTTATTTTTATATTATATCAATGTAATTGTCGAGACTATGATAAAAGACAGGTAGACTCCAGGCTGGGATTATTCCATTACCCATATGCAGTTTGGGATTCCCTGGATCATTCCTGAAGTCAAATTGATAGACTGACCTTTTGGACAAAGTTCTAGAAGAAGAAAACTTCAATCTTAAGCTTAAAATTTTAGGGACAGTGTGTCTTTCCCCTTACCCTTCAGACATTTATGTTAATGCGCAATTCATGTAAAGGCAATTTAAATGACTTAGTGAGGAGTATAATATTATTTGGCAACAGTATTTGGTTATTAAATGTTGATAAAATGGAAGATTGTAAAAAGAAAATAAAAAGACTGCTAGACTTAAAGACTGGAAATGGAAAAACAAAGGTTTGAAAAACGTTGCTAAAAATGAAGGTATGTGACTCATATGGATAGTAACTTTAACAGGGTTCATCTACTTTGGTCTTAATTGTTCAATGAATTGGCAGGTTTTAGAACACCGTCCATGTGTGTGCGCCCGCACACCTATTCTAGGATGTTAAATCACACACCTTATCGTATTCATATCAAGAATTTACCTAGTTAACTTGATGAAGCTTTAGAAATCATACATATGGAACTAACCTATTTCCCTAATAAATGTATTAAAATGAGCATGACTTTTTCTGTGTCTTAACTGGCAACTTGGATCCTTGGAGTGGAGTGAATCACTTAACACATTTGTGCTTCTGTTTTGTTACATATTAGATGGTGAAAATAATTTCTTTCTCAAAATGATAGGAATTTGGAGCCTTTATTTATTTTTTATTTTTTGGAACAGAGTCTCACTCTGTTGCCCCTAGGCTAGAATGCCATGGGGTCATCCCAGCTCACAGCAACCTCAAACTCCTAGATTCAAGTGCTTCTCTTGCCTCAGCCTGCCAAGTAGCTGAGACTGCAGAGCTCTTGCCACAGCATCTGGCTGATTTTTCTATTTTTAGTAGAGATACAGTCTTGCTCTTGCTCAGGTTAGTCTTGAATTCCTGAGCTCAAGCTTTCCTCCTGCCTCTGCCTCCCCAAATGCTGACATTTCCAGTATGAGCCATCATAACTGGCCTCAGAACCCTTATTTTGAAAATATGTACGGTAATCCCAAGAACAGTAAATTAGGTCTTTACATTTTGTGTGTTTGTAGTGCTGAGGGTATTTTGGATAGAGGAGCGCAAAAAATGGCAACTCAAAATCTGAATAGAAAAGTAATATGAATTGCTACTTTCAAAATGTGTCATTGATTCAGCAATTTCTTTTCAAGACTTAAACTGTTACATATTTTTAAGTATTTTTGAATGTGGTACAGTATAGATAACATAAAATTTACCGTTTTAACCATTTTTTAGTGTGCAGTTTAGTGACATTAGGTACACTCACACGGCTGTGCAGCCGTCACTGCCGTCTAGCCAAAGAGCATTGTGTAACTTACAAAACCAAAATGCTGTACCCATTAAATGACATGTGAAAATTACTAAGAAATGAGGACTCAAGGCTCAGAAATGCTCAATAACTTGCTAATTCTCACTCCCCTGTTAATTGAAGAACTCAAACTTGAACTCAGGTCATTTCTCACCTAGTCCAAAGTTGTTTCCAGCTTACTCCCCTAGGTAATGCAACTGTCTGTTTCACCAGTTCTTTTCAGTGATTGGGATTATTTTTCTTTGTGCTAACATATTGTAAACTTTGTACTTGCTTTCCAAGTTCTCGTTTAATCCTAAGTGTTTGAGATTTGTGTTTCTTTTTTTTTCTGGTGAGATCATATTGGGTTCACCTTGAAATCCTTAATGCTTTAAATAATATATGGAGAAACTGATCTTAAAATGAACTTGACCAAGAAATGAACCTTTAAGAAGACTCTGCTAAGTGAAATAAACCAGTCACAAAAGAAGACAAATACTGTATGATTCCACTTATATGAAGTTTCCCAAGTGGTTACATTTAAAGAAACAGAACGCATTAATAGCATGGTGGTTGGCAGGGCAAAGGGGAAGCAGGAAGGAGGGAATTGTTTAAATGGCTATAATTTCAGTTTTACAAAATGAGAAAGTTCTGGAGATTGCTTGGGTAAAAATGTGAATATAGTTGGCACCACTGAAGTGCACATTTAAAATAGTTAAGGCGGCAAGATATAGTGGCCCATGCCTATAATCCCAACACTTTGGGCCAACGTGGGAGGACCACTTGAAGTCCCACTTGAGACACCTCAAGGAACAAAGGGAGACCCTGACTCTATAAAAAGATAAACATAATTAGCCAGGCATGGTTGAACACAACTGTGGTCTTAGCTACTTGGGAGGCTGAAGCCCAGGAATTCTAGAGTGTAGTGAGCTATGATTGTGCTGCTAGACTTTAGCCTGAGTTACAGGGCAAGAGACCATCTTTAAAAAAAAAAAAATCAAGAGGTAAGTTCTATGTTAGGTATTGTTGGTTTTGTTATTATTATTATTATTACAAATAAAAGAAAAGAGGGGGGAAGAAAACCTTTCCCAGTTAGATTAAGTTTAATGATTTTTGACATAAATACCTAGAAGTTTGCCCTGCAATTTTCTGCAGTCTTGATAATTCTTTGAGACTCTCACACAAAAGAGGGCATTCCCTTTAACTTTGTTCCTGGCTACAAGGCTAACAAGTGTTTTCCTCACGTTATTTCACTCATTGTTTCACTGATTTAAAATGTCCAAATCGTATTACCTTCCTAGGCCTCTGTTTCTTTAGGATGGTATCGGACTAATGTACTTTGTCCTCTTAAGTACTCTGCTGGTAAGAGTTAATTAAATAATACATAGGAAGCTTTTAAATTTTTTATGTTGAAAACGTCTTCCTAGGTTTGTAAACATGTTAGGAGTCACATTACCTAGAGATACCCCTGAAGGACAATTTCTCTCCTTGGATGGAGTCGGTAGTAGCATAATACAGCTTGGATTCAGAATTCATTCATTTAGAAATTTCACACTAAAACTGAATATATTCCAGGCTGTGCTAGGGGCTGGAAATGAAGTCAAACAAGGTAGATTAGGCATTTCTATTCTAATAGCAGGAAGGAGATCATAAATGAACACAAAGAAAAAGAACTGTTTAGAAGAATTCACTTAAGCTGTAGAAATCATTTTGATTTTTATTGAAATAACTGAATTCCAGGTCAAACAAATGCAACTGTCTGTTTCAGAGCACTTCACTTTTCATTGTCACATTAAAATTTAAACATGGGCACGATAGTGGGGGGTCTGTCATGTACTGCCACCTCAGCTACACTCCTAGGACGCTAGCCATATGGCTTGGCCTCTGAATATCCAATGAAACAGTGAAAAATTCAGTCTTTATTTTCAATCATCCCAAATAGCCAGAGGAAGGCCTGACCAGTCTGCTTTTTACAAGGACGCATTTTGTGGCCTCCTCCCGGCCCGTCATGCCACCAGGTGGACAGTGGAGGGAACCTGTGGCTGAGGCACTCATCCCAAAGGGCAAAGCAATGGCCCACAAGCCTCCGGCCCTTCCTTTGACCTTGTTCCTCACGTGGCTTCCATTTCTTTTATACTGTTTGCTTCTAGGTGTGGTGATAATCACTTAGAATCATTTTGTATTTTTTGTTTACCTGCATCTTCCATTTCAGACCCTGACCATGATAATACCAGAAGACACCATCTCTGCTTTTGGCTGGCCCTTTCAGAGACTGTAGGTCTCGTTGGAGAGGGCTTGCTGAGTTTTAGGGTCACCCTACACCCAAGAGTCTGAAGAAAGTTGTTTCAGAGGTGATGAAAAGAGAATTGTTGGTTTTTCTCCATATGTGTGGTACCAAAAGTGTAATGTGATTCATGTTCAGTAGGTGGGAAGCTCTCATGCAGGCACGAGTCCAGTTTGGAGAGATTTAGCTCGTGTATTATAGCATTATGTTCATAGGTGATTTCAGCAATAGCTACCATTGATCAAGGGCTGCCTTCTGACCATCATTTACTGTATTAACTCTAATCTTTCTAACAACCCTATATAGTCAATATTATTCCCATTTTATAGATGTGCAAACAGATAGATTAAATATTCAGGCTCACAGAAGTATTAAGTTGTAACACTAAAGGACTGTTGAGTCTTCAGGTTCAAACTTTTTCATTAGCAAATTAGGTCTTAGTTATGTTTTCAGGATTCTCTCCATTGACAGTAATAAATTATATTTTTCTGTGTTGCCCTGATTTAAGTAATTAAGTACATATTGATTTGAGCACTTTTAGGAGCAATCAACATTGGAATATTTTAATATTTTAACTTATTTTCCATTACACTTTAACTTTTAAAATGGACCTAGACATTTTCTTAAATCCTTAAGTAAAGGAACAAACCAAATGGCATTGAATCTCAGCAAGAATGAGATTAAAAGATTTCTTAATGCCTTCAACCCAGAATTGTGTTTTTATTCTGTACTCTACATCTGGCTGCAAAATGTCATCATACAGTTTTCTGTTAGATGAGGAAAAAGCAAATGTTATAAATGAAAAAAAGTCTGGTGCAGGTACATCTGCCTCACAAGTACTCAAGTGGAACTTTAAATCCCAATGTTATATTCAAAAGGACACTGCCGCATCATGAAGCTTAGAGAGCTTCTCAATGACTGACTCATTGGTCCTTGACCCAGGATGGCATTTTTATTTTGATTGCTTTTTTATCAAGAGTTTCCAAAATATTACTTTGAGGATTTTTTCCTTGGTTAATGTTTGAGCAAAAATCATTTTTATTCCTGTTGAAATAAAAATTTGTCACCTAAATGCAGAGCAGAATATTCTAAATCTTCAGCTCATATCCCCCTAAAAATGGTTTGTTTAATTATAATATTTGCTGACTGTTATAATAAATGCATTTTCCCAAACCTTAAGACAATATTTTAATAGAAAATTAAATGAAAGAAATAAAGGTTACTAGATTCTTTTCTCCATTAAAGAGCGTAGCAAATAGAACAAACATTTAATGGTGACTTTCAAGGTAATGTTTTACAAGACACATTGGCAAATATTAGCTAACATTTATATGCAATACACGTATGGAGTCATTTTCTATAGTGCCATATAGAATCGCCTCTTTAAGATGACACTATGGTTAATTTCAACTATTTCAAGCAAAATTTATTTTTAAAGGCCATGCTATCTGCCTCTGTCTCTCAGCAGAATACTAAGGGGAAATATAATTTCATCATTTGATGGTACAGGAATATGATTATTAGCACACTGAACTGTATGTCATACAGACATATTTTGAAAAGCTATTGGCACATGCACAGCTGTTAGGACATATACTCACTGGACCAGACATTTATGTGTTACAGTTTTTTATGATGGCAAAATATACACAGCACAAAATTAATCCTTTTAAATCATTTTTAAGCATACAGTTCAGTGGCATTAAGTGTACTCACGTAGCTGTGCAAATACCATCCCTCTCCAGAACTTTTGTGTTTTCTCAAACTGAAACTCTGTACCCATCAAACTGAAACTCTGTACCCATCTGCCACCCCCCACCGAAAACCACCATTCTATTTTCTGTATCTATGAATTTGACTACTGTAGGTGTATTAATGGAATCATATAATATTTGTACTTTTTTATTTTTTATTTTTTTTTTATTAAATCATAGAAGTATACATTAATACTATCATGGGGTACAGTGTACTGTTTCTGAATACAATTCAAAGTACTTTTATCCAACTGGTTAACATAGCCTTCATGTCTTTTTCTTACTGTTATTGTGTTAAGACATTTATATTCTACAATTAGCGAGATTCACATGTATCCTGATAGGATGAACCATAGGCGTGATTCCACCAATCACCCTCCCTCCACCCACCCTCCCCTCCTCCCCTTCCATCCCTCTAATATTTGTACTTTTGATTGGCATAGTTAACTTATCATGAGGTCTGTAAGTTTCATCCATGTTGTAGCATGTATCAGAATTCCTTCCTTTTTGAGACTGAATAATTCTGTACTGTACATATATATGTGTGTGTGCATATATATACACACATATACACACATATACTTATATACATATATATCCATATCTATGTACACACACTATTGCACACTATTTCAAATTGCACACAAACTTTATGGTCACCCTGTGTGTGTGTGTTCATGTACATATGTACACGCACACATATATATACACATATATATGCATATATACCCACATATAAATATACACACATATATATGCACACACATAGTGTGACCATAGTGTGCAATTTAGAATTGTACATGACCTTTATGGCCCCCCTGTATATGTATATGTATGTTTGTGTATACCTATAGCGAGATGTACATGTACATATATATATATATATATATTTCACATTTTATTTACCCATTCTGTCGATGAACGCTTGGGTTGCTTCCACTTTTTGGTTACGATGAACACTGCTGCTATGAACATAGGTGCACAAATATTTGGCTCTTGCTTCCACTTCTTTCAAATATATTTCTACAAATGGAATTACTGGATCATGTGGTGATTCTGTGTTTACATTTTTAAGCAAGCTATTATAGTTTTTAACTCTCTCCTCTTGTCACTGTTTCTTTGTACTGTTTGTGTGCCTGGTTTTGGCAAACTCACCCTACCTAGTTACACCTCTTTACATCTTGCTGTTTATTTTCTTTTAGTTGAAGAAGGATTTGCTAAGTTGATTATAATTGTGTTGGTATAGAAGTAAATAGGCTCTGAGTGAGGCTTTATGGGATGTTTAATTAAGTAAAGGATGTCAGCTTTAGTAAATACATCTTATGACATCTATTTAGTTACTGAAAGGTTTTCTTATTTTACATACTTTCAACTTATTGATGGTGCTTTGGGTATATAAGATTACAGGAGTGGTGAGTTCTAGAAAAGTGACATAGTTATTTGAAATAAGATTCCTTAATCTAGACTTTTTATAAACTACGTGTGATTAAATATTCTGGTAATAGGCAAAACGTTGGATGATATCCATAGCAAAAACTTTTTTTGAAAACTCATGAATTATTATTAGTTACAGTTCCTTAGTGTGTATCTACGTCAGGCTCTAAGCAGAGTTTTGGATTCGTGTCTGGAAATACTAAGTGAGTCTAAATCTTGGCTATAAAATGCAAATATAAGCCTTTGCACACCTGCCAACAAAACAAAATATAATTACTGGTGGTACAAATGGCTTTAATAATTTAACTCAAAATATATACTGGTAAATAACAAGGCAAAATGGATAGGGGATTTAATACCCTGTTTGTTATGATTATTAAATATTAGATATTTAGCCACGATATATACAAGTCACCTTAAGATGACTTGTCCGTGGTCTGGTCATTATCCTCACAGACTTTTGTAGGATTACTATTACAGCATTTCAGCAAATTGTCTTCCCTGGATCCTTGCCTTTTCTAAGGCATAAGAAGCTATTCAACCAGCACTAGGACTTCACACTCCAGCCCTGATTTGGACATTTATTCTGAAGTCTGGTTCTTTTTCTCTATCCATGTCTATAAGGTTTCTGACCCATTTGGCTTTGTCTCCCATTTCTGCATGCTTCTCATACTTAATGACAGAAGAGAAAAAAGTTCTCTGCACAATAAAATGGGAAGATTTAACTACATTACAAAATTTCATATAAACCAAGACCAAAACAGAAAAGGGACCTCCTCCTGAAATGGACAAGCTAGTTTATTGAAGACTAGTAGTAGGAAATCAGTACATCTTCTCTCCCTCCTTGCTTCTTTTTCTTTCTTACATTCAATGACAATTTGTATTACAAAACCCGTGAGATTGTTTGGTAGTTCCATGCCTGCAAAAACAAAAAATGAAATTAATGAGATAGACTCTGCCCTTATGTATTTCATTGTTTCCCGGATGAAGCATATTGGTTAACAAATAATGTTAATACAGTATGACCAAAACCCAAACAGAGACCTTCCTAGCTTCTCTGTGATATGCAGACAACAGGGGTAGGAAGGATTTACCGTGAGAAAGGATACTGGGGTTATGTCTCAAAGAATTACTTTTCTTGGTGGAAAAGGAGCCTAGACAAATTCCAGGCCGAAGGTTCAATATGGGCAAAAAGCAACAAGATGTCAAATAATCTGGCACAGCCAAGGAGTGGTCAGTTGTCTGATACAGGCAACATATTAGGAAATGAAACAGAACAGCAGATAAGAGCTAGAGAAGAATGAGGCAGTTTCAATTGGAACTTTAAAAGCAAACATCCTTGCAGTTATATCTAGGAAGCAACTCTAAGGTAGTATATAGAATATCACACTGTGAAAAGAGCTGCCAGATAAAACTTCATGTTCGAAGTCTGATTATACCACATCATTGCATTCCTTGATCTTTGGCACTGGGGACCCCTCAAGGCCTTACTTTATAGGGTGCTCAGCTCTAGGCACTACATCCTAGACTATCTCTGGGTAATATATACACACACATAGTTACTCCCAATGCTCCATTGTCTCAAATGTCTCACTTATGTAACCTTAGTTTAGCTTCATTTCTCTGCACATTTTCTCGAAGTAAAAGAGGCTTTAGATTAACTTCTCGGTCTAATTAGTCATCTCTATCTGACTTTCTATACAAGGTACAGCATTGTGCCCTGAGCCTAGGAGTCATACTTTGTGTTGTAATTTTAATAGAGGGTGAAAAATCACATTCTATTTCTAAGTAGATTGAGATATTTGGGGGGAAAGTGACTTACAGTCACATGGGCTTCTTAACAGAGAATCCTACAGTTTGACTGGGTTACTCTCACAGACCCAAATTGTCCCCACCTGGCATAGAGGGAAGCCTAAAATTTTCTGGCAGGGAAGGATATCTACCAAGAGAGAGGGAAAGGCTAAATGTGGTAGAGTCATTCCTCTACCCTTCGTGGGATGGGTTGAGAAAGTAGGCAGAGAAAGGCCAGGGGCATCAGAAGTGAGGAAGGATTTTTTTTCCCTTTGAACAGTCTCTAGTCAAGTTTCTACAGGACTTGATTTGTCTTTCTCTATAACCCTCCAAAAGACTTAAATGCTGCTTTGAGTCAGTGTTCCTGTGATTGTTCCTACATCCTTTGGATGCCAGAATACTGCTCAATCTCTGCTTTCTCTTCTTGCCTCCTATTTAGACTTTCTTTAATTGCTTTCTGGGTTTGTATTGGCTTCATAACCTGTCAACTAAGCCTAATGACCGAGAATTGTTTACAGTTGGTAACTTCGTCAACCTTTCTAAGCTTCTCAAATTAGAAGGCAGATCGTAATATGTATAATTTATCATTGTGCAAAAGAGTGTTTGCTCTGACTACTTGCCATTTAAATTTTCTGGTGCTCAGATTTCTTGTTTTCAGAATTTGAAGGTTGGCCTAGATGACCCCTCGGTTCCTGGAAACTATCTTTCCTGTGGCTCAGTCGTAGATTCAAATATTGGACCCAATTCCTCCGTGCATCTACATGGCATAGCCTCAGCATGAACAAAGGACATATCCCTGCCCCTTGACTTTGGAATTGGCCATGTGGTTCACTGATAGGACAGAAGTACACTATCAAGCCATCAAGATGCCTCCCTTTTGCTCTTCTGCCATTGTTATGGCAGTAGCTTTCCTTGGGTAAACTGGCTCCCAAGAGGAGAATGAGAGGCATTTGGAGCACCACCACTCACACCATTCCTGCCTGAAGTTGAGCCTTTCTAGACCCCTCGAATTTAGGAACAAGACATAAACTCATATTGTTGTAGGCCATAGAGATTCTGAAGTTGTACAGCATTACTGTGGGAACACCAAACTGACATCACCTCCACGACTGTAGTGTTTTGCACAAAGTGGACTTGATACATCTTGGTTGAATGATTCTATTATTGGAACTGCCTCATTACTTTTGCATAAAGTACAAGGGTCAAAATAAAATGTCTCCTGAATTATAGGCATTAATCAGAAGACCAGTGATGGGGGATTCTTAAAACTGTTCTGTAAGCAAGAGTGGAGTGGCAGCTAGCCATTCCTGCACTTTGTCAGTCATTTTCTAAGCCCTTAGCCCCTGCAGGCCATTCTACTCCCATCTCACTCCTAGTCAGTGCCTGTCTGTCACCAATCCTTAGAGCTTGCACTCCTGGAAGCTTCTTTCAGAAGATTCTTGACTTTGTACTTTTCCCAGTTATTTGTAGTGGACCATTCTGACCTAGATCATTTGAGGGAGGAAAGAGGCTGCTAAAGAGATGAAGGATTGTAATGAGCCTCTTTTCACTGGAATATTTATAAATTAGGTCAGTTGCAATTTGATGAAAGCAGGGTATTGTCTGTAGTGGATAAGTAGAAAATTGTGCTGGACAAATTCTTTAAAATGACTTTTAATGCCTAGATGAGTTTGTTAGCTTTTTAAGAAAACTGCAACACTCAGAAATTGGTGACTATGGTACAAGGGGGATATATCTTAAGGATCATGGAAAGGACATCTTGATCTTGAGTGCCATTTCTCAACAAGAATCTGAGGAAATATGTACCTGATTCTTTGATGTGTTCTCCAAAGGGAAGCCAGGCAAATGTCCCAGGCCAATTAGCAACAAGAATACTGGCATATGGAAAAGGTAAGAATGCCAGGCAGGGTGTCTCATGCCTATAAACCCAGCACTTGGGAGGCCAAGGCAGGTGAATTGCCTGAGCTCACAGGTTCGAGACCAGTCTGAAGGCAAGAGCGATGCCCTGTCTCTAAAAAAATAGCTATCATGGCAGGCACTTGTAATCCTAGCTACTTAGGAGGCTGAGGTAAGATCACTTGAGCCCAAGAGTTTGAGGTTGCTGTGAGCTGTGATGCCATAGCACTCTACTGAGGGTAGATGCAACCATCTCAAAAGCCATGGAGATTAAGATCTTAAGCACTATATCTCTGCAAAATCATTCTTGGCCCTTACCTATGCAGTCAATAGAGAACATTGGGATTTCTAGAACCTTTCTGTATTTCAGTTTTATCCTCTGTAAAATGTGGATAATCTTAATACTTACTCTGTAGCAGGGTCCCTAAGAGCCACCTCAGGTTTATCAATTCTGTAAGAGGAATCATAGGACTCAGCACATGGTCACACTCATAGCTCAGTACCTGGGAAGGTAAACAGGTATTCAACACAAACATGTTGTGTGTACAGATAGCTTAGGCACAATGGGCCACTCTTATTAATGGAGGGAACACTCTTGAAACCCAAGTTCCTAGATACCAGCCAAAGATGAACCACCTTATAATTAGGTCTTTCTAAAAGGGGATAGCAGCCAGACCTGCTTTATTAACTCTTTCTTTTCTGCACACTTTCCTAAAGTGGTGAAGACTAAATGAGATGATGTACAGACTTCTTATACAGTGGTCTCATGTAATAGTCTTTCAGTTTTATGATGATGTGAAAGTGATACACATTCAGTACATCCTGGACTTCTGAGGGGACTATGTATGGGTAAACTTATTTAAATTGAAAGTGTATTTTCAACTTACAATGGGTTTATTCATGCGTACAGTGCTTCAATAATGCTCTGCAGGGAGTGAGCTCAAAAAACTTCACGCTTCACTCTCAGCAGATTAACCAGATGGCAAGAAATGCATAAAGAAAAAAAAAAAAACCTCATAGTCTCAGATATGGAACATTCTTTTGAGGATATATTTCTGTGTGATGAGTCATGGCACGCACATATGACCACACAGAAAAATGTCATTAATTCCACTTATCAAGCGATAGCAACACAAGCCATTGTCTCACAAGTTTTCTCTATGTGTTATTATTGGCCAAACTGAGGTCTACACACAAGAGACAATGTCAATGAGATTCAAGATCCCTCTGGAGGTGGAGGATACTTATTCTCAGGGACTCCTGAAGGTTTGCAGATTTGTTTGGAATTAAAAATAGAGGAAGAGACCTCTGATAAATTTAGGTATGTCATTCAATTTGAAACTTTCTTTTTTTTTTTT
>NW_003852458.1:8796793-8813227 GCF_000181295.1 Otolemur garnettii | reverse complement strand
GGTGTGTGTACATTGGATACTTTTTCTTCCATTCCTGTGATACTTTGCTAAGAAGAACATTTTCCAGCTCCATCCATGTGAACATGAAGGATGTATTACATTTGGCAACTTACATTTTAAGTGGGAAATATATCCAGATTTAAATTTGGTGGCACCGTCCTAGTATTGAGCTAGGTTCTTAGAGTCTGGGTTGCCAAGGTAGGAGAGAAGGAGATATGATAAGCATTTAAAAACCCCACTTATTTAGAGAGGGCAATGAGAAGTAACCAGATTCAAAGTGAATGGGGAAATGTCTTTGGTGTGTGAGCAAATAAACCACATTTCAGTTTTGCTTACAAATTTATGTCGTAATTGGAAAGACCATGTTTAGGTCTGAAAAACAATTTTGTTGTATAATCTGGAAGCAAAAATAAAATATTAAATCCAATGGGCAAGTAGAAGTTTAATCTTAACATCAAAACTTTGGGGCAGTACCTGTGGCTCAAAGGAGTAGGGTGCTGGCTCCATATGCCGGAGGTGGTGAGTTCAAACTCAGCCCCAGCCAAAACCCTCAAAGAAAAAAAAAAAAACTTTGGTTAGTGAAATATAGAAGTGTTTTAATTTACCTTCAAATATGGAAATAATGAAATTTTTCTACTTTTATTGGTCTAAGTAAATGCAAGGTCAACATTCAATGACAGTTAATACATATATACTAAGATATTTCAGTATTGCATTAGTAAAATAATTACAACTATCAATAGTTGTCTTTTTAGTTAATTTATGGTGCAATGAAGTACTCTGCTGGCATTAACAAAAATATTAAAATAGCATTACATATGCGGTGTGGAATGATCTTCATGGTATTTTAAGTGAAAAGCTGCCACATAGAAAGCTGTATTTTGTACAACCATTTGTATCCAAATTTATTTTAATGCTATATATGAATATATGTATTCATACATTTTCATGTTTAAAATGCATAGAACATTTTTGAAAAAATACACAATAACACAGTAATTGGTAACGACCTTTGCTTCTTGGGAGATGAAAAGTTGCTGGAGACCAGGCATGAGAGGGAGATTTAATGTCATCATATATACCATTTTATACATTCTGAAATTTGTAATGTGTTTGTATTATCTATTTGAAAACCTTATTTTCAAAATATAACTGATACACTTTTTACAGAACATATGATTTTTTCCCACATTGCCAGCTTAATTAACTTGGTAAGCATTTTTCAATGTGCTTTTCTGTCCAGTTCTTAATTTTCTTATACATTTGAAAATATTTTTTTAATGAAATCTTTAAAAATAATTTCCTACCCTTAAGCTCTGTTTTTATTAAGCGTTTATATTGTCCTTAAAGGTAAAATTCATTTTAGAATTCAAATCTATTTACAACATTTCAGGTTGAAGATTGAAAAAGAGAGTATGAAAGAAAACAATAGTTTTTTGAATGTCTGGTAATGAGATTGAGGGAGAAAGATGAAAGAAAGGAGATTTCTTTTGTGTTTGCATAAGGATAAAGTGAGAAAAGGGGAAAAAAGACTTAATTAGGGTAGTTATTCTTTTTTTCTTATTCAAGATTTTGTTTTGTGAATTGGGACAATTTGGGGCTTAAAAATTCATCCAATTTTATGGCAAGAGTATCCTTTCAAACTGAAGTGAGGGGAAAGGTCTTCTGAGGTTAGTAAGGAACATCAGTGAGGAAGCTACGACAGGAGCTTTTATCTCAGGCTATTTTAGAAGTCAAGAGCAGAGCTAAGAATAGATACTCATAATGGCCAGTCCAGCCTTCTGACCACAGACACAGGCTCCCTGGCCCCCATGCCTGCTTAGAGCATCTTCTCAGAATCTGCAGTGGTAGGAAGTCTCTAAAGAGACTCTGAGTCACTTTCTTTACTTAAACCTAAATTTCTTTTACTCCCTTGGTTTATTGTTGGACTAAAAGCAAAGCTGAGACAGAGACCAAGGAAAGGCTCCTGATTTAATAGACTGAACTGAGAACTGAGCACATGTGGAATGCTTTCCCTCTGCTCTAAACTCGTAAAAAATAATGGGCAAATATGACATTAGCACACAATTATTTTTAAACTCCCAAGAAGGGGAAGTCTCTGGAGACCACAAGTAGCAAAGCTTAAAAAAAAAAAAAAAAGACAATAACCTATGGGGACATGGGGAAAAGAGGGAACTAAAGTTTAGAAACCTGACCTGGTATTTCTAAGCAGAATTTCCCTAACCAAGCCCACAGGCACTATATAGCCAATGCTGGGGCCTCCATGAAACTCCTATAGATTTACACAGAAGATGGCTTCAAAATAGAGAATCTTGAAAGTACCTGAGAAGGTGAAAATGATGAAAAATATGCCATAAATTTAGCAAGCTTAGGAATCTACATTCCTCCAAATACAGATAATTGAACAATCAGAAACAATTTTAAGATAAAGGCTTGTTGGGGAGGGGGGGAGAGGGTGGAGGGAGAGGGATTCGAGGGTTCACTTCTGTGGTTCATCTTACAAGGGTACAAGTGAATCTTTCTATGAGTAGAATATGAATGTTTTGACATAATAACTAAGAAAGTTACATGAAGGCTATGTTAACCAGTTTGATGGAAGTGTCTTGGATTGTGTGTGAAAACACCACACTGTACCCCCAAAGTGCATCAATGTACACAGTTACCATTCAATAAAAAAAAAAGAAAAAAGAAAAAAAAGATAAAGGCTTGTAGCATCCATTAAAAGTTAGAGAATGCAATGGGAATGCCTGAAAATCTACAGGATAGAATGAAATAAGAACAAGTGGTAATGAAACAAGAAGC
Organism: Otolemur garnettii; assembly: GCF_000181295.1. Lineage (NCBI taxonomy): Eukaryota > Metazoa > Chordata > Mammalia > Primates > Galagidae > Otolemur > Otolemur garnettii. Next base: position 8,810,425 of record NW_003852458.1, on the reverse strand, counting down.
AGGTGTTTTGAAAATTACTGTTTGATTTTTTAGAACTTAGTAGTTACTGAAGTAAAAAGAAAATATAATTATGTACATTGAACAGAAGTCTGGAAACAGCTGAGGAGAGAGTGCTGAACTGGAAGAACACGGTACAGAGATGTAGAAATGGAACGTAAGAAAGAAGAATGAGGAGACATAGGAAATAGGTTCACATATTGGATATGCATATGTTACAAATTCAGAAAGGGGACAATATAGAAAAATGATGTTTAATGAGATAACGAGGACCAGGCATGGTACCTCATACCTGTAATACTAGCTCTTTGGGAGGACAAGGTGGAGGATTTGCTTGAGGCCAAGAGTTCGAGACCACCTTCAGTCACATAGTGAGACCCCATTTCTAAACAACTAGAAAAATTAGCTGGGTATGATGTGTGCCGGTAGGCCCAGCTACTTGGGATTCTAAAGCAGGAGGATCTCTTGAGCCTAAGAATTTGAAGTTGCAGTGACCTATGATGTCACCATTGCATTCTAGCCCAGGAGACAGAGTGAGACCCTGTCTTAAGCAAGAGACAGAGAGAAACTGAGATTTTCCTCAGGATTGTAAGACAGAAATCTTCAGATTAGAAATAACTTGAGGAGTATTAAGTGAGATAAACAATGACCAAGAGAAGCTGAAACAACTTTTGAAGGTGAGGACTGAAAGTAAGTATAATTTTTATCTAAATTTATTTTATTTCATCATCTTATCTCTATTTTTAGCTGTATGTATTATACTGTTGAGGGTATACAAGGCAATGTAAGTATGACAGTGGTGCAAAGTTTAAAAAGTTTGGAACTCATTGGTATTTGTGCTTCAGGAATATGACCTTAGCAGCCCTTTACTAAATAGGTAATGGAGTTGAACCCAAACTGCTGGAATTCAGAAAATGATTCCTCATCTGTCCTGAAACATACACCACAGAGCTCTTCAGATTCAAGTGAACTGAGTGAAAACAGTCAGGGCAGACTGAGGGATACTATCAGATTAAAAAGATAGAATAATGATCATTTTGTGATCAGTCATGGCCCCATGACCTTGGGCGGGCTTTTGAATGGCAGTTGGACAGCACAATTATGGCAGCCAAGGTGGGCATCAAAAACCTGACAGGAAGTGTCCAGACCAGTGTTTTTCAACTTCTTTTTCCAGCACACTTGAACCTATAGTTAAACTTCTGCGGCCCACTTAAATTATGTTCATCAAAAACAAACAAAAGAGTAAATTAAAGAATACACTTACTGTGCTTTGAACTTCTTTCAAAAATAATTTAGTTAATAATCTTTAAAAATTTTTGTAGCACATCTAATATCCTCTCACAGCACAACAATTAAAAATCACTGAAAAGTGTTACTGATTTTGTTGAGTTCTCAAGGATTTAGGAGATCTAAAAAAAATTTGCATTTTCTTTGTGAGAATGAGTCTTCAAAGAGGAAGGGAGCCCTCACAGTGAATCTTGTAATTGGCAGAATAGAAGAAAACAAGGAAAATAAAGGCTAGTCATTGTGAATACCAATGCACAACACAGGCAAGCTCAGAGAAAATAGTACAACAGCATCATCAGGACACCTGCCATCACCAAGGCCCTGTGTTATGATAATGTAGCCCTGGGGAAAACATGGAGTCTTCGCATCCACACAGCAAGGTCTGAGAATATCTCTAAGTTGCAGATAGAGATTAGGGTTGGGAAACAAATATTCAAAGACCAGACATATGAATCTCTTACCAGTAGAAGCAAGTACAGTATATTCTTTTAGAATGATATTATGGACTGAATGTTGTGTCCTCTGAAAATTCGTATGTTGAAATCCTAATACTCAATGTGATAGTATTAGGAGGGGGTGGACCTTTGAGAGGAAATCAGGTTATGAGTGTGGAGCTTTCACGAAAGGGATTAGTTTTCTCATGAAAGGGACCCCAGAGAGCTCTCTTGCCCTGCCTGCTGCCATGTGAGGATGTGATGACAAGACGGTGGGGTATAACCTAGAAGAAAGCTCTCACCTGAACCCAACTGTGCTGGTACCCTCAGACTCCCAGTGTTCATATCTGTGAAAAGTTAACTTTTATTGTTTGCAAGGTGCCTAGACTGTGGCACTTGGTTATAGCACAGAAGTAAGGCAGGTGGGATTAGTGGTTATGTGAGGTACAACGGTTCTATATAATTGGTTATAAAAGACATAGTAAACTTTCCTCAAAGATGAATTTGCTCAGAATTCTACATATGCTGTTTCCAATTTCTTGTTTTTCATTCATTCTTCTACTCAAATCAATCTGGCTGGAGCCCTCCTGTTCTACTAAAAATGCTCTTTCCTAAGTCACCAATGACTCTAGGTTGGCCAAGCCAAAGCCAGTGAACACTTTTAATTCTCATGGCAGCATCCCTTCCCAAATCTGTGCACACCCTTTTTCTTTAAGAAGACATTTGTACTGCAGTCTTCTGCTACTCTTCTGCTACTCTTGTAAGAGGTTCTCCTAACACCTTGAGCCACTCCTCTTCAGCTCTCCCCTATTATTATGTATCACATTTCTACATTTCAGAGTTAGGCCTTATCCTGGACCCTCTTCTCACTCTAGATGAGATCATTATTCTTATAGCAAATAACTCCTAAATTTTTATTTCCAGCCCAAGATTAATCATCTGAATTCCAAGACTGTCCAACTGCCAACATACCAGCTGCATTGAAATGTGTCACAGGTATTGAGAATATTTTCAAACTGCAGTTCTGATTATACTCACTTTCTTTGCTGCATCAGAATCTAACCTTTGATTAACTCACTAGCTCTTCCCCCTGGTAACCTGATAAAGGTAAAGTGTCAATATGTCATTAGGCAGAATTGCTTATGATAAGATGACCCCAAGTTTCTAAACATAATCAAGACTAGGAACAACTCTATATATGCTGTGGATATCATATAATAGTTTTGGGCTTTCCTGAATTGGGTGATACCTGTAACTGTATATGTCTCCTACAAGGTTATGACAACTTCTGCCTTGACTAACCATCCTGCCAAAGAAATTAACTGAATGTGCATGTAACCTTGAAGCTCCCTTGGGCTACTGGGAGAGGTTTTTTAGTAGTATTAGTTTTTCAGAACTGTGGGTAGAACAAGGTTGTCAATTATGAAGCACCTGTTTCCTGAGTAGATTTGAATTTTAAATTAAAATTGAATTTTAATAGAAAACATAGGAATATGGAACTAAATTAGCACAACTCAATGTCTAACAAGTTGTCCCTGTGGTGGAGGTGAATGCCTGAAGTGTTTGTGTGGCATCTAATTGAGTTCTGACCACAACACAGTATTGGTAGATGGCTATGATTTAGAAGCAGAATGTAATCTTTTATTCTCTCCCATTCAAGTAGCTGTGGTGACTCCTTATATGGTATTACTGTCCCTTTCTCTGTCTCTCGGTTGTCTTCTGTGTAATCATTTGAACAATGGTCGGACACCACTGAAATACCATGAAAAAAGCTGAAAGTTGAAGTATCAGTGTAGGTTAGCAAGTGAGGCAGAGATGGCAAAAGCTTCTATAAGCCAGTGTCTTAGGAAGAAAGAAACCACCAATTGCCATGACTTTTTAGCACACTTTATGGAAGAGAGAAAAATAAATTTCAAGTGTACCTGAAATAGACTGCAGTGTCTTTTTTCTTAAAAAAAAAAATCAAATTTGTTGTCCCCTTTTATGGGTTTTTGAAGTAGGAGGGATAATTTCCCTATCTTTAGGAGGCTATCTTAAAAAAATAAAAAAGGGAAGGAAGAAAGGGAAAGAGGGAGAGAGGGAGGGAAGAAAGAGAGAGAAATTATTTTAATTTTGTCTTACATTGTTCCTGGAGAATTTTTTTATTTTTTTATTTTTGGGTAGAGACAGAGTCTCACTTTATCGCCCTCAGTAGAGTACTGAGGCGTCACATAGCTCACAGCAACCTCCAACTCCTGGGCTTAGGTGATTATCTTGCCTCAGCCTCCTGAGTAGCTGGGGCTACAGGCTACCCGGCTATTTTTTTGTTGCAGTTTGGCCGGGACTGGGTTTAAACCTGCCACCCTCAGTATATGGGGCTGGTGCCCTACCCACTGAGCATAGGTGCCACCTGAATTTTTAGAATTCTCTTTCCTTTATTCTCAGTGCATAACACACTAATATACTTATTTTGGTTTTTGTATGCTGGTTTTGTATTATGGATTATATAGCAAAGTCTGTTCCAGTACTTGGGAGGGATATTTCACTTTAGTTTGTCAATGAACTAATATAATACCAAAATGAATTATATATTCTGATTATCCATGTCACTTGCTAAATGTAGTTCATATAACTTTTGGGCCTTTCAGAACATAGTAGCAAGCCAATTGTTACTTGACAGAGATTCAACACTACTAAGAATTGTCTGAATGCATTTGCTGATAAAATATAAAAAATTAATTTTATACCAAATTTGGAAGCCAGAACTCTTTGCAAAGCATTTAGGCAACAACAGAAACAAGAAAAAAAACCAACCTGATAATTCCCTAATGATCAAGGATTTCTCTAATAGCTTTTCACGTTTATAAACAGGAGTTTTTAATACTTATAGAATGCAAAGTATAAGCTACTTATTGGTGATAATACATGAAATTTAATAATCAAAGATTTCAAATGAAGTTACATTTCATAAATGCATGATAACTGTCATAAATAGGACAATGAATCTTTCAGTTCTTGGAGAATCATGAAGGCTTACTAGATAGAATTATTTGTCTGGAAACATACCTAATTTTCTGCTCACGGTCAGTACAATGACATTGAAGTAGAAGTCACACATAAACCACTTGGTTCCGTTCCCTGCACCAGGTAGGTATACTGCTCTAACTGTTGATGAGCTGTAATAAACCCTGAAATTTCCATGCTGGTATATGATAGCTGTAATTCTAAAGTTTCATTGACTTTAAAACACGTAGATCTAATGATGCACATACACTTATTAAAAATGGGGAAGAAATTTGTTTTAACTGCGCATATCCAAATTAAATCATATACCTAGGCACCTCTATTCATCCATATTTTGAATGATTTATACACATTTCGACAGGAGAAAAGGTCAGGCCCATTAAAATTCAGGCAACACTTGATAATTAACAGCATGGTCACCAGGATGGTAGGCACTGAAAGTTGCCTGAAAATTCCCTGCTTCTGAAAACTTTCTAGCACAAGTGGGAATACAAAGCACCCACACAAGCACATATTATGGGAAGCTGGGGGCCATTATATGATATTCTGTGTACGCACATGTTTGTTGGAAAATATAGGGTAATGAAGTCTTCTAATTTGTAGTTTCTTTTTTTTTCTGCAAGTTGTTAAATATACCCTCTGTATATATGACCTTGATTTGGGGTTGTTTCTTGATGCTGTATCTTGAACTGTGGCATTAGTTCTTTGCAGCATTTGTGTTTATGTGTCTAATTATTCCACCTTCCCTTCTTTTGACATCTTAGCTGAGTACTAAGCACAGAATACATGTTCAGTAAAGACTTACCATTTGCTTGATTATACACCTAATAGAGTAAGCCTGAAGTTGGATATGAAAGAAGGTTGGCAAGAAGAGGTATGAATCTAACAGGTTAAATTGACAGAGTTGACTGACGATGTTGGCAGAGAAAGAACACAATGGTAGACTGAGAGATCATTGTAGGGAAATGTCTCTGATGGAATGAAGCGGATGGAATGTGTTAGGAAGCAGGAATAATTCAGTAGATGACAAGACCATCTACCCAGTTGGCAGTCTTGAAGTCCGGGCTATGAAATTTTGTCATTGACCTTACAAATGTGATATTTTAGGGATGCTAACATGACTTGACATGCTTAAAGAGACTTGAATAATGTGATGCTAGTTTGACGTGTCCTTTACATTTCCTTCATGGAAATTTATCATTCTTTCAAAGCCAGCGAGATTAGACCAGACCTATAATGTAGTATGCATTCATTGTGGCATTATTTTTGGTCCCAGTTTGGGGTGATTGATTTTTTTTACCTCCATCTATGGCAGCAGAATCTAATTGAAGGGCTTTTAAGCAAGCTACTCTGCCATAGTGATGTGGATGATTTTTATAGCATTTCTGAAAGCCTAGAGACAACTCTTTTCTTTTGTCTAGTCTGAATGCCATTTACATTTGGAAGAACTCAAGACGTGAAATCCTTCTAACCTCTCCAAACACAAAAGTGTCTACAAATAAATGTTTCTCATTTGTCTTCTCAAACCTTGAACCTAAGTGCAGAGGCTCAGAAGGATGTTTAATCTGGAGCTTTACCATTCTTCTATTTAGACATTTGAAAGTGTACTTGAAGGGAAAGTGTACATTGAAGGGAAATGTTTTTCTTAAAATCAAGCAGTACTCTATGGGAGTATCTTAACAAAACATGCTTTTCACAAGGAAATAAGTTATAGAAACTGAAAAAATACAAAGATATCTTTTAATTTGAAAATGTACAGCCAAAGTGTAGCATATACTGCGTGCGTTTGCAGACTATCACCCAATATTTCTGTGGAAGTTATGTTAGAGGGTCCCATTGGGACGTCTCCCTCTTAAATGTGAATATAGCACCTAAAATGAATGCAGTCTGTTTAACACGAATGCCTTTCAGTGTTTTCCTTCTGAATCCTTGTTCTTATTTCAACCCATTCCTCTGGTTTTAACTTTATGTGGCCTCCTGGTTCCAATAAAAACCTTCAGATTTCTAGGGTAATTTGACACTAGTGTGACATGTCCCAACCTTCTGCCCTCGCTGCTCACTTTATTTATTTTTTTCCCATTTTTTATTTGTATATATTTTTAGGGTACATGTGCAATTTTCCTATGTTTATATATTGCCTTGTGGTAAAATCAGGGCCTTCAGTGAATACAGCACTGAAGCCATGGACATTGTACTCACCAAGCCACCTCCGCCACTCACTTTGAATCCAATGTTTTGTCCACCACTTGATCCCAGCACTTAGCACAGTGCCTGGCACAGGGTCAGTAGTCAATTAATATGTATTGAATAAAAATAACTACATTTTCTTCTTGTTGGCCTAACTTTCCTTGTCATCAATAAACTTTTACTCACCAAAGGGAATGGCTTTTTATATCTCATTCAGCCTTACATTTCCCCTTCTCTCTTACTCCCACGATTATATTCTCATTACTTCTGCTTTTATTTTCCACTCTCATGTTTCTGTTTCTAATCTTTCATTTTTACTGAAGATTCCTGGGCTGTTCACTGTGTCCTTGATTCCTTCTATATTTAGTTCTTTAATTACTGAATCCCTAAAGCTTCAGGTCTTTGAGTCACGGCTGACTCTCTCTCCTTAAATATTACACTGACCACCTTCTACCCTCTTAATCTAGCTCTTCACCACTGTTGGCATTACAAGGCCTGGGGCGGTGGAGGAGGAAAACAATGTCCACATAATAGTAAACACTGCTGCAGTGGCAACTCTGAGTTAGTCTCTCCCTTTTAAAGCATTGTGTCTCAGTCACCTTCTGTACAACGATTTTCTCCTTAATGCTTCATTTTTTTCTTTTCCCTTACATCCACACAGTTTTCCTCTCCATCCATTAACAAATAGCCCTGTATTTCTGTGGTCTGTGACTGTTTTCTTTCTTAGAATCCAGACCATCATCTTCATCGAGAGTGAGCTGGAACGTAATGGTGTACAGAAGATGGGGGAGAGGGGATCTTGCCGGATTCCCTCCCTCCAGTGTTTTTCTGCCGCCATTGCTATGTTCCAAGGAATGTCTTGTTCTCAGAGCTTTCCTGCACCTCCTCGGCTTTACGAGTCCTAGTTGCATGGTAATATTCCAAAACAAAGACAGGTAAAAGGGGTTTATGTGGAATTCTCCAAGGAGCACCATTTTGAATATAATCACATAATTTTCTGAGAGCAAAATTCACTTGAATATATATCTGGAGTATGGCTGTCTTCCCAGTTATATATCTGAGTGAGTGGTCATGGGTACAAGCTCCTGAGGAAAGAGCCATCCTCCCACAGGTGCTAGGGAAGGTGCACGCCTGGGTTCCAGTCATCTGAGAGGAAACTGGGACCTTTGACCTAGTGTCTGTTTCTTTGAGTGGCCTTCCATGTCCACTCAAAAGCACATGAGCTTCACATAGTTGGCTGACTATATCCACCACAGTTACTTAAATATGTGAATATTTCCCTTTATACTAGTAACCTATTATCACAGTTGTACTTTCCTTATCATTTAAAAAGACCCAGTGGACATCAATAGTTCTTTGGTGACTCAAGTTGGTGATTCAGCAGAATGTCAAGTGCTTCCATCGGCTTGGATTTTTTTCAGGTTTACAAAATGGCAAAAGCATTCCCAAAATGTATTTTTTCCAGAAAGCTCTTATTCCCTGTTGATTCATATGGGCTGAGTATGTACATTTTCCCATTAGTGCTAATGTATTCTCATAAAACACTATTTGTCTAAAAAGAATAAGAAAAGAATAGGAAAGTGATCTTAATTATCTTAGCCCATTTGGGCTGCTATAGCAAAATGCCGTAAGTTGAGTGGCTTTTGAACAACAAAAATGTATTTCCCACAATTTTGGAGGCTGTAAAATCCCAGAATAAGGTGGTAGCAAGGTTGGTGTCTGGGGAGACCCCGCTTCCTGGTATAAAAATGACTATCTTTTTACTGCATCCTACATGATGGAAGGGGCAAAGGATTTTTCTAGAGCCTCATTGATAAAGACACTAATCTTATTCATGAGTGGTCTTCCTGCATGACCTAATCACCTGCCAAACGCCCCACCTCCAAATAACCTGATACTGATACATCGTTTCCAATATTCAAATTCAGGTATGAAGGGGACACAAACACTGTCCATACAACATTAATAAAATGAATATCTCTGGAGTTTGAGACATTGTGCTCTTTTTTCCAACATGAATGGCTATTTCATTTTTTCTTCATCCTTATAAATATTTACCCAGCATCAACTTATCTCCTTTAGGAAAAGAAATAGCCATTGCGTACATACATCTCATACATAGAACATTTTAAAACAATAAGTTTCAATGAACATGACAGATATTTATATTTTTATTTGCTAAGTGGTTGTACAAAGATTCAGACCCCAGTGTCGTCTATTGTTATCTTATTTTAGCTAATTTAATCTGCAAAGACCCTGTTTCTAGATATAGCAACTTTTTTGAGGTTCTGAGTGGATATAAGGTGTTCTTATATATGGTCTAACAGGTTTCTAAGAGGCATAAACCTATGCCAATAAATATAATTGTCCCTTGTTGATGGAAAAAACCTGTACAGAGTTGGATGTTTAAAAAATTTAAATAAGGAATCCTGAAAGTCCTGGTCATTGTTTTGGGTGGATTCTGAAAAGGACACATAGATGAACGATAGCCACACGTGTTATGACTGAATCTTCATCAACAGCATCACTCAATCAGCAAAAGCCAGGAAATGTGATGCTGGTCTCAAGAATATCAGGGATTGGCTGTGTGACTGTGACCAATTCACTAGCTACTTCCTTCTGGGGAAAGTGACTGGGGCAACAATTTCCTTTGCATGAACTTATTCTCCTGACCAAGCATTGGAGTCTGGGGTTGCCCTGGGCAGAGAAATTTCCTCCACTGAGGAAATATATGTAGCAGCTACCATATGCTGGGTACTATGCTAGCTTGTACATAAAACATAAGTAACTCATTTATTTCTCAAAACAACCTGTAGATATTTATTGGCTCCATTTTAGATAGGTAGATGAGGCAAAATATTAAGAAAGCTAAAAGACTCGCCCAAGGTACGTAATCCTCGTGCGTCGTGAGCCAGGAGTTGAACCCCCATCTGCCTATGCTTATGCCATAAAGCAGAAGTGGAGAAACTTCAGATGAGTAGTCAAAATGAGGGCCTGTAAAATAATACAGATGTCAAAGAAACCACTTCCCATATGGCCTGAAAAAGAAGATAGGAAATAGGCAGTGAGCACAGTAGCAAAGCATCTAGGCAGGAGACTGTGACATTTGTATCAGCTCGTTAGCACAGAATATTGATAGACTCACTGGCAGAAATATATGTATATTGTATTGTATTTGTAGAATCTTAAAGTCAAACTTACTGAAGGAATAGTGACTACAAAGGCTTGGAGATGGGGTGGGACTTGGAGGATGTTCTTCAAATGATATAAAATTTCAGTTAGACAGGTGAAAAAACTTCAAGATCTCTATTGTACAACATGATGACTGTACTTATTTACAATAATTTGTGTACTTTGAAAGTGCTGAGAGAGATTTTTAAGTTCTTTCTCCACAAATAAATGATATGCACGTGAGATAACAGATATGTTAATTAGACTGGCCACTCCGCAATGCATTTCAGACCATCATGTTGTACGACATAAATATATACAATTTTTCTTTGTAAACTAAAGAAAAAAGAAGAAAAGAAAGAAAATTGAATGGTGCAGAGTTTTTGAGGCCTGAGTTGGCTATGGGAGCCTCAGAAGTGTGTTCTTTTACTTGGAATTTTTTTTTAATTTCTGATATTAGCTAATCTTACCAGCATTGCTCAAAACCCATTAATCATTGTTTAAGTAAATATGTCTCTGCTCACACTGGCCTTGAATTAGGCCATATAGAGATTGTTTGGGGAGGGGGCTAGCTTGACTGTGTAACTCTGCCCTTGTGTCTGCTTTTGTTATTTTTCATTTGGAGGTCATATTTGACACTATTTTTGTTCATTTGTTGTGTTTTCTCTGAAGCCTGTGACATGTCTCTCCAACAGCAGGTACATAGGTCTCTTGTACTAAATTCCACCTGCTCCAGGGGTTCATTGCCTCCTCCTGTTAGGTGCTGCCCTGGATGAAAGTCATGTAGCCTCTGTTTATAAGGTTTAGACCATTTCAAACATTCCTTATAAATTTGGTGAAAATTGCACTAGCTTCACTTTTTGTATATAGATTTTTCCCAAATCATTTCCCCTTTGCTGTTCCTTAGTATTTAGTTTGATTCTGCACTTTTGAAATCCTGATGGTATCGAACTAAAAGGAACAAAAGGGAAGTGGTCTGATCCAAACTCGGAGAAGTGATTTAACAGGAGACAACATCAGTGAAATTCAAAAGGTGGGAACAGTAAGAGGAGGCCAGACTTGGGGACAGAATCAGGCCTGCTCAGTCTGGTTTCCCCACCAGATCCCTCCTTTTAGCACCAATATCATGGTGTTCTTGGTTTTATTTTAATATGGAAAACAATCCCCTGGAGAAGAAAGCAAGTCTTGGCTGACAGTGTGGCAATCAAGATACCACTGTTCCTCAGCATAGTCATGAAAATTGTCCTCATCTGAGAGTTGGGTAAATATTATACTTCGAGGGTCAGGCAGGCCTTGGGAAGGTGGCAAACCAAGAAGAAAATGACATTTTATCTGACTGTTCAGTGAATCTGCTGATTATATTGTTTAAAGAAAATTGCTATCTGAAATCTAGCAAATAAAGTGACAAATGTAAAAAAAGAAAGAAGCCAGGAGAGCTAGTTCTTAGGGTGCAGTCCCCCTCCCATGTCTGTCATTAAGTGAGTTATCAGGTCCTGTGCTGATCCCAAGGAATAGGGGGGATGGCCAGTGGAAGATAAAAAGAGCAAAGATCCCACCTCTGCCAGACAATATAATCACTCTGCTTCTCTTTGGAGGTGTCTCTCAAATGTTCTTGCAAAGCAGCACGTTTCTTCTCCGCAGCAGCATTTGGGCGTACCGCTTTTATTATCACAGTCGTCTATACCCCCACTCTTTCTACTAGAGTATGACTTGTTGCCTTCAGGGAAAGTTTTCTGCTCACCTTTGTAATAATATGCACTTAAATCTTTATCAAATCAAATTGTAAATGCCATTCCACCATCTCCTTCCTCAAGGAGAGACCTTTTATAACATTTCCCAGAGATCATCATAAGGTAAATATTCTATACTTTCCTGGTAGTATGGTACTCTCTGACTTGCAAAACATTTTGCATAAAAGGAGCTATAAGATAATAATATGAATTTACATGTCTAGTTCTATTTGTAACTGAGATGTCCAAGGATATCTTTAGGTGAGTGGAACCTGTAAGCCTTTGGTATGTTTTCTTTTTTTTTGACACAGTCTCACTCTATCATCCTAGAGTGCCATGGTGTCATGGCATCACAGCTCACAGCAACCTAAAACTCTTGAACTGTTGCGATGTTCTTGCCTTAGTCCCCCAAGTTGCTGCAACTACAGTTGCCCACTACAACTACCAGCTAATTTTTCTATTTATAGTAAAGACAGGGTCTCATTCTTGCTCAGGCTGATATCAAACTCCTGAGCTCAAGCAATCCGCCGGACTCAACTTCCCTGAGTGCTAGGATTATACGTGTGAGCCACCATGCTCCGCAGAGCCTTCAGTATTTTACAAAGAGTCTACTGTAGAGTAAAACCCTTCATTCAACATGTACCAAAAAACACTGTATTCCCAGATTCCATTTATTTTGTCTGACACGTACACCACAGGGACCTGAGTTGCAGTCCTCCTCCAAACTAGAAATGCAGACACAGCATTGCACTACAGTGCCTTGTCAGTTTGGCATGGAGAGAGCGGAGGCTCCAACCCAGCATTGGTAATCAGCCTCTCATTCCTCTTCTTTTTCTCTTCTGGGCTTCCTTTGCTGCAATGCCTCCTTTTCCCCTTTCCCGCTTTCCTCTTTTCATCTCTATCTGAGGATTCCCTAGAATAGAGAGGAGAGAGTGGGTTGATGGGACCTCCCTCTGTATACCTCTTGGAAGAGGCTCTGTAGGCAGGCATCACAAGCAGCTCCCAGACATAGGAAACCTGCATCTAGAAAAAGTTTCACTGATAAGAAACTTCCATAGGAAATCTTAACAAGTAAAGTGTTCTTGAGAAGCTGTGAGTGAAATGGGAAAACAATAACTCGGCTTTTCTCTTTGCTGCTGGAGAGACGTGAAGTCAGGTGTGTGTCTCTGGGAGAAACTTTCAACCTGCTTCTGTCAATGCTGTGGGTTTTATAAAGTATGTGCTAACTGCCAGCAGCTCAGCCCCGATAGCCACCTTTCCCAGGCGCTGCCCAGGGAACTTCATCTTTAAGGTAGTGATGAATAGAAAGTTAAATTTTAATTTTCTATCAATTGAAACTTGCTAATTAAAATTCCATGCCCTTTATCTTGGAGACCTTTGAAAAATGGAGCCCAGAAGCTTGTCTAGAGATAACATGACTACCACCTAGCTGGAAGCTTTTGTGTCTAGGATGCTATGTTAATATCCTATCAATTCAGACTTGCAAGAACATCAGCAGATTTTCCTCTCTCCTGTATCACAGAGTCCACCCAGCCCTGTCCTTCCTCCTCCTTTTCACCAGCCTCATCGTCTTGATCCTAAGGAAATCCAGCTAAAACCAAGGGCAACTTTGAAGATGGAAGAAAGGGTGGAGGACCATAGGACTGTTTCTTTCCGTTTGTTTGCAGGTTACTATTTCTGTATGTAGGAGATTTACTACATTGTTCTCTCGTCTTTTCTTTCAGTTTGTTCCATTTCTGTATATAGATTTATTTACTATGTTGTTCTTCTCATAAATACTCTTCCAAAGAAAGTCATTAATGTCTTCCTTAGCATTTCAATAA